>NC_135319.1:76134860-76456289 GCF_048772815.1 Callospermophilus lateralis
GTCTTGGAAACCTTAGGAAGTTAAGAGAGTTGGATCTAGAGGAGAACAAATTAGAATCCTTGCCAAATGAAATTGCTTATCTTAAAGATTTACAGGTAAATCATGCTAGTGGCCTTATAGTTGTATGATGGTAGTTTTTTGGAATTCATTTTTCTAATTCTTTGCCATTTTCTAATTCTTAGACCAGATAGGTAGTTCTGTTACAGGATTAGGGCTGAGTTTTAAATTCGTGTAATCTGCATTTGTCCCAACAAATGATATTTTTTGAAAGAGAATCCTGTAATTTAATTTACTCACCTGATTTAATTTCCCTATTTTATTCTTTTGTAGAGGTATTATTTTAAATTTATATCGGTTGTAGAAAATGTGTATATAACTATTTTTATTGTAAATTTTTTAGAAATTAGTCTTGACAAACAACCAGTTGACTACTCTTCCCAGAGGCATTGGTCACCTTACCAATCTCACACATCTAGGCCTTGGAGAGAACCTACTTACTCATCTTCCTGAGGAAATTGGTAAGAACCCTATGGATTATTAACTCTACTAGTAATTTGTTGTTGTATTTTCAAACAATATTTCAGATAAATTTGTTTTTGTAAGCTGAGGTTATATTAGGCTTGTGAGTGTTTTTGTGGAGTACCAATGGTTAGTGTTAGTGGGTTGTTTGATGTTGTTTGTTTCTTTAGGAGGGGTTAGAATTAATACTACATTTGAGAATGTTTTAGTACATCTCTATTTCCAATGGGTTTTATGTCATCTCAGTTTAGCAGAATTATTTTGTGTTTTCTAAATTTGAAAAAAAATTACATAGACTTGAATCAAATTAGTAATTCTTGTAGCAAAAGAACATTTCTTTATGGAGCTTTAGGATTAATATTAATATTTGATTCATATAAATATTTGGGTATATTTTAGAATTTTGCCAAGTCTTTTTATATCCACTATTTCATATAATTATCATGACCACCTTGAATTTTTTTTTTTTTTTAAAGAGAGAGAGGGAGAGAGAGAGAATTTTTAATTTTTATTTTTTAGTTATCGGCAGACACAACAACGTCTTTGTTTGTATGTGGTGCTGAGGATCGAACCCGGGCCGCACGCATGCCAGGCGAGCGCGCTACCGCTTGAGCCACATCCCCAGCCCACCTTGAATTTTTTTATACTGCAAGTTGTAATACTGTTTTACACAGAGCTAATTAAGGTCACCTAGTAAATAACTGAGTTCTTAATAATTCTATGTATATTATTCTGCCTTCAAAAGTGTATTGCCCCAGAAGCATTATAGATTAGTAGTTAAGAATAGTTTTGGAGATGATAGGCAATTTAAAATCTGACTCTGGCACTTCCTAGTTTTGTGACTTTGGATAATCTACACAAACTCAAATCCTCAATCTTCTTACCTGTAAAATAAGCATAATAGTTATTTCATATAGGGTTGTTCTAAAGAGAAGTAATATTTTATGTGTAAAAGAAATTCATTACGTGCTAGCTGTTATTTTTACTGTTTTTCTAATAAATAGTTACTATGAATCCATATTTTGATGTTTAAAGTTGAAAACCCATGAAGCAAACTTTCTAAATTTTTTATTTTTACTCAGCTGGCCTCATTAAATTGGTTAAGAAGTTTGCCTTCAAGGTATGATCATCTTAAGATGGTCTTAAGAAAATTTTTTTAAAGACTGCATGAATTTATTTTGGTTTATTGTCAAATATGCAGTAACTTTCTTCATGAAAGATTTCTATAAAGTAACAAAAACTAAAATGTTTTATGAGAAATGAATAATAATTTCTCAATGTATTATGAGCAATTATAACATTGTCTATAACAGAATTGTGATTACATAGACACTGAATATATAATAATCTCTTTTCTAGAGTTTAATACACACAGACACACACATGCCAAGCTGTCCCAAAAGATTCTCTGAATTTAGAGCATTTTCAAAAAACTAAGTTTAAAAACCAACCATAAAAGAGGAGGTTCAGATTACATTGATAATGGAGTGTGACCTGGTCATCGGGGTTTTGAAAAAAATCTCCCCAGCTGATTTTAATATGCAATGAAGTTTGAGATCCATGGTTCTAAGAGTTTTAAAACTGAGAGAAAAGTAGGAAATATATCTTATATATAATGCCTAGGATGTTCCTACTTGAACTTTTTTAATAGTAACTAGTTTTGTTTAAGTGACTTATTTATTTATTTTTTAACAGGTACACTGGAAAACCTAGAAGAACTGTATTTGAATGACAACCCTAACCTACATAGCCTTCCCTTTGAGCTGGCTCTCTGCAGCAAGCTTTCAATCATGAGTATTGAGAACTGTCCACTCAGTCACCTTCCACCTCAGATTGTTGCTGGGGGACCTTCTTTCATCATTCAGTTCTTAAAAATGCAGGGTCCATATCGTGCCATGGTCTGATACAAATCTGCTGGTCCCACACACTGTTCAAAATAGACTGCCATTAATGTTTCATATCTATATCTGTATCTATTTATGTAGATATTGATATATATGGCAGGTTTATAAAGACTGCATTATGTGTTTCTGCTAATAGAGGAATTATAGCCATTTAGATTTTTTAAAATTCTGTACAAAAGGCTTATAAGTTTTCTTTGCTGAAATTGATGTTTTTCTGTTTGTAATCTGATATGCCAGTTTGCTTAAAAATTTGCCAACAAATTATGAAGTTATTAAACTTAAGGGACAGGAGTAGTATAGTTAGATATGTTTATCTTAGGAAAAATAATGGGCAAACGATTTTGTTGCAACTTTTCGTATACATTTTCCCATTACCAATTATGAGATCTTTATAGTGAAATAGGCCCTGAAGGTAGAATTTTTCTTTAACTTATTTTGAAATTTGAGATTTAAATTTTTATATATTGTTTACAGTCAGAGTAAATCACTGGATTTTTGTTGTTGTTGTTTTGATTTGCTCTGTTATAATCAGTCAAATAGAGTTTTATTCTCTGTTAAAGAATTTGCATCAGTTAGTATAAATATTAAAAGATATTTGCTCGTTGAAACAACTGGCAAAGTGAAATTATACAAAGATCTATAATTCCTTTAATTTTGATTGCTTTATGAGTTTGTGAAGCAAAATATCTGAAATGAGTCTTTGAGTAAGGGGAGGATCTTGAGACCTTTCCTGTTATAAAATATATTTTCTGAAGTTTAGGGGAACAGATATTTGTAGTGAAAAGGAGTTTTGTTTTTGGATTTTTTTTTCCATTCCTAAAAGTCGCAGATCCACAGAAACAGAAAAAATTGGCAAATAAATAAATTACACATAAACACATTCTATATATGTATATACAATGCTATATAGATATGTATTTATTATATCATAAACTACAATAGGTAACTTTAAGGATTTCTCCCTATCCTTGTACAATGAAATGAATGTCTTTCTTTGAAAACTGCAATATATGTACGTTTCAAGGTTATTTAACAGTGTACTATGGTTTTATATCTTGACTTGCCTTGTACATCTTTCAGTTCTAAAATATCTGTCTAAGCACAATATCTTCACACTGTGCTGTATTGCTGCTGAACTAAATGCACTTTTCCCCACGTGTGGGGCACTGGCTTCAAACAATTCAGTTCAGTACCATTACTTTTAATCTCATCTTTTCTTTCTTGATAGTTAGTAATATGGTTTTGGAAAAGAGGAATATCGCACAGAAGCCATTGGTAGCTCAATGGAAGTTATGTAAGGCGTGCGTGTATATTTGATATATTTTCTTTTGCTTTACTGCCTTTAAGACTAGCAGAATTGTAAATGTGTGCCCTTGTGTAGTACTCTTAACTTTTGGTAGTATTGGTCCAAGTCAGTTTAATTGAGGAAACTCACAAAGTAAGTGCATTCTGGGTATCATCCAAAAAAAAAAAAAAAAATCACTTCCTACATAATGAATAAGTATTATATAATTACATATTGCTGCTTTTTTTTTCCATTTAGATGGACATTACTTTCCAAACCCCCCCAATTTTTTTTTTTTTAAATTATGATATTAGGATAGAGATTTGGGCTGTTTTGCTCTTATAGGCACTCAAATTCAGGACTAGGTTTGAGGTCAAACCTGTGTTCATAATTGACAATTTTATAAGGAACAACTAAAAAATGGAAGGCAAGTGAAGATATAAAACCCTAGAATGCTTAAATGTGCTGTAAAACTATTGTAGATGTCACTGGATTTTACCAAGTAATATCCTTTCTTTTTTCCATCTACTGTGGCTTTTCAGTTAAAATTTTGTTTATAAAAGGAATTTGTTTATTACAGCTCTACCTAGAGCTTGTGTGTATGTGTGGTTTTTTTGAAATTTCATATCCAAGTATGTTTATATTAGAGTGATGGAACTTGAACTTTAAAGGTAGTAACCTATTGTCTTTTCTTGGAAAAATATGGTTATTGTTTCTCAGAATGAAAATAGTTATAATTTTTAAGGCAGTTTGTTTCTCCCACCTTTGTTTATGTAAATCTATACTAGAAGTGCAAAGTTTAAAATTATCGCAATCTTACATGTAGAAGTGGTGTTACATGTAAATAGTATATAGCTGAGGAGTTATAAATTAAGACACATAAAACATATCTTCTCTATGGATGCCACCTTGTAAGAGCCCATTAATTTCATTACTTCTACTGAAACTAGAATGGGTTTTTAGAATGTCATTGCAAAATCCAGATATTCAATATTTATAGTTTGAAAATAATAAGGGATGTTATTGAATGATCATGAGCTAATTTTTTTCTGAAATTGCAGTGGGACTAATTGGCATATCTAAAAATTATACTTTCTTTTGTGGAAATTATGTTTAGTCTCTGATGCTTAGTAAATAAAAGATGGTCAGAGAATTGTAAAACTGTTGATCTAAATGTTGCTCATTGCTAATCTGAAGCAGTAAAACAGCAATAGTGATATCAAATAGTCCTCCTTTTGTGGGAAGTTATTACTTCCTAAATTCTAGATGATTATTTCATACAGAAAGTAGGTGGAAATGCTAAATAACTTATGAACTTGATGAAAACACTATTAGATTTTAAAACGTGTCAGAGGTATAAAATGTTAATTTATTACATATATTAAAAGGTGGGTGATACAATTGAAATGAGCTCTAAAAATTATAATTGCACGTTTCTAATTTTTCTTGTTGAATCTGTCATTTAAAAAGATAAACTCTTCTGCATCAGGTTATCTAGTTCTTCTGTGATAATTTTTGTTCTAATCTTTTGTTTTACATCTGTTATTTCTAATCCGTGTATATTAGAGTCTTAAGTTTTAGCTTATAGAATTCAGCATGGCTTTTTTTTTTCCTTAATACGAATGGATAATAAGTGTGTAAAATGGGACACTTTTCAAATGGAAAGGGAAGGAGGTACTACCAGTAGTTATTTTGGGCCAATAGTCATGTTTCAGAACAATCTCAGGCAAATCAGAATATATGGTTATTCTTGTATTATTAAAATTAGATGAAAGCAAATAGTATAATCCAAAAGAAATCGAATGAATTCCTAAAATCCACCAATATTAAATTTAATGAATAACTCTGAGGAAAGGTCTCCTTCTGCCTGCACCAGAAGAAAGATAGCATACTAAATATCTTAGCTAAAACCTTTCTCCTTCTTTATTCTTTTGATTGATTTGTTTAGCTTCACAAGTCATTCAGACAGTTGGAAAACGCATGACAATCTAGTCTGAGAATTTGAGTATGTAAAAGTAGTTATATTAATTCGGTATCTAAAGGGGTATCTTGAATGTTGTTTAGAAAATGAGAATGTTTTTTAAAATAGATATCAGTGCTGTTACTAAATAGAATGCCTCTGGTAACACTAATTCTGAGGAAACATTTCTGGGTTTATTCTTAACTTTGAAAATATGTTAAAAATAAAAAGGGTTGTTTTAGTTTTCACTTTAAAAACTGGAATTGGTTGTCATTACCCTTAAATACTTTCTTCTTGTATACACTTGTTAATTATCCCACTGACATTACACATTCTAAATATAAACTGCTTTGTGTGTAAATACCTGTTTGTGATCAAGACTTTAATTAGATAGTAGTTTATAGTATCTCAGACTAGGAACATTCTCAAGTTTGGTAGGAGAAAGTCTCCTCCACAGTTGCAGTAGTTGGAACAGGGCTGTTGTGTAACAGATTCTAGTTTATGTAGTGTACAGCAACATGACATCTTGGGGAAAATGTTCATTCTTAGATTTGTATATTGTGACAGTATATTAGTAGACAGATGTTAAACAAGTAAAATTCCTTGTTTAACAATCAGTATGTTACATCAAATTTCTGACTGATAAGAAAAGAGTCTTGAGAACCAACATCCCCCCCCCCACACACACATACACACACACTTACACAAGGTCCTAGTTTGTTGACAAGAGATTATCTTTGTGCAAATTATTAAAGATCTATTCTAACAATTCTAATAGCAATGAATAATATTTAAATGGTGATATAAGCGTTTTAGATATTATAAGTACTTCTATAAATTATCTTATTGGACAATCTGATTTGAGCTAATGGGTGCTTTATCAGTAACCATCAAATTTTCTATTATCTAGGTTAAATTTTATCATTACTGGTGTCATTTATGCAGAGAATATTACATGTTTACTTATTTAAATATTAGTCTAATAGAAAAATAAACTAACATAATTTTTCCTCATTTACTGTTCTCCCACTTTAAAACTTATTTTTAATATAGTTTGAAAACTTGTTAAATAAGAATACAACAAAGTATTCACAGTTTGAATTTTTCTCTAGTAAAAGATCAGGTTTTCACTATCTAATGAGGTTTGTACTGTTAAATAATTAGCTATGATTCAAGGCTTAAAGGTGTAAACAGCCTTTAAATAATGTATTTTTAACCTGACTTATTATTGACTATTTTGACTATATAAAATTATTTTTATTTGTAAATGTTCTACCAGTGAGTCTTTTAAAAAATAATTCTAATGGCATGTAACTGAAGCTGGACATGAAATCAATTTTTTTTTTCTTTTTGTGGTGCTGGGGATTGAACCCAGGACCTTATACATGTGAGGCAAGCACTCTGCCAACTTGGCTATATCCTCAGCCCCATGAAATCGATTTTCAGAGTGTCTTGAAACCACAGAAATGTGAGCTGAGAGAAATAAATTTTCATTACCATTTAAACTTTGGGAAACTATGAAATAGTAAATGACATGCATAAGGTATACAAAAATAGGTGCATAAAAATGTACAACAAAATATATGGTTAAGTAGTGTCCTTCAGTATAATTGCTTACTGTTTATATTTGCTATGTATAAAACCCCAAATTACAGGGATTGGAGGGTTATTTTTTTGGTTTTGTTTTTAAACATAAATCTGGGAATGAAGTCTGTCCTGTAATGGAAATACTAAATTATTAGAAATAATTTCACCTTTCTCTGAGCCTTGTCGTGCTGATAGTAATCTCTCATGTTCCCCATGTACCATAAAGAAAATGCTTGCTTTGGGCCATGTGTGTAACCTTTCATAGAAAGTCTGCTCTGACTTGACTGTTTTAAGATGTCATGGTAATCAAAGGTTGAAATTGTGTGTGTGGTGGGGAGAGGTTGTAATACCAACTTATAAAATTTTTAAAAATATTTTGTAAGAACAAAAGCTCTGAAGTTAAAGGAGATCTTAGGCATTGGGAACTATTTAATTGACTGGAGAAATTTGACCCAGGAAGATGATTACTATTGGTGAAACTGGAGAAGACAAAACTCAATTTCTGTTCCTGCTGGTTGATGGGGAATGTGTAAGCTGCAGGCCTCTACAGCCAAAAAAATCCATTTTAGTGTTAGCAGCTAATCAAGGCAGGGGATGCCTGCAAGTGTCAGCTCCAAGACAAAGCCAGAATCTTCCCCACTACTATGACCCTAGCAGCTCACTGTTTATTTTTTGTTTGTGTGTGTGCTCTTGTCTCAGATTTAGAGAATGAAATTCATAGACAACAACAGAAGGCAAGAATAAGGTATTATGTAAGTGAGAAGAAAGCTCCTGCAAGGTGAGAGGGGACCTGATAGCAGGTTTCCATTTAAATGTACTAGTCTTGGGGCTTATATATCTTCTGGGTAGGGGCCTTTATCAAAATCTAAACAGGTTTTAGAAAAGTGCCAAAGCTATTGGTTAGCCCTTGAACTGTAGCCGCCTTTAATCAGGTCTGTCCTGCCTCCCTATTCCAATCACAAAGGAACAAAGGAATTGGTTGAAATGATTAGAATGTTTCTACAGGTTAACCTCTTGGAGTGGCCTTTACATTAAAAAACTTTAATTGGGACCCATTAACTATCCTATCTTATTCATTAGTCCTGTGTACAATGTGATGAAATGTTATTTTTCTTCTCAGGGTTTTTGATTTATATATTTATTTTTAAGCCACTCGTTTCTTTAAAGAGAATGGATTAAAGGGCATTAAAATTAGAGGCCTAGAAGCTAATGGGAGGTTGTTAGGAACAGTCCATATGAGAGATAACAATGCTATTGGTTAGGATTATAGCAGTGGAAATGGAGAGAAAATTTTAAATTTGCACTTTAGGAAGAAATATTAGAATTGTTAATTGATCGGATAAGGTAAGACTAAAAAAGATTGCTCTCAGAAATATGGTCTAAGCTTCTAAGCTTCTGGTTATATTCACTAAACTGAGGCACTTTGGAAGAAGACAGAGTTCTTTGAACTTGAGTAGAAAGAGGATGTGTTCTGGTGCTAGTGGGAGGTCCAATGGAGATGTCAAGTAAGCAATTGAATCCTTCACTCATGCTGAGAAAAACCTGAAAACAGATGATCTAGTGTAAAGATAATTGAAGCAAGGACTCCCTTGTGAGATAGTGTAGAATAGGAAGAGGAGGAATCCTGGTGAACTTGAATACTTAGTTTTTGTATAGACAGGGAGCAGCTTGTGAAATCTGAGAAGTATCTGTAACACAGGTGGGAAAGTTTTATTTTTCCATAGAATTGGCATGGAGGGTGCCAGGTGGAGTATGTTACATCTTCATTGTCTTTCCAGTAATCTTACATGACTGTTTATGTTCTTATTTAAATTAGATTCCTATAAATTTCTAGACATATCTTCTAAGGATTGAATTTATTTTTTACATTTTCAAACTATTGTGCTTTTCCCCGATTCTGACTATTTAATCAACTAATTGATGTCTTTTCCCTTTAAGTTTTGCTATCTAACTCTATTATATAGTTAATAGATTAGGTTTGTGATAACTAGTCAGGTCTATGCATTTATTTTTAACTTATCTTTGATCCAGACTGCTTAATATGGTCTATTATGTCTTTAGCCTTGTAGGCAAAATTCAGGCCAAGGAACAGAATGCCTGTGATTGGAGGGGTTCTAAAATATACACACAAAATATTTGGATTTAAAACCATCATAAAAATAGATTTAAGCATTTAGATTGTCGATTCAAGCTATTTTTTTTAACTGGAGTTTTTAACATCCAGGTAATACTTCTCTACTTTGAACTATAAGTACCTACTATCTGAAAGCAGATATTATAAATATTACCTTCAAAAGGCATTATGACCTCCAAATCTTTTTAAAGGTTTTATTCAAATAACTATTGTTACTTTAAATTTTCCAGCTTAGTGATAAGAATCTGGATGCTTGAATGTTTTTGAAGTTTAGATTTTATCACATTGAAAATAAGTTAGAAAAGCCAATTTATGTGTAATTTATTTCCTAGAAAGGGGAGGGAAGGGGTTTAGCTTTTAAGAATCTTAATAGCCATATTTTTTATGACAAGAGTCAGTGTTTGGGATCAGCCTTTTAATTTCTGAACTGTGACTAGCTACCTTATGTATGATTGTGATTATGTTTGAATATATAAGAAAGGGAGAGAAGGTCAAACAAAGCACAAAGGTGAAGAAGTAAATGAAGTGTTTTTGTTTCAACTCGGGTCAAAAAGTTTTCTGAGTCAGGCACAGTGGTGCACGCCTGTACTTGCAGTGGCTTGGGAGGCTGAGGCAGGAGAATCCTGAGTTCAAAACCAGCCTCAGCAACTTAGCAAGGCCCTAAGCAACTCAGTGAGACCCTGTCTAAATAAAAAAAAATAAAGTTGGGGTGGGAGCTGGGGATGTGACTCAGTGGTTGAGTGCCCCTGGGTTCAATCCCTAGTACCCCTCCCCCCACTTTGAGTTGAGTTTTGTGCATGGTGAGAGATAGTGGTTTAGTTTCATTTTGCTGCATATGGCTTTCCAGTTTTCCCAGCACCATTTGTTGAAGGAAGCTATCTTTTCTCTGATAAATGTTTTAGTGCCTTTGTCTAGTATAAGATAACTATGCATGTGGGTTGGTCTCTGTGTCTTCTATTCTGTACCATTGGCCTGTATAGTCTGTTTTGGTGCCAATACTGTGCTGTTTTTGTGTTACTATTGCTCTGTAGTATAGGTCTGGTATTGATGCCTCCTGCTTTACTTTTCTCACTAAGGATTGCTTTGGCTATTCTGGGTCTCTTTATTTTTCCAAATGAATTTCATGATTGCTTTCTCTAGTTCTATGAAGAATGTCATTGGAATTTTTATAGGAATTGCATTAAATATGTATAACAGAACTGAACAGACACTTCTCAGATAAAGATATACAAGCGATCAACAAATATATGAAAAAGTGTTCAACATCTTCAGTAATTAGGGTAGTTTTGATTTACATTTCTCTAAGATTTCATCTCACCTCAGTCAGAATGGCAGTTATCAAGAATACAAGCAATAATAAGTTTTTGAGAGGATGTGGGGGAAAAGGTACACTCATACATTGCTAGTGGGACTGCAAATTGGTGCAACCACTTTGTAAAGCAGTGTGGAGATTCTTCAGAATCTTGGAATGGAAGCACCATTGACCCAGCTATCCCACTCCTTGGTCTATACCCAAAGGACTTAAAATCAGCACACTATAGTGACATAGCCACACCAAGGTTTATAGCAGTTGAATTCACAATAGCTTACACTGTGGAACCAACGTAGATGCCCATCAATAGATGAATGGATAAAGATGCTGTGGTGTGTGTGTGTGTGTATATATATATATGCAATGGAATTTTACTCACATTAAAAGAATAAAATTATGGCATTTGCAGGTAAATGAGTGGAGTTGGAGATTATTATGCTAAGTAAAGTAAGCCAGTCCCAAAAAACTAAAGGTTGAATGTTTTCTCTTATTAGTGGATGCTGATCTATAATGGGAGGAGGGGACATGGGAAGAATGGAGGAAATTTGGGTTGGGCAAAGGGGAGGGTGGGGAGGGGTTAAAGTAATAAGAAAGATGGTGGAATGAAATGGACATCATTACCCTAGTTAATGGTGTGTGTTTACACTGTGTACAACCAGAGAATTGAAATGTTGTGCTCCATTTGTGTATGATGAAATGCATTCTGCTGTCATGTATAACTAAGTAGAACAAATAAAAATGTAAATAAAAATACCATTTATATTAGGACCCTCACCCCAAATGAAATTCATGAATATTAATCTAACAATATGCTCAAGATCTGTATGAGGAAAAACACAGATATCTGATGGGAGAAATTAAATAAATGGAAACTATCCCATGCTTTTGGATAGACAAATTTTTCACATTTTATAAATTCATCCCAATCCCAATCAAAATCCCAGAGGGTCCTTTTTTCTGTATTGATGAACAGATACCAAAATCTGTATGGAGAGGCAAAAGACCTGAAATACACAATATTGAAGAAGTCAACTTAAAGACTTACTATAAAACAACAGTAATCTAGATGATATGGTATTCCTGAAAGAATGAACAGACAGGTCAATTAACGGTGTAGTGAGCCCCAAAAGAAACCCACACATATATAGACCTGATACATCACTAAAAAACAAAAGCATTCAATAGGGGTGAGTATAGTCTTTTCGACAAATGGTATGGGAAAACAGCATCTGTATGCAAAAGTAAAATTGAATCAGAATCTTAAAATTTTCACAAATTAACTCAAAATGGGCATTTACCTACATGTAAACTGCAAAACTGTAAAATCTCCTACAAGGCAACGTAGAAAAAGTCTAGATGGCTTTAGGCCTGGCAGTGACTCTCTAGATGAAATATCAAAGGCACACTCCGTGAAAGAAATGGTTAAATTGGATTTCACTATAACCAAAATTTTCTGCTCCGCAAAAGACAATATCAAGGGAATAAGAAGAGAAATGATGATTTGGAAGAAAATATTTGCAAAAGGCATCTCTGATAAAGAACTCTTCTACAAAAAAATATACAAAGAACTCTTAAAATTCAACACAAGGAACAATGAGATTAAAAAATGGGCAAAACTGTTAAGTCAACACTTCACCACGAAGAAATACAGATGATAAACTTCCAGATAGTTAACATCATCATTAGGGAATTGGAAATTAATGAGATACCACTGCATACCTATTAAAATACCTCAAATCCAAAACTTCAATAACACCAAAAGCCTGTGAGAAGGTGGAGTCCCAGAAAGTCTCATACATTGCTGGTTGGAATGAAAAATGGTACAGTCACACTGGAAGACAATTTGGTAGTTTCTTACAAGATGAAACATTCTTACCACTTCTAGGTATTTATCCAAATGAGTTGAATGCTGATTTCCACACAAAAACCAGCATTTAGATGTTTTTGGTAGCTTTATTCGTAATTGCCTAACTTGTAAGCAACCAACATGTCTTTCTTTCTATAGGTAAGTAGATAAACTGTGGTACATCCAAACAATTGATTAATCTCTAGCAAAAAAATACTATATGTGGAAGAGATGCAAACACTGTCAGCTCCATCCGAATGCCCATGGATCCCTTTACCATTTTCATGCATGCTGATTGCCTCTCAGGAAGTGTTTGAGAAATCTCTACATAAATAATAGTAAACTATCAAGTCACAGACAAGAAATACTAAATGCTTATAACTAAGAAGCCAACCTGAAAATGCTACATACTGTGATTCCAACTACATTTGCAGAAAGCAAATCTATGTAGTTCAGAGGTTACCATGAGTAAGCAGGTGGGGGAGGGGTAAGTAGGGGGAAGACAGGGTTTTTTAGTGCAGTGGAGCTATTCTGCATAATGTGATGATGGACACATGTCATCATCCATTTGTTAAAACCCATAGAATGTACCACACCAAAAGTGAATCTTAATGTTAACCATGGATACTAAAGATGCATCAATGTTGATTCATCAATTGTAATAAAGGTACCACTCTGGTATAGGATATGGATGGTCAGGAAGGCTATGGGGATGTGTGGGGGAAGAGTGCATGGGAAATCTCTGTGCTTTCTGCTTAACTTGAACCTGAAACTCTTGTAAATACTAAAGTCCATCAAAAAAGCAGCAGTAGATGTTACAATTTCAAATAGGGTGATCCAGGTAAATCTGGCTAAGATGATGTCATTTGAGTCAGGTCTTACAGATTAAGTTTAGCCATATCTAGAGGAAGGGCATTTCAGGCATAATAGCTGATATTTAAGGGAAAATGAAACCTGTGTGGCTGGACTGAGCAAACAAGTTGGTTAATAGTAGATGATAAAGTCAGATCTGGAGGAGGAGGAAAGAGCAGATTATGAGTCGTTTAAGGACTGCATTTACATCTGAATAACTTTTGAGATGTGGTTTTGCTACTACCAGCTATATGTGTTTGGATAAGTTATTTTACTTATTTCTGCTTCAGATTTACTCATATCTAACATGGGGATAAAATAGTACTTATTAATGTTAGAATTAAATAATTTTGTATATGCAAATTACATAGAATAAAATAGTATTCTAGTTTTGAGCAGAAGAATGATATTTGATAGTGTATTTAAAATATAGCTGCTGTGTTGAGAATATGTAGGGGCATTATGGTACATTCATTACTGAAAGGAATGCAAAAACGTATAGCTTCTGTAGAGGGCAATTTAGTAATTTTAATAGAACTATATATTCTCTTTGGCTCAGCAGTTCTGCTTCTAATACTTTACCCTGAGTATATATCTCCAATGATATGAGAATATATATGCATAAAATTATTCATTGCAGCATTATTTATAATTACAAAATATTGGAAACTAGTTGGCCAAACACAGCAGATTGGTTGAATAAGCCATGATATGTACAATGGAATACTATGCAACTATAAAAAGTATATGAAGGGAAGGTCTTTTACAAATGGATAAGAAAAAAAATTGCAGGTTAATATCCCTGATGAACATAGATGCAAAAATCCTCAACAAAATACCAGCTAATCAAATGGAATAGCATATTAAAAGGATTATACATCATGATCAAATGGCATTTATCCTAGGATATAAGAAAGATTCAACATAAACAAATGAATAAACATTCCGAATTAACAGAATGAAGGATAAAAATTCTATAATGATTTTAGCCATGCAGAAAAAGCCTTTGACTAAAATCAACATTCTTTTGTAAAAAAAAAAAAAAAAAAAAATTAGGGATATAATGAATGTATCTCAACAAAGGCTATATATGATGTTATGGTTTAGATATGAGGTGTTCCCCAAAAGCTCTAGTGTGAGACAACAAAAGAAAGTTCAGAGGTGAAATGATTGGGTTATGAGAGTCTTAACCAGTGCATTAATACTTTGATAGGGATTAACTGGGTGGTAACTGTAGGTAGATAGGGTGTGGCCGGAGGAGTCTCTCTCTCTCTCTCTCTCTCTCTCTCTCTCTCTCTCTCTCTCTCTCTCACACACACACACACACACACACACACACACACACCTCCCCCAACACACCACCTCTCTCTATCCTTTCTCTCTTCTTCCTGGGTGTCATGTCTTGAGTTGCTTATCTCCCCACATTCTCCTGCCATGGTGCTGTGCTTTCCCTTGAGTTCAGATCAATAGAGTTGGCTGTCTATGGACTGAGACCTCTGAAACCATGAGACAAATAAACTTTAACCCCTTTAGTGTTCTTGTCAGGTCTTTTGATCACAGCAACAGAAAAGCTGACTAAAACACATGACAAGTCCACAATACTCTTACCTCTTCTATATAACTACCACATTGTACTAGAAGCTGTAGTCCAGCAAGTAGGGAAAAAAATCAGAAGTTAAATTGTCTTTATTTGCAGATGACATATAAAATAGAAAACCCTAAAGATGTCACTAGAAAGTTAATTTATTTGTACTGCATCTATTGGAACCCTAGAACTAATAAATTAATATAGTTGCAGAATAGAAAATCAACATACAAAAATTGCTTGTTTCTACACACAACAAACTATCCAAACAAGAAATGTAAAAAAAAATTATTTAAACTAATATCAAAATGAATGAAGTACTTAGGGATAAATTTGGCTAAGGAGGTGGTAGAACTTTATACTGAAAACTCTCTTTTTTAATGTGTATTTTTTTAAGTTGGACACAATACCTTGATTTTATTTATTTTTATGTGGTGCTGAGGATCAAACCCAGTGCCTCACACATGCCAGGCAAGAGTGCTATCGCTCAGCCCCAGCCCCAGCCCTGATACTGAAAACTTTTTTTTAACACATTTTTTTTTAGAGAGAGAGAGAATTTTAATATTTATTTTTTAGTTATCGGCGGGCACAACGTCTTTGTTTGTATGTGGTGCTGAGGATCGAACCCGGGCCGCACGCATTTCAGGTGAGCGTGCTACCGCTTGAGCCACATCCCCAGCCCCTGAAAACTCTTCATCAATGAAATAAGTTGACACAAATAAATGGAAATATATCTCACATTTTGAGATAAGAAAAATGATATTGACAAAATGTCTATACCCAAAGTTATCTACAGATTCAGTGCAATCCCTATCAAAACTTTAATGGCACTGTTCACAGAAGTATAAAAAGCAATCAAAATTCATGTGTAATCTCAAAAGTATGTGGATGACAAAGCAATCTTGAGTAAGAAGAACAACAATCTTGAGTAAGACTTCCTTTCCTGTTCCTTTCAAACCATAGTACAAAGTTATTACAATAATAATTTTGTAATCAAAACAGTAAGGTGCTGGGTTTAACAATAGAAGCCAATGGAACAAACTAGAGAATCCAGAAATAAACCCACATAGATGTGGTCACCTAATCTTTGACAAGGGCACCCAGTATCCACAATTAGGAAATAATATTATCTTTGATAAATGGTGTTAGAAAAATTAGATTATCTGTCAAAATGCAGTATTCCCTTGTCTTAGACCATATAAGAAAAATAACTGGGAATGGATTAGAGACTCAAATGTAAGACCTAAAAACCATAAAACTCCTAGAAGAAAACTCTTTAGCATTGACTTTGGCAATGATTTTTTTTTTCCTACCATGACACCAAAAGTACAGGCACAATAGGGCAGAGGGGTGGGAGGGGAAGGGAAGGGGCATGGGGTTAGAAATGATGGTGGAATGTGATGGTCATCATTATCCAAAGTACGTGTATGAAGACACGAATTGGTGTAAATATACTTCGTATACAACCAGAGATAAGAAAAGTTGCATTTTACATGTGTAATATGAATTGTAATGTATTCAGCTGTCATATAAATTTAAAAGATTTTTTAAGCACAGGCACAAAAGCAAAAACAAACAAATGGGACCACATCAAACTAAAATACTCTGCACAGTGAGGAAAGCAACCAATGAAGAGACAACCTATGGAATGGGAAAAAGTATTTGCTAACCATTAATCTAATAAGGGATATATATATATATATATATATATATATATATATATATACACACACACACACATACATACATATACTGGCACAACTCAATAGCTAAATATAACCTGATTTATAAATGGGCAAAGAATATGTTAAAATTGCTTTAGAGGATAAGATTTCATGAAGGACAAGAGCTTACAAGGTGTTTTATTTCACAACTTTTTAATCATAAAATCTAGGTGATGAAATAATAGTTTTTCATTCACAAAAGAATATTGTGATCATCTTGGAAATTTTCTTCTCTGAGTTGACTTGGGTAACAAAAATATTTCCTGTGAAATTTTTAGTCTAGGGTTGTGGGATATTGCCTTTTTATTCATATGCCAAAAGAAGAACATGATTTCTTATGTTGTTTCTGCTTATTTATTAGTCTTCAAATAAACGTGAAGTGTGGGAAAAAATAAATATAAAAATTGGGCAAAGGGTCTGAATAGACATTTTTTTCAAAAAAAGACATACAAAAGGTAAATCAGGATAGAAAAATGTGTTGAACATTAGTAATCATCAGAGAAATGCAAATCAAAGCCACAGTGAGATATCAACTCACACCTGTTAGGATGACCAGTTTCAAATGACAACAGATAACAAGTACTGGCAGGGCACAAAGAAAAGAACCCATTGTAGACCATAGGTGGGAGTGTAAATTGATATAACTATTATGGAAAATGATAAGGAGATTCTTCAGAAAATTAAAAATAGAACTACCATAAGATCCAGTAATTCCTTTTCTGGATATATAACCAAAGGGAATGAAGTCAGTATGTCAAAGAGCTATCTGCATTCCCATGTTTCTTGCAGCATTATATTAGCCAAGATGTGGAAACAATCTAAGTGCCTATTCAGCCATAAAATAAGAGTGAAATCCTGCTATTTGCAACAACATGGATGAAACTGGATGGCATTATGCTAATTGAACTACACCAAAACAAACACTGTATGATCTCTGTATGATAGAGGAAATTTAAATTCTAAGGTAGAAGTCAAATTCATAGAAGCAGAAAGTAGAACAGAGGTTCTCTGGGAGCTGGGAGCTGAGGATGGGGTGATGGGGAGATGTTGTTCATTTAGGGTACAAACTTTCAATTATAAAGTGAATAAGATCTCAATAATATACAGCATGGTGACTCAGTTAAAAATACTCTAGTGTATATTTGAATTTGCTTAGAGAGATCTTAAGTGTTCTCACCATAAAAATAAAAAAGGTGACTATGTGAAGTGACAGATGTGTTCATTAGTTTAATTGTATAAGTAAAACATCACTTTGCACACCTTAGATATACATAATTTTTATTTGTGACACCTAAATAAAGCTAAAAAACAAAAACCAAACAAGAATTAAATAAGGAAGACAAAAGAAAAAAAAAGGAAGTTGAAAGCAAAAAAAACATGCAAACTCAATCTTATTTAACTATGTTCCCTTAGTCTTAGGGAGTTGCAGGATAGGGGACACCAGCAAACAAATTAAAAAAAAATTTAGGCAAAAATTACACAAAAATACTGTTAAAGTGTGCAATTCAGTAGCATTTAGTACATTCCTAATGTACTAGCTCTAGTTTCACTACATATGTCTAGCTCCAAAATATTTTTACCACTGCAAAACCCTGTACCCAGCAGAGCGATCACTTCCGATCACCCTGTGCCCTGAGTCCCTGGCATCCATGAATCTGCTGTATTTATGGATTCAACAATTCTGGATATTTTGTGTCAATTCAATCATAACATGAGGAGAGTGTTGAAGTTAGAAAAGATTTTTACAAACATCATAGTAAAAACTGATTCAAACAAAAATCATCCAATGATAACTCTTTTAAGGGTAAAATTTTAAAATAACTTTATTTTTATGTGGTGCTGAGGATGGAACCCAGTACTTCACATATGCTAGGCAAGGGCTCCATCACTGAGCCACAACCCCAGCCCAAGGGGAAATTTTGATAGAGTGAACATTTGTATATTTGGGGTTTGGTATCTTTCATCTAGTATACTTAGAATTCTTGAACTCTTTTTAGGATTTTTTTTTTCCTTTGGTGTGGTTCAGGTGAAGCTGTTTTACACAGGTAAATTATTTTATACATATTGTAAGATTGAGAAAATTTTATGTATCATAAAATTTTATGATGGGGGCCATGGTTCTTACTGTGAAATACTAGTTTAGAATGGTGGGGTGGCAAGGAAGAACCCTGTGGGAATGGACTAGCATTGGGGTAACAGTGTGAACTCAGGGTTTTTAAAACATATTTATGGGCACGTGTATATGTATGCATGTGTGTATGCACATATATAAGTACATGTATTTGTATACAGACATCTATTTTTCAACTGCTGAAAGGACCCAGAAGTAGACACCCAGTAGCAATGAGCACTCCTAATGTCCAGATCTTAGTTTCTATTACCTAACTAACAGAAACTGAGGCTCTTCAGGGAAATGGCTGACTATAGGACTTGAGAACACCTGAAACTTTTTGTTAAGGAAGAGCTAAAAATAATTACATTAGGGCACGGTCCAAATGCACAGGAGCCATCTTGAAAGAGCTTTCATGGGCCAAATCTGGGATTATTTGGATACCAAATAATTAAGAACAGTAATTAATTGTAAATATTTGAAAAAACAGGAGATCATGAATCTATATCAATGATAGATATGTAGGGAAGAAGTAAAGTCTCTTACAGATTGCCAATAGCTGGTAAATGAGAAGAGAATGTTGAAGTCAGAAAATAGTTTTTCAAACATCATAGTAAAAATTGGTTCAAATTAAAACTATCGATGATGAATCTAAGGGGAAATTGATGGAGAGCAGGATATTTGCAAAACTGTAAATTGGGTTCCTACATATTATTAGTTGCAAGGAGAAAATAATAAGTATAAAAAGAGAAACCCAATAAACACTTTGGATGATCAAAATTAATATTGCCAGGCTGGGGTTGTAGATCAGTGGTAGAGTGCTCATCTCACATGTGGGAGGCATTGGGTTCAATCCTCAGCACCACATAAATAAAGGCATTGTGTCCATCTACAACTAAAAAAAATCTTTAAAAATAATTAATATCACCAATGAGAGGCAAATGGACATCATGTTAGTCTGGAAGTGATATACTAAGAAGGACAAAATATCATATAATCAATACATAATTAATACTCCTAATGGGAATGTGTAATGAACTTGATCAGGAAAAAATATCAGACCACAAATGAGGAATCTTCTATTTAAAAAACCCTCCATTATTTTAAAAAAGTCAATATCATAAAATAAAGGCTATAAAAATGATCCATTAAAGGCCTCTATAAAGACATGACAATGAAATGCAAACTCTGATTCTACAGTAGCTTATATACTGGAGAAAAAAATTATTGTTGGGTCAACTGACAAAATTGAAATATGGGTGGTAGATAGATAAAAATAATGTATTCATTTTAAATTTGCTGAAATCGATAGCTCTTCCATAGTTATTTAAGAGAATATTTTTATTTTTAGGAAATACGGAAAGATTTATGGGCAAAGTATCATGATATTTATAACTTATTCTAATAGTTTTGAAAAGTAATGCTGTGTGTGTGTGTGTGTGTGTGTGTGTGTGTGTGTGTAGAAGGAGAAGGAAAGAGGGAGAAAGAATGATAAACGGGGTACAGTCTTAACAATAGGTAAATCTGGGAAAAGAGTATGTGATTTTTCTTTGTTTTAAGTTTTTTTAAATACATTAAAAAATTTGGTAATTGCATGGCATACATAAATAACTAGTTTTGCTAGATGAAAATAACTAATTTTCATTAATTTCTTGACTAGAAACCAAAATATTTGAAGTCTGGGAAAATAAACAGCTATGAATACTTGACAGACATCTCTTTAGGCATAGTCAGGAAGCCCTTACCTCTGCCTCCTTTTCAATGTTAAGAGTGATGTTTCTTTTGCCCAAGGCTTCTAAGACTTTCCATTAGCTTAGAAATATTACGCTATAATTACTTTGTGTTCATGTTTCATTTGCCCTGTTACAATTTTGGCTTCAACAGGAACAGGCTGAAAAGTGAAAATGGTGACCACTAAGAATCAGTGAATTGTTCAGACTCTTTGCAGCTTGTAGGTATCATCCCTATGAAAATGTCATTTATCATTTTAGTTAGAGGTTGGTCCATTTACTGGTACATTCAAAAAACCAACTTTAGATTGATGGGTCTATGTCTATAGTTTTTTCTGTTTTTATTGATATCTGCTCATTATTTCCTTCCTCCTGATTGCTTTGGGTTTAATTTATTTCTTTGTTAATATTATCAATCTGAGATTTTTTCTTCTTTTTTAATATAGGCATATAATGCTATTAATTTTCATCTAAATACAGCATGTGTTGTATCCAACAAATTTTGTATATTGTATTTGCTTTATCATTCCTTCAAAATGTTTTCTATTTTTCGGGTTTGATCCTCATCACCACATAAAAATAAACAAAATAAAGGTATTGTGTCCAGCTACAACTAAAAAATAAATATTAAAAAAGAAAGAAAAAGAAATATGTTAGTTTCCAAGTATTTAGGGGGATTTTTCATATAACTGTCTGTTATTGATTATGGTTTAAGTATGCTATGGTTAGATAATATACTTTGTAACATTTTAATTTTTAAAAATTTGATAAGTTTTGATTATGAGCCAGAATATAATCTGTCTTTTCAATTTTTATGGAGGTAACTCACAAACCATTACATTCACCATTTATTTATTTATTTTAAAGAGAGAGAGAGAATTTTTTTTAATATTTATACTTTAGTTTTTTTTGGCGGACACAACATCTTTGTTAGTATGTGGTGCTGAGGATCGAACCCGGGCCGCATGCATGCCAGGCGAGCGCACTACTGCTTGAGCTACATCCTTAGCCCAGAATATTCGCCATTTAAAACTGTACAATTCAGTAGTTTTTGCTATAGACACCATGTTATACAACCATCACCATTAATTCTAAAATCATTTTTTATTAGTCTCAAATTCCTAGTAGAATTCCTGGTCTTTGACAAGTACAGATGGTCCCCACTTACAGCGGTTTAACTTAAGATATTTTGATTTTTAAATTTTTTTAAAAAAATTTTTTAGTGCAAAATCTATCTACACTTTCAGTAGAAACCATACTTTGAATTACGAATGTTGATCCTTTCTCAGGTTAGTGAAACGTGGTATGACTCTTGGGTTGCCAGCTAGCAGCAGCTCCCAGTCAGCCACAAGATCACAAGGGTAAACAACTAAACAACGGACTGTTAGCAACAGTGTTAGCAAAGCAGTGTACTGGGTTGCTAATCTATGATGTTTGGGTTTTGACTTAAAGTATTTTTACCATACAATGGGTTAATCTAGATATAACCCCATTATGAGCTGAGGAACATTTATGTAAATTTTTAGGGATTTACATACTTTGGATATTTCATACAAAGGGAATCATACATTTATATGTGAACTTTTGTGTCTGTCTTTTCTCATGGGAGTCTGTTTTCAAGCTTTATCCATATTGTAGTATGTATCAGTACTTCATTACTTTTTATGGCTGAATAATATTCCATGTATGCCATATTTTATTTATCTACTCATCAGACAAGGAACATTGAGTTGTTTCTACTTTCTGTATATTATGAGTAATGGCTATAAATATTTTATACACTTTTACATGAACATATATTTTTATTCCTCTTGGGTATATGAGTAGAATTACTGAGTTGTAAGATAACTCTGTTTAACTTTTTTTTTTTTTGGAACCATAAAACTGATTTCCAAAGTAGATGTTTCATTTTATAATTCCATCAGCAATATTTGTGAAAGTCCTATTTTCTTCACTTTTTTGTGGTTTTCATTTGCATTTTCATATCGATTAATGTGTTTATTAGTCATTGCACATCTTTTTTTTTGAGAAGTATCTATTCAGATCCTCTGCCTATTTAAAAAGGTTTTTGTCCTCTTACTGTCAACAAGTTCTTTATATTCCAGACTCTAGACCCTCATCAGATATATGATCTTCAAATATTTTATCCAATTGTGCAGATTGTCCTTCACTTTCTTCCTAGTATCCTTTGAAATGCAATTTTTTAAATTTTTCATGAAGTCCAATGTATTTATTTTTTCTTTGGTTGTTTGTGTTTTAGGTGGTGCTTCTAAGGAATTGTAACCCAATCCAAGCTTGTGAAGATTTACACTATGTTTTCTTCTAAGAGTCATATAGTTTTAGGTCCTACATTTAGAATCATTTTGAGTCATTTTTTTTGTACATGATGTATGATAGGAACCTTCAGAACCACGAGACAAAAGATTTCTATTGTTTAGTCACCTGGTTTGTGGTACTTTATTATGTCAACAGTAGCAAACTAATAACCAAGTATTTCCCATTTCTGTTATTCTTCCTTCATTCTTGAAGTTCCAGGTTTTTATCTAGTATCATTTCCCTTCACACTGAACAACTTTCTTAAGTATCACTATTGATCTGTCTTTACGTTGACTCAATCTTTCCTTTATTATCTTTATTCTGCATTATGCCTATAATGGGGTGAATAGTGTTCCCTCAAAATTCATGTTCAACCATAACCTTTCTAAGGTTACGTGACTTTATTTGGAATTAGGGTTTTTGCATATGCAATTAGCTAAGGATCTCAAGATAAAATCATCCTGGATTAGTGTGGGTCCTAAGTATGGTGACTTGTGTCTTAATGAGAAAGGAGGAGATTTGGATGTGGAGATGCATAGAAGCCTAGGAAGATGGAGACAGAGATTGGAATGATGCTGCCACAAGCCAAGGACTGAGTCCCAGGAGCTACAGGGGCCAAAAGGGAGGCAAGAAAGAATTCTCCCTTGATTTCAGACTGCTTGCCTCCAAGGCTGTCAGAAAAGAGCTTTCTGTTTTTTCAGTCACCCAGTTTGAAGTAATTTTTACTATAGTCCTAGGAAGCTAATACCAGTTAGTTTTTGTTCAGTTTGTTTTTTTCATTTTAAAATTTGCCCTTGGTTTCTCTTTATAGTTTCTATTTCCCTGCTGAGAACTTCTACCTTTGACTTTATTTCATGAGTGCTTACTTGTGCTTTGTGAAATCTAGTTAGAAATGCTGTTCCAAATCTGTTGAAAAATAAGTTGTGACATCACAGCTCACAGACATCTGTTTATTGTCCTCTCACCCCACCATTTACCTGGTGACTTTTATGTGGAGTAATTTTGGGTTCTGTCCTGGATATTATGAATATTATTCCGGGTCCTGTTTTATTTTCACAAGAAATCAACCTGTTTGATTTCAGATTGCAAGATTTGTTTCTCTTTCTTTAGCCCTGTTTCCAGAGTTCAGTTTGTGCATCTTTGTTAGGCCATATTTGCGGGTCCTGGGCCTGCATGGCTCATGCAGCTTGTCCATATTTTTTCTTTGGGTTTCTCCATGCACTCTTGGCCTCCCAGGGACCTCATTTCCCATTCACCTAGCTAGAAAGACAGGTTTGTTTTAGAGTTTTAGTTACTCGTGTTGCTGCCACCCCATTTGGCATGACTGACATCCTCAGGGTAAAAGAGCAAGAAAAAGGTCTTGGAATTCCAACCCCAGCCCTGCCTCGCCCTTCACAGCACAGGGTCCCCCTTTCCCCCTTCCTCCTGCTAGAAAAGGAATGTGTTTCTCCAAGTTTCAGCTGCCTGTACTGTTGCCAAACAATTCTCCAATAGTAGCTGAGCCAGGAGAATAAAATAGAGAGAAGGAGGAGAGGAGAAAAGGAGGGAGAAGGAAGAGAAAGGAGGAGGAGGAAGAAGAGCCTTTCTGCATTTCCCAGCTTACAGTGGACTTTTCCTTGGCTCTCTAGCCAGAAAAACAGAGTTTCTTTCTGTGTTTTAATTGCTCACACCTGTTGCTCCATCCCAGCGCAAACCTTTTCTGGGTCAAACGTGAGAACTAGAAGATGAAAACAAAATAACAACAACAACAACAAAAACCAGGAAATGCTCTCATGTAGATTTCTTCTTCAATTTGTTTTCCCTTCCTGATCTGCCTGCTCCATGGGTTTTTTAGGCAGTCACTTTTTGTATTTTCTAGATGCTTTCATTGTGATGTTTGCTAGTTTTAGTGGGATGCTTGATGACACAGAGAGGCTATAATCGGTTTTCTTCATCTTGTCTGTTGCCAGGAGTAGGTATATCTTCTACAATTTCTGTTTTATTTTCACTTCTGCATGACTGGACCAGGAGGTGCTTCAGAGTTTGACCTTAGAGTGACATTATCACTGGAAATATTCGGTACTTTTAGAAAAGCTCAGTTCTTTTACTTAAATATCTCAAATATCTGTATCATTAGTAGGTGATTGTAACAGCAGCCTCTGGCACGGGATCTGGCTCCTTGAAGATGCTCAATATACATTTTTTTTTTTTTTTTGCGAAACTGAAGCTCTAGCACTCATTCCAATTGAACATTCTGGTTGCATAGAATTGAAACCAATTCTGAGAGTGAAAGGGGAAGTAGTTGTGTGGGTCCTGGACTCTCATGGAATTCAAGAATGATAAACAAGAGGTGCACCCCAGCTTCACAGATAGGAAACCTGGAAGCCGAGTGCTGGAAGCGACCGAGTCAGCTTCTTTCCCATCTGCTTGTTGGTCAGGGACCACACAGGGCCTCGTGTCTATCATTCTGTGTATGTGCTTCTTCCCTTTCTCCACTGTGTGTGTGTGTGTGTGTGTGTGTGTGTGCACACGCACATATGTGGGCGGGGGAATGAGGAAGGGGGAAAGATGAGTTTCTTAGTGACAGTTTTGAGCCATTGCATCAATCTTGCCCAAAGCCAACACTGCCCCTGACGTGAACTAAATTTCATTTATGTGAATTGATCCATTTTGTTTTCTATTTTCAATAGAGATGGCTCCAATTGTGAAAGCACCCTGGAACAGCATTATCAATTTATGCTATTTAATCTAAGCTTCTGTCAGATGTAAGATTCTGTTTCCTTCTCTTTCTCTAGCCATTTCTATACCTGCAGTCTGGGCAACAGACAGACATGAATCCTGTTTTAAAATTGCCTTCCCTAAAGGCAATTCCCAGTTTCCATCTGTTACAAATTGTAGGACTTAATGACCCTGTTGGGAAGCTTTTCCTGTTAAGTCCAACTTTCTTGCTTCTCTGAACTTGAATGGTTTCTGTGCCTCTTCTCTGATGGCTGGTGACGTAAGTAACTACATCTTCTTTGCTGATCATGAACAGTTCAAAAATCATTGACTTCTATTCTTTCACTGGCTTCCTGTGCACAAATGTTATAGGTACATGTTAAAACTTAGTCATAGTTCCCAATTTCATTCATTCAGTTTATTTTTATTTATTTGTTTTAAATTATTATTTATCATGCCAATGTGTTAACTGTCCACCCCTAAGATGGACATATCCTAGTCTCTATTTGCCTCTCTGAGGAAGATTCAGGTTAATAAAGTACATAATGTTGCCAGATAACAACTTCAGCCTAATGTATATTGAGCATCTATTAAACCCAACATTGTGTTATATATTTTCTATGTAGTCACACACTTAACCTCCACTTAAGACTGTACAGGAGGTGTATAAAACTATTTTTTTCTCACTTTTCATATAAGGAAACTGAGATCTGGAGAGGTTAAGTAAAAAGTTATTAAATGGTAGAAGTAGGACCAGAACCTAGGTTTATCTTATTCCACAGCCCAAATTATGAAAGACTCATCTGAATGCCTCTAGGACCTGTCAGGCAGGGGTCCCTTTAGGAGAGAAGGGTTTGTACATCATATCATCAAGCAGGGAGAGTGGGGAAAAGATAATTTGCAGGGAGCAGTGACAGCTAGACCTTCTCTTAAATTTGTGTGTGTGCTTGCACACGCACATGTAAATATGTTCCAGGCACCCTATCTCTGTGGTTTCTTTGTAAATGTGAAGGGTGATTGATTCACCTTACTTAATTAGATTAATGAAATGTTAGTTTAAGAGTTATTAATTTTGGTGACTAATATCTCCTTTATACCCAAGGGACAGTGGACCTAGCTCATCCATTGTATGAGAGAACAAAGAGGGGCTGCCTGCCATAATTGATTCGAAGTTTGCTTTTCCTCTTGCTTCTGGACAAAACAAGTAATAGAGTTCACCTGGATGTCCTAGAAAAGGGTGCTTATCTGGGAGGACCCACCTGGAAGATGGGGGCAGGTGATGTTGAGCTTTGTATGCATACACAAGCCCTTGAAAGTGAATTTTAGTGGAAATGCAAACACCCCCTGCTGAGTGAGGCCTCAGTAAAGAGCCAGCTGGGAGCCTGACCCTTCTTGGGATCCTCAAGGTAGAGTTGATTATGGCATCAACCATTGTCTCTTTGGTCTTGTCCAGAGGCCTCTGCAGAGACAGATAGCACCTGGCTTAATATCCCAGGTCAGGGCAGGATGGGCCAGCACCTTAGAAAACGAAATGATGATAGGGGTGGGACTTCTCCCTTGTTTTTGAGGGCACAGCAACCTTGATCTGGCATCCATGATGAGAAACAGGAAAGGGGTAAAGGAGGCCTACAAGGCTCTGGGTTGGAGTGGGTGCTTTCTTTTTGCCTTCCATGAATCTTCAATAACAGTGGGATTCTAAAGAGCTCCATCCAGCCTAGGAGCAACACAATAGGGGAACTAAATAACAGCCCAGAGAAAGTGATAGATTCCCCCCTAATGACTCCCTTCTCCTCCCTTTTCAATAAGAGGGTGAGTGGACAGATGTTTGTGGTTTACTGCAGCAGTTGGTTCCAGCTGTGTGCATGGCACAGGCAGTAGTGAGAAAGAACATTGTGTTCCACTCCTGCTTGTCATATTCCCCTGGGTGAGAATGAGTTTGAATGCAGTGTGTGTGTGTGTGTGTGTGTGTGTGGTGTTTGTGTGTGGCTTGTTTGCATGCATGTGTGGCAGATTTCTATTTGTGAGGGTGTCCAGGTTAATGGGGCATGTAGTTTTTTTCTTTGACAATCAAATCTTAAAAAAAAAAAAAAAAAGTAAACAATTCATCTTCTCTCCCATCCATTTAGATGAGGTCACCATCAGAGTAAGGCAGAGAAGTCAAAGCACATTTGGGTGTTGCCTGACACTTTAATTTCTGGTATAATTCCAGGACAAATAGATTATTTAAACTTAAGAAGCTCCTGGTAAATTGCCTAGCTGATAATTATAATTAGAACATCTCTCTCTATTTACATGTTCCTTTTAGGAAAAAAAAAAAAAAAAGATTGAGAAGATTCTATACCAACATCCCTCAATTGGTTAATTTACCTAAATGAAATACTGGTTTGGAAATGAAGTACTAGCCATGTAAGCAATCTACTTCTGGGCCTGCTACATCTTGGGTAGCTCTGTCGCAAGTAGAATTCATTCATTCACTCATTCATTCATCATACAAGCATTTACCAAGTACATATGCTAATGTGACTTACATTTTGGTACTTACTGAATTACTCAGTTATTTGTGTAAAATGCAAGTACCCAGAACCCACCCTAGTCCTGCTGAATCAGAATCTTCAAGGGATCTGTTCCAAAAATACACATTTTAAACATCCTATTTTAGGTGTGGAATTAAAAAAAAAATGAGTAGAATGGCACTTCTCTTTGCTAGCTGTTATACAACTGGATAGATAAGCCCTGCAAAGGTTCACCTGAGCTGTGGTTAGATATGTATGGGTGCCCAGGACAGGAAGAGAGGGCTTTGTGATTCAGGTATGGCCTGAGCCAATGGTTCCGTGTTCGCCCTGCATCAGATTGGTGTTGGGAAGTGTTGGGTCCCCTATAAGTGTGACACCACCTCCTGGGTGGTGGGCATCAGATGTGGAATGAAGGACTATGTCTTGCCTACAGTGTCCTGTTCTAGTAGCTATGAATGGACAAGGATGAGGAGGGGATTGCCCAACTTGTCAACACTCTCATTTCCGAGGAAACTCTTGCAGGTTTCCCTTTGGCAGTGGGTATAGAGCAGAGAGTCACGGGAGAGAGCTTAAAAAGCTTGTTAGAGGGCTGGGGATATAGCTCAGTTGGCAGAGTGCTTGCCTCGCATGCAGTATCACAAAAACAAACAACGAAACAAACAAACGCTTGTTAGAGCTGGGCACTGTGTCACATGTGATTGGGGAGGCGGAGGCAGGAGGATCCAGTGTTCAAAGCTAGCCTTGGCAACTTACTGAGGCCCTGAGCAACTTAGCTAGAGCCTGTTTCAAAGTAAAAAAATAAAAAAGGGCTGGGGTCATGGCTCAGTAGTTAAATGTTCCTGTGTTCAATCCTTAGTTCTCCCCGCCCCCCACCTAAATAAATAAATAAACAAACAAACCTCATTGGGTTTGCAATCATGAAATCAAGGGTCCAGGTCTGACCCTGCTACTTATTAGCTGGGCAATTTACTTAGCTTCCTGAGCCTTGTTTCCTTATTTGTATAGGCAAATAATCCCTACATTGTAGGGTTGTTCTCGGGATTACATGATGTATAGCACATGAACTCTTCAGCATTGTGCTAATGAACAGTATTTGTTTTTATTAATAACAGAAATAACAATGGACCCCATTTGTGTGCCTAGAGGTCGCTCCTCCTCAGGCCATCAAAGTCAGCCTTACAGCCTTACAGTGGCTCCCAACTGTTTGTTGTGCTTCCGCTCCCTGAAGGTCTATACCACCAGCCTAGCAGTCCTGCTAGCCTGAGGCTCAGGGAAGTGACTCTCAATCTGGGTCCCTTCTTTCTAGTTCAGGTTGGTTTCATAAAAGTCCCCAGGTAATCTGGACACTCCCTCCTGTTCTCACCAGGGTACCTATTCATCACTCCCAACTCCACTGACATACATTCCTCTGGGTGGTGAGTCTTTAGCACAGTGTGCGCATCTGTGTCTTCCAGAGGACTGCCTCCCACCTTGGAATCATAATTTCCCTGGTGGGACACTGCTGAGTGTATTTATCTTCCCAGGCAATGCTGGCATACAGGCCTGGTTAAGAATTATTGTCTTTGTAGAGATCTCTGCTCAGCACTGGCCCATTCAGTTGGCACCATGTGAAATCTTCTAGCAAAAAAATAAAGTGTCCACATGGTTTTTTCAAAGCTCGGAGATACTGACTCTGTGACTAAGGAGGCAGAACTCTTGGTTGTAGGGAAAGGGAAGGATAATTCTGAAAAGCAGCTCAGTATATAGCTTTGGACATGATATATACTAGGTACTTAACACAAGGCAGCTCTTGTTCCTATTAACAATTCTTGTGTACTGGCCTTGGGGCCCCTGGCTCCTTGAAAGACCCATTTCCATATTAGGAGAAAAGACTCCAAACCCAGGAATTAATACATCAGTTGGATGCTCAGAAAACAGTTGGAAAATGTGACAAGAGGCATAATATATGCTAGCATCAGAAATTTCAAGAAAGGAAACACTGTAGACTATTTTTTTTCCATTTCCCCCCTCGTTTCTGAAATGATACAGGAAGAAAGTAATATTTTAGAAGTTGGTGTGGAGATGTGAAGAGATGTTGTTCTGGGAGCAACATAGTGAATCCCACATGGTCATGGGCTTTAATGTTTGTTCCTCTTACCATTCATACAAGAGGGGTTAAGCTCCTGGTGTTGTACAAAATTGAGTAGAATCATATTTCCAAATGAGCCTGCTGTTGTGTCCCTTTGTCCAAGAGACCCAGAGCAGAAAGTTGAGTAGAAAATGGGAAATGATGGGTTCCAAAAAGGGCAGAAATTCTGCCTTCTTGGATTTCTTGAATCTCTAGAAAGAGGGTTTAGAAAGGCTACCTTAGTTTAAAACTAAGTTAAAGACTGGGAGTAGATAGTGAACTCAAATGAGATATCCACAGGATACTTTGAAAAGGATAGTAGACTTGGAGCATTTACATCAAGAGCAACAGTGTCAATAACTGTATCAGTAGTGGGGGCTGTAGACATTAGCTGAAGTTGAAGGTGATGCTCAAGGTCATTTAACTAGTTCCTCAACCCCTAGTCTGATCTGAGTCTGTACCTTGCTGCTCAGTTTGATCAGACTATGGAAATCCAGCTTAGATGACTACATAACGTATTTTGGTTTAGTGGTTCCATAAATAAGAACTTTTCCATGGGCTGAATGTCTCTCCTGCTGACATTTCCTATCCTCCTGGGCCTTATCCTTAAGCTACCCGCTACTCATCTGAGAAGTACAGACAACACAGTGCAAGCTGTTATTCTAGTGACTGTAAAAAAGCCTATCACAAGACATCAAGCGTACTTGGAAAAACTTGCTGATCACTCCAACCCCCTGCTCTTCTTATCAGAGAAAACAGAAAACATTCTCTACTTTGGCCAGCATCCTCCCGTTTCTGAAAGATGGTGTGTTTGCATCTGCATGGGAGTGCATGCGGGGGGTTAGCTTTTTAAAAATATTTACTTTTAATTGTACAAATTTGTGGAATACAGTGTGATAATTTGATACATGTAAACAGTGCGTAATAATCAGCTCGAGGTAGTTGACATTTCCATCTCCTGAAACATTAAAATTTTTATTAAAATAATTGTACGTATTTATGGGATATAGTGTGATATTTCAGTACATGTATACAATATGCACTGATGAAATCATGGTAATTAACATTTCCATCTCTTTATCGTTACTTTGTGTTTGGAGTCTTGGAGCTCCTTTGTGTCTCAACAAGGACATAATGGTTCCCAGCAGCTCAAAGCTGGGCAGAGTGACAGGCAGGATCAGGCCTCTCTTGGGTCTGCACAAGTATAGGCTGTGTGGTCCAGAGTGGAATCACAGTCCTGGGCTGGAGTGCGTGCCAGATCTTCCAAATGACTTTTATCAGACAAATCTCCCCTCCCGCCAGAGGTAGAAACACAGAAGTACCTGCTTTAGAAAGATTTGTGAGACATGACAAAATGCAATTTAAAATCTGGATTCTCCTTTCCTGAGCTCAGACCTAAACTTATCCCAAGATAGAGGTATAGGCTGAGGACCACAGAAACTGGAGAAAGTCGCCCGGTGCCAGCCAGTTGCTTCCCAGACGTGACGACGAGCGGCCAGCAGGTGTCAGTGCGCCCTCGTTCTGTCGCGGCGCGCCTCCGCCTGGAGGACCCCTCCCCATAGCGGTCTAGAAGGGCGCGGTCTGGACCCCAGGCAGCGCTGTCCCGCTGATAGCTTTGCGCCTGGTAGGACACTTAGCCGCCTCTTCCCCAAGCGGAGCTCTGAACTCTGGCCTCGCGGGCTCCCGCCTGGGTGCTGCCCATTCTGCTTCAGGGGTTCCATTGGAACCCTCGCCTTCCTCTCCTGTCAGGAGCACCTGCGGACTAGGGCGGCCTGGTCCAGGTCGGGCTGGTCTGGATGAGAATCATACCCGAAAATGCTTCTCCCGATTCTGGCCGGGGTTCCTTTCCACCCTCTCTTCCCAAGACCCAGCTCGATGGAGACACTCCGGGTGCCTATTGCTGTTGGCTGGATCGTCCCGGAGCTGCACAGCCAACTCCCAGTAGGGGCCGCTCCCCACTCCCCAGACTCTCTCTTAAAGCCCCTCGTTCAAGGTACCCGCCTCTCCGAAGGGCCCGTCCAGCTTGGGGGGCAGCGCTCCCTGGGGTCCCGCACTGGGCGCCGACTCTAGATCAACAGAGGGGAGGCGCGAGGGGCGGAGGAGGGTCGGCTTCCCACGTGGGGGCTGACGCCGGCTGCTCGGCAACGCCGGCTTGATCCTGGGGCTATAAAACGAGTCCACCGTAGCGCCGCGGAACAGCAGCGGCTCCGGCTCCGGTGCAGACGCCCAGCAGCCGGCGCGCCGCCTCCCCGCCACCCCAGCGCCTTCTTTCCCTAGTCCTGTGCTCTCGCTGCAACTCACGCTGTCCTCGGCCCCCAGCCCGTCCTGCTGAGCTTCGCGCCCACCGAGCCGACGCCTAGGAGACACCCTGCCTCAGCCGTGGCTCTTGGAGGGCGGATCGCTCACCTGGCGCGGCACGCCTGAGGACGGGGGCGCCTTCATGCGGCCTCCACACCCTTCACGCCGCTGCCGTCCCCGAGCTCCGCGTGCTGTGGCCCAGCCCCAGCAGGGCGCACAACTTTGGAAGTCCCGCGGCGCTCGGAGAAGCGGCAGAGTCCGCGCCCTGGCCGGTGTTAGGGCCCAGCCCGCACCGCCGCGTCTGCGGGAAGCTCCAGAGTCGGTAATCGCTTCGGGAATGTAGACAGACATAGGACCCTGAGCTCGCATCTCAGCACCTCTTGGCTGCCTCCTGGGGTGGGGGCGGGCCCTGCACACGGTAAGACCTCTCGCTTTCGCTCAGGCTCAAGAAGCAAGATATATATATATATATATATTTATATAGTTATATGTATAATTTCCTGTCATCCTTCCAAGTCTTCAGGCCACCGATGAATTTTATTTTCCCTTCCTGAAGAATAAATCTCTCTCTAACCATCAGCTCGCCCTACTCTCTCCTGCTTAGAAATAAAACTTGGCTGTGCTTAGGAGCTTGGAGAGAGAAGGCGCCCACCCCGAGCGGCTAAAGCACCGGCGGGCGCTGTTCGCGGGACCCGGGCCCATGGGCCACTAGCTGTCCCCCAGCTTGGGCCCGGCTTCCTTGGGGCCCCCTCCCTATGTGAGACGCGGCGGGGTGAGTGGGTCGCCGGAGGAAGAGGAGGACCCACGGGCGCCGGCCGGAAGGCAGCTGGCACCAGGTCCAGGCGAGAGGGCGCCGCGTTCATGTTCCGCCAGGAGCAGCCGCTGGCCGAGGGCAGCTTTGCGCCCATGGGCTCCCTGCAGCCGGACGCCGGCAACACAAGCTGGAATGGGACCGAGGCGCCAGGGGGCGGTGCCCAGGCCATCCCTTACTCCCTGCAGGTGACGCTGACGTTGGTGTGCCTGGCTGGCCTGCTCATGCTGCTCACGGTGTTCGGCAACGTGCTGGTCATCATCGCGGTGTTCACCAGCCGTGCTCTCAAGGCGCCCCAAAACCTCTTCCTGGTGTCTCTGGCCTCGGCGGACATCCTGGTGGCCACGCTGGTCATTCCTTTCTCGCTGGCCAACGAGGTCATGGGCTACTGGTATTTTGGCAAGGCATGGTGCGAGATCTACCTGGCGCTCGACGTGCTCTTCTGCACGTCGTCCATTGTGCACCTGTGCGCCATCAGCCTGGACCGCTACTGGTCCATCACGCAGGCCATCGAGTACAACCTGAAGCGCACGCCACGCCGCATCAAGGCCATCATCGTTACTGTGTGGGTCATCTCTGCTGTCATATCCTTCCCGCCGCTTATCTCCATCGAGAAGAAGGGCGGCGGCGACGGGCAGCAGCCGGCCGAGCAGCGCTGCGAGATCAATGACCAGAAGTGGTACGTCATCTCGTCGTGCATAGGCTCCTTCTTCGCGCCCTGCCTCATCATGATCCTGGTCTACATACGCATCTACCAGATCGCCAAGCGCCGCACCCGCGTGCCGCCCAGCCGCCGAGGTCCGGACGCCGCTGCCGCGCAGCCCGGGAGCGCCGAACGCAGGCCCAACGGCCTGGGCCCCGAGCGCTGCGCGGGCCCCGCGGGCGCAGAGGCCGAGCCGCTGCCCACCCAGCTCAATGGCGCCCCGGGGGAGCCCGCACCGGCCGGGACGCGCGAGGCCGACGCGCTGGACCTGGAGGAAAGCTCCTCCTCGGAACACGCCGAGCGACCCCCGGGGCCCCGCAGACCCGAGCGCGGCCCCCGGGCCAAAGTCAAGGCTCGGGCGAGCCAGGTGAAGCCCGGGGACAGTCTGCCCCGGCGCGGGCCAGGGGCCACCGGGCCTGGGGCTTCGGTGGTGGGGCCCGGGGAGGAGCGCGGCGGGGGCGCCAAAGCGTCGCGCTGGCGCGGGCGGCAGAACCGCGAGAAGCGCTTCACGTTCGTGCTGGCGGTGGTCATCGGCGTGTTCGTGGTGTGCTGGTTCCCCTTCTTCTTCACCTACACGCTCACGGCCGTCGGCTGCTCGGTGCCACGCACGCTCTTCAAGTTCTTCTTCTGGTTTGGCTACTGCAACAGCTCGCTGAACCCGGTTATCTACACCATCTTCAACCACGACTTCCGCCGCGCATTCAAGAAGATCCTCTGCCGCGGGGGTAGGAAGCGGATCGTGTGAGCACGCTGCCCACACCCGGCTCACAGACTGGCGCCAATCGCAGGCCCTGGGCATCCAGGGGAGCATCTTCACATCAGCCCTAGCACTTTGAATCCCAGGCCCCGCCTGCTCCGTGTTTCCTGGCCTGGAGGGTGCTCTGCGGCCTCCTGAGGACATTTGTTCCACAAGAGAAAAGTTCAGCTGGCTGGGAAGGCCACATACACCCTCAATATTTGTTATGGCCTCTCCTTACCTGGAGAGTTTTTTTTTTTTTTTCCTGGTGGGACGCTCCTAATCAGTATTGTTTATTTACCCTCCCAAGTTCTCCCAGCTCTTTAAGAGCAAGCACAGGACTCCAGGGAGCAAGGCTCCCAAAGGATTAATGAATGGGGGTTTCCCAGCCCTGGCCTATTGCTCCTCTCAACCCCTAATGGTCTATTTTTAGAAAAACACTCAGGGCAGCCCTGCCCGCTCACCTCACCTCCACTGTAAATACACACTATTTTTTGATAGTGTACCCTGGGGTCCCTCCCCAGCGTCATATGGCCTTGGCTGTGAGGTTGAAATCCTGGTTGTGGAAATGCCCTCCAGGCAGACACAGCAAAAGGCCGAGCCGCTTCGCCATGCAAGCCCTCTTCTAGTGTTGTTATATCCCTCTATGTCCGGTTCACCAGCAACTGGTGACTGTCTTTTGGACGTGGATCTGCTTTGAGATTTCCTGACAGGGAAAAGATTTTTGTCCTTTTTTTTTTTTTTCCTGTGCCTAACAGCATAATTGCCTTTTCCTATGTAAATATTACAAGGATGGACCCAGACAGAAATAAGTGAACCTCTCCGCCTTGCATCAGTCCTGTATAAAGCCATTGTCCTCTGAGGCACACTTGGCCCCAGAAACTCACTTTAAAACTGACTCTTTCTGGTGCCCCCTCCCTCCCCTGGGGGCCACTACTTGAAGAAGAATAGGTATGTTTCTATCTTGTCTGTATGTGCCCCTCTCCCAGAAATCGCTGACTTAGGGGAAATCTTTTGGCTGCTGTTTTTAGTCACAGAGGAGTGGAAATTATGTGGAAGAAGGAAACCTAATACAGTTTGCCCAAGGTAAACAGTTTGAAAAGACAAATGGGCCTGCCAAACTGTACAGATCCTGCCCCAAGAGCTCTTAGGTATCAAAGTGTTGTCCTGTCTCCTGCTTTTCTGGCTGAGATCATGTCGCTGATGAACTGCCAAAGTCAGGGGAGGAGGTGGAGATTTCGTGTTTACATCCCAGTTTCTACATGTTTTAGATGGAGACAATTTAAGGCCTGCGCTCTTATTTCACTAAAGAAAAACTAATGTCAGCACATGTTGCTAATGACAGTGGATTTTTTAAAAAATAAAATGGTTTACAGATCAAATGTGAAATAAACATGAATTAAGTGGTCCTCCTGTCTGTTATCTGAGTTTTCGAAAGCTTTAAGACTTTGGGAACATCCAATTTCATGTACATTATAAAAGATGTTTAAATGTTTGAGCAATAACAAAACTATCATTGAATAAGTATTCTTATGTGCTGGACACTGTGGGGGAGCCTATTAGAGACACTCCTTTATTTAATCTTGCCCAGAACCCTATGAGGTCAGTTCTATTATTATCTTCATTTTACAGGTGAAGAAACTGTATCTCAGAGGGCAAATGGTTTGTTCAAGGTCAACAACACATGATGGAAATACATGGTAGCCAGCTTTATCGGGGTGCCTATGCTCTTCACCCCAGAGCCTTTCCAGAGCCAGTGCTGACTTCTCAGCATGCCCCTAGCATGGTCTCTTCACAGTATGCTCTGCACTTGTGTGGGATATATTCCAGTGTAGATATGGTGTGTGCATAGCCCAAAGTATATACATACCTCAAAGTGTATATCTAGCCTAAAGTGTGCTATGTATATGCAAAAGTGTGAAATATACTCTGAAATGTGTCATCATGCCTTAAGCTATGGTAATGGACAACATGTAGTATATTCCCCATAGCAAGGTATGAACAAGTGGAATCATATTAGTTGATGGCTCATATTATCTCTGGCCAAAGGCACACGTCTTTCTGGTTGCCTTTTGGTAGCATCACGGTCTGTTCTATTCCTCACACTGTGGTTGTGGCACTTTGAAGCTGGGAGGGCCTTAGAGATCCAGGAATCCAGCCCCTTGTCTGATAAATCAGGAGGCAGGCCCTAGAGGATGTAGCTTGCTCGGGATCCTTATAGCCCTGGGTGACAGGGTGTTGGCTCAGGCTGCTTTGCTTAAGTCCAGCCACCTATAGCATGCAAGCACCCCAGTTCTGGATGTTCTCAGAAGCAGGTGCCGTACACTTCTGGGCAGTTCATGAGGCATCTCCTCATTTTTCAATTCTTTGGTGGAGTTGAGGTGTGTGTGTGCAGGGGTGGGAAGGTGGAGACTCCTGAGAGGAGATCTGGACACTCAGGAGCCCGGGAGAGGGAAGACAAGAGGGTTTTTAGAGGCAGGAAGTAGTTCCTATCATGACTTGGGTCCTCTGAGCCCGCAGACAGGAGGGCAGGCAGGCACTCAGCTCCAGTGACCCTTGTTGAGGGGCTTCACAAACCAACCTTCCAGCCTGTGGCGCCAAGGCTGGCTCCCTTGTCTGGTGCTGTGGCCTGCTGCCCACCCGTACCCAGGCTCTGCAATCCCTCCCCGCTCCAGGACACCCATTGCCCCAAAGGCAAACAGTGCTAGACAATAGGCCAGTCTGGCAGGCCTCCAGGACCCAGGCTGTGTGTTCCAGCCACAGGGCAGATACAAACACGGCTTGCTCCTGACTCTCTTCTGCCCTGTCTGGTAGGGAGGTGTTGGCTTTCCTTTACCCACTGGGTCTGCTGCCTGGGAAAAGGGAAAGTATGGGCAAACATGCCACATTAAAGGGGCCTCTGGTGCTGTGGATCCCTGGGGCTCCAGTGTAGCAACAGAAAAACCTTAGAGACTGATGGAAGCTGGGACAGTGGGGAGCGAGGGCTAAACTGCTGGGCTTCTGAGTTCATGGTAGGAAGGAATCACTGTTTATGCTGAAAGCCCCGAGCAGCAGCCTGTGGAATGTGGGATGGGGAGGGGAACTGAGGAAGAGAAGTGACTCCCATAAGGATCTTTGCCAAAGGAGCAGGAGATGAGACTGGAACTCCACAACTTTCTGACCATGCTACCTGGTTTCCGTTATCTGGACCAGGAAGGTCCATTTGTGGCTGATCTCCTCTTTATATAAGCTTTGGTTGGGGTATCAAAGCTATTGGCCCTTGGATCTGCCTTGTCAGGTTCACTCCTGCAGGTGCATCTGGTGGGGGAAGGCAGTACCCTGGTTGGGACTGGCACAGCACAACCCCCTCCCTGCAAGGTTTTGTTCAGCTGCTTCTGTGCTAGAGCGCTGGAGGGGAGAATGATGAAACGTGGCTTAGGCTTCGCCCTGTCTATAATCGAATCAGAGTTTGAGAGCCAGAAGCTGCCTCAGCCATCCTCAGTTCCCATATTGCACTGATGAGGGATGCAAGGCCCTGAGGAAGTCTGGTTGGGCATCATTCCAGGGTCCCTCGAGCACTTTCTCCCCGTGAGGCTCCATCCAATGCCATATATCCCCAGTGCATACTGTTTGGTTGTTGGATGTGGTGAGTTACTTACTAATAAGCCCCGAGGCCCCCCTGCCTTCCCTGTGACAGCACCTTGCTAGGCACTCTCCAGAGGGAGTCCTCTTCCTGTGTTGCAGGCACTGCGCACAGCCCACCACAAGCCTCTGTAGGCGCTGGCAGAGTTAGGGCCCTACCTGTCCTCTAGAAGCTTTAGAGGTGCATAAGGAGACAGGATGTGCCTGTGTGATGCATTAGATGCACAGAACAGAGACAGTGCGACAGAGGAGTGTATGCATGTGTCCAATCAGGGCAACAGGCCCTGATCTGTTCCAGGAGTGTGCAGTGGGGAGAGGTGCTGTGACTGGGAGCCCAGAGCATAGGAGCTGGGCGCTGGGCTGAGGGGGGTGGGTCAGGCAGGGCAGGCAGCTCTGTGCCCTGTGGCTCCATGGCCCAGGTCAGACCTCAGCTTTCATTTCTCTAATCTGATCCTTGGGGGTGGTAGGGTAAGCTCCTGTGCCTAGGGATATCTGTCTGGAAGACTTCCTTCCTGACTCAAGTAGGGGCATATCAGAAGCTGGGTCCCCAGAGCCAGGGCCCAATGTCAGGCTTGCCTTTGGGCCCCTCCTTGGGGCCTGCTACCCCCAAATAGGCCCGAGAGCTCAGGATACAGGAAATAGCACCTTGCTCAGCAGAGGACGTGCCTTCCAGGGGAGCCAGGCCATCTCTGAGGGGAGTCACACACCTGAGGTTTGTTTTGGAAATAAGCATCTATCTCTTTGATTACCAGAAATCCTTGGGTTTAGAATTGAATTCAAAAAGGGGAATGGAGACTGTTGGAAAGAACCTAGGCCACAGCATTAGTAAGCCTGAGTTCTAGCCCCAGATTTGTCACACCAGCTGTGTGACTTTCAGCCAATTCATCTCTGAGCTCCATTTCTTCATTTATGAAATGCAAGTGGTTGGTTGTCATTTAGAAGTATGGTCTATAGAGTTAATTTAACTACAAAACTATCCAGAGTCTTTCTAGGTATATGTGTAAAGTCTATCACCTATCTCCTGGCCTTTAACAGATGTCTTCTCTTCAGGGCTTCTCAGAGACCTAAATATACCTGAGTCGTTTGTGATTCTCCAAGAGAGGATGACATGGTGGTCTGTTTCCCAGTTTGTTTGCCCTGGGCTGTGGAATCTCATATTTTACAAAGCACCTCAGTGAATTCTACTTGCTGGAACACTTTTTGGGAGATCCTAGGTTAAGGGATCTTACAGAGGTTTTCATCAATCTATTTTAAGATTATGCCAACTGCCAAATCTGCTGTCTCCTGTCTCTGCCATAGGTGAAGCACGGGCAGGGGTCAGATTATGTGTCCTCCTTTCTGACAGCTGGCTCTAAGGCTGGGGGTTGAATGGAGGGTGCAGTGTGTATTTCAGATGTGTGCTAAAACTACTTCTAGGTTCATGTATGTGTAAATATGTATGAATGCATGCACACATGTATAAGGGAATGCATGTATGTATGTGTACATGTGTGCAATCATGTATATGTGTGTACACATTTGTGTGCATACACAGTTGTACCTGTTATAAATGGACACTCAGGGCCACCTTGCTCACCTGGACCTGGAAGCACCTTGGGGAGTTGAAGGTAGACATGCACTTAGAGCCAAGGGAGGTCCAGGGGAGTTTGTTGCTGTCTCATTGATTCTAAGTGCAACATGCCCCTCCCCAACTTGTGCATTGGCTCCTTGGATGCTGCTAGAAAGAGGTGGATGAATGATAAAATACAGGCATTTTGGAGAGGCAAACGCTGGTTCTCTGCAGGCATTTTCTTTAGCATCCAGGCTGGCCTTTTCTCCACGGAAGGGGGATTTATCTGACCACAGAGAATTCTGAGGAGTAGGGATGGGAAGCTAGGCTGGAGTGGCTATTAAAGTTCTCCCCAGCCTGTTTAAGGCCAGGAATTTGGGACCTCTTTGCAATCTATATCTGAGAAAAACAAGATGGCACTCCGAGAAGTAGTGCGATTGAAGAGGGAATATTTACAAGGTACAGGCAGGGCTAACAGAGGTCTCCAAGAAGCAGAGAAGCACCTTGGGATTTGCACAGTTGGAAACTGTCAGCACCCTTAGGCCAGAGAGGCAGGGGTGGGGGGCACCACTACTCAAACCATCACAACTGTGGTGGCAGAGAAGGATGCCTGGTGGGCAGTACTGGGAGGAGATTCCTGCAGCCATTGCCAAGCATGTCTGGGCCAGGAGGGACCAGAGGGTGCCAACACCTTCCCACTCACACCCTGATCTACCCGTGGGGTGTCTGCCCTTAGCTGATCCTCAGGGAGCAAGAGTAAGTCAGTACCTCGTAGGCTCGGCCTTTCTCAGAGTAGGTGGATCAGGCAACCAAAGCCAAAAGGAGAATATCCATTGGGGGACCCAGAGCCTGAGAAAGGCGCACACATGTGTGTACACACACACACACACACACACACACACACACACACACACACACACGGAGTCCTCTTCCCATCTTCCTCTCTGAGCCAGGTGAGAGAGAGACTCAGGGAACCCTGGCCACAGTTCTCTGAGCTATCCCCACCCCATGTCTGTGGCTCAGGCTGAGCTTAGGAGGCCAAGGAGCAGACCCCAAGGTGCCCTGCAGAAATCGCCGCTGAGGCTGAGGACTAGGCGAGAGCAGTGGGACCAACCCAGGTCAATGTCCCCGCTTGTTCCTTTCTTGGGCACACTGGGAATTCTGCTCCTCCTTTCTCAGCATCTGTGGACCCTTCTGGGTCTTCTTCTCAGGTATTTTTTTTTAAAAAAAATATTCTAGCCCTAGAGGGGGCACTAGACATTTGATGAATGAATGGTGGATTCGTTTCTTTGTTCCTTCCTTCATTCAGCAATGATTTGTTGCAGCTGTGCCTAAATTGACACCACTAGTGTCCTTCTATTTGTACTAAGAGTTGAAGCTACAGTGGTGAGCAAGGAAATCAGAGCTGCTTCTTTTGTGAGAGAGACAGATATTAAATGGCACCAGGGAGTGGTAAGCCCTGTGACATACATGTGGGGGTGGGTGACAGGGTGATGTGGAGGAACATGGCCTGAGCTCAGATATGGGGAGTGAGCTTGGAAAAGGTCTGACTAGATGAGCGCCAAGGGATGGGCAGGAATGGGTCAGGACAGGAGTGGAGGGGAGCAGTGAGGCACGAGGTGGAGTGTCATATGTTGAGGAAACTATGTGAAGTCCCCTCTGGCAGGTAGGTGCATGTGGTGTGAGAACAGAGGGGGTGGGCAGGGGAGTGGGCCGGATCAGGCAATGGTACACAAAGGATTTTATCTTGCGAGCAATGAGGAATCACTGGTAGGTTTTCAGAAGCGGGTGGGAATAGCAGATTTTTTTGTTTGGAAGAATCCTCCCTGAATGCCTGGTGGGGACTGGTGGACGGTGGAATGTGTTGGCTGTAGCCATAACTAGGGCTGACTCGGGGTAGATTTGACATTCAGGGAAGCCCAGGGCCCCTTCTCCCCACAATGTCACCCACATCATTGCCAATCCCTGTGCAGATCCAGATAGTGGGATTTCAGAGCTGTCCCTGCTTATAAAATACTATACCCCACTGCCCCACCCCCTGTTGAACATCTATCATGATATTAGAGATTGGTTCCTGGTTCAGTTCTTTCTTTCCTGGTTAAAGGCAAACATCGCTTGGAGAGTGACCTCAGTTGGCCATCATGGTGTGTTGACCTGATTGGCCAAGAAGCCTGGTCTCCCTCTCTTCCCATTTCCCAGCTTCAGTTACCCCATCTACTCAACAGGCCAGAGGAGTCAGAGGAAAGCCTGCAGGGACTTCCCCTCTGGGATTCTGCTTCGGATCAGAAGACCCAGTAATCTGCACATCCGGAACTCACCTTGTAGATTCCTGTGCCAGGTTTGTCCAGGACCTTGAGAATGGTCATCTGTGTCCAAGAAATTTAGGGGACCTGAGACTTGACACCTTCTCACTGCTTTGTCTGCCAGGAGATGCAGGTGAACTCATTGCTAGGGCCTAGCCTCGGTTTGCCCAGCTGTAACTAGTGCTTTGGTGCCTTGGCCAGGCCTGTGCTTGGCTTCCAGCAGGCTCCACAGTGCTACCCTTTTTCCTCTTTGGTTTGGGAGCTGGAAGGCTTTTTCGCTCATGAGGCTGCTCTGGGCTGAGTGGGCTGGGCTGGGGGTCTGAGTGGGGCCAGTATCAGACCCTTAGGCCCATGTTTTAGGGTGATTCTTGACAGGAATTTGACCTCTTGGGTTCTTAGCTTTCTCTTTTCAGCCCGATGGAAGATCCTGTGTTCTGCAGTAGAGCTAGAGCGTAGGACTGGACGAACTCCAAGGCCCTTCTCAAGCCCTTGATGTTCACAATGTCCTCGAGGAAAGCAGCCCTGAGACTCCAGCCTCCGGACTCAGTGCACTTGGCTCTCTGTTGTCCCCCTGGCTTTACTGTGTCCTGGACACAGGACTCTTATTTCTGTCTGCTGTCATCCTGCATGTGGAAAGCCACGTCCACTCTTCCTCTGCTGCCTTACAAAATCACACCCAGACTTTAAAGCCAAGCTATGCCATGACATTGTTTAGTTTGTAATTCTTCTTTCCACCATTTTTTTATTGGTGCATTATAGTTGTACATACAATGGGATTTGTTTTTCCATATTCATACATGCACACAATATAACAATATTATTTGGCCAGTATCACTCCCCAGCACTTCTCCCTCCTTCCTCTTCTCTCATCCCCTGGACACTTTACTTTAATAGTCAAAAGAACTGGGGGTTTGGTGTTAGTTATACAAGAGTTTAAGCCTTGGGTCTGTCTTCCTGCCATCTTCCCCCCCATCCCCAAATGCCCAGTGGGGGTACATGATGGGGGCACGGTGTTGCTGCCCAGAGAGGCTGATCTTGGGCCAGCCTCCAACCTCCTCATTTTCTTCAGCTCTGAGGAAGCATCTTTTTACTGTTTGTTCTTCTTACTCAAATGGTCTGGGGCCAACTTAACTGTGGCCACTATGTGGTTTTTGGACAAATGTTTCAGATGTTAAACCAAAAGGAAAACATGAGAAATGCAGATGTTTTGCTCTTGGAAAGATTTCTTCATGTTAAGCCACTTGTAATCCTTGATTTCTCCCAAGCTCTTTAGCACCTAGGAGACAAAAGCTCGGATTTTGGGGTTTACATCCTAGCTCCATCTCGAGGCATCTATGTGACCCTGGAACACATTGTCTCCTGTCCCATAGCATTGATATCATCATCTGAAAAATGGGTAAACTACATCTACCTCATGGGACTGTTGTAGTTAAAAGAAGCAATGGCTTTGCAGTAACTTCTGTCAAGACTCCTGGAGGACTTCAGTCCTGTGGGCTGGAGGACTGTGGGTGGGGCTTCTGTGAAGTGTAGAGCCACCCAGGCTTCCTCTGCTGGGATCTCTGAACACCTTGCTCCCACCAGCCTCCAACCTCACCATCCCTCTCCCCAGGGCCCCAAACTTGGTGGAGTGAGGCCTTTGGACCTACGTTCCACTTTAGGTCAGCCCCAGGTTCCCTGTCCTAGTTCAAATGTAAATTCTGAGAGGACAGAGAAAATGAGAAGAAACAAAAAGGGAACTATTGACTTAACTGTTCTGGTTTAGCTTCACTCATCTGTAGTTTGTGTGTGTCTGAGAGAGGAAAAATGCATCAGTGCAAGCCAAGTGTTTAGAGAAATAGCTGGTGCAAAGTAATTGCTCAATAACTGTTAGCTGTTATTTATTTATTTGGAACTTAATATAAATTCACTTCCATACTAACAGGACACAGAGTTGAAAAGACCCAATGGCTGCCGCAGTCCAGTGATGGAGAAGATGTATAAATACACTATGGTAATACACTGTGTGTTAGAGATAATGGTGAGAAATTGGAAACAGTAATTCTTATCAACAGTAGGACATTAGCTCTGCAACATTTAGACAGAGGAATATTTTGCATATTTAATGAGAAAACAAGCCTATGTGGAAAGATATTCATACTATAGAATGTTTATAGAATACTTCTTTTAATATGTTTAGGAGAAAGAGATGGTTATAACTGGTAGAGAATGATTTCATAGAAATTAAATAATGAGAACAAATTTGAACAAATCAAACTGTTAATGGTTATTGCTGGGTGGGAAATTTGTGCACATTTTTTTTTTCTAACAGTCTTTCTGAATACTTTTAACACTTTTCTGTAGTCATCCTGTATAACTGGTAGCAAAAGTGAGAAGTTTCTTAAAATGAGAAGGAAACACTGCAACGTCTCCAGTCTAGAGGGAAGATGTGTCTGTCTGCGGAATAAACGAAGGCCGAGATGAGAGAAGATGGATGTAAAAAATTTATAATTTTTTTAAAAAAGATATTCACAACTGAAAGGAGAAAATCCTCATCAAAGAGGAAATGAACATAATGGGAAAAAAACATTAAGTAGAAAGCATAATTGGGAAAAATTTCCTGTCCTGTGCATTTTAGACTGACTACTTATAATGAGGGGAATTTGATATCAATGCTGACAGTTGACACATGAGAGAATGGATGGATACCCTTTCATCTGGTTAATTGAACAACCTTCAAGCAGTGAAAGAAATGAGCCAGGAAACAATTCTAGGAATTATATTACAGTTAAAAAACAAACAAACAAAAAAGGAAATCATAAAGTCACAGTAAAAGGAGAAATCACAAAATCCAAGGCCAGGGAGGCTGTGGCAGTACCACAGGTCCACAGCTGGTGTGTGTTCTGATCACTGTATGCTTGTGCTTTACTGATTGCTAATATTTTGAATATCACTTCTGGAAATATGTGTGCACATTCAGCTGCTGTATGTAAATTGAGCCTCATCTTTTAGAGAGAAAACTGGCAATAGGTAAGAAGAGCTATAATATTACTTACATCATTTGTCTCATTGTCATACTCTTGAAAAATATACTAATAATGATATTAAAAAAATAGGGAGATTTGTTCAGAGGTGCTCAAAATAGTGTTGTTTATATGAGCAAAATATTGAAAATGATTCAACCCCTCCTAGGGGTTGGGCGTATTCTAATAATAGCCCACGTGCCTGGGTGCTGTTTGCAAAGCCCTGTTCACATATGAACTCTCATGCAGACTTCACCAGTCCTCCAGGTGGATGCGTATTATCATTCTGACTTTACAGGTGGACCTATGGGACTTGATTGGGGTCACTCAGGGTCATTGTCTACTCTACCCCTTCTTCAGAATCACAGTCCACAGCTTGTCCCAGGGTCCTCATTGCGCCTTTACCATCTCATATCAGTGTGATTATCATGTTTTACTTCTGAGAGTGCGAGTTTCACCAGGTGAGGAACCTTGTTTTATATGGAATCTCAGGCACCTGTAATCTACAGAAGGCACGAGCTAAACATCTGTTGGATGAATAAGTGAATGATGCTCAATGTGACCATCACACCCAGGTCAGCTGACAGGCCCATGGAGGACTACATTAACACATGGAAAGGTGAGTGCAAAGGGGAGGACATGGGGTCCAGAGTGACGTGCAAGGACAAAAACAGGCACACGCCCTGTGAGACTGTGCTCCATACCTGTGTACTCACTAAGACAGGGGATTGTTCACTCTGAAGAGGCCGACGTCTGCAGGAAACAGTATGTCTCTAGAACAGATCCCTGCGGTCCTGCAGGAAAGAGCTGGTCTCCAGGGTTGCAGTCCCCACTCCTAGAGCTAGTTACTCTTAACTAGTTACATTTAAAAAGTCTGATTTAGTAAAAGGGCTGAGATGAGCCCAGGAGATGCACAGGTCTTCTGACCTCAAAGAGCTATGATTAGCATCTGCTTTTTTTGTGTATGTGTGCTTGAAACAGAGAAGACAGAGTGTACAATGTGATGAGGAGAGACCTACAGGCTGATGATGACCAGAGGGCCTGAGATGAGCACAGGCTGGAGGTTATGGGGGGCTCCTCTGGGAGAACAGCCTATGAAGGCTTGAGCATATAGAGGAACAGGTTATGCATGTACATGTGTGTATGGAATATGAATTACATATATGTCATGTACACACTTATACTGCATATCCTGTGTGTGCATGTGCATGTAAAGTCATCTCTCAGCATCTGCAGGAAATGGTTCCAGAGCCCCTATGGATGCCAAACTCCTAAGATGCTCAAGTCCCTTTTATAAAAATGGTGTAGCATTTGCATATAACCTACACAATCTTCCTATATTCTTTCATCATATCTAGATTACTTTAAATACTTAATATAATACAAATAGTTGTTATACTATTATTTAGGAAATAAGGAAAAGAAAAGGTCTATATATGTTCAGCACAGGTGTAATTATTTTTTTCTGAATATTTTCAATCAACAATTGGTTGAATTCATGGATGAGGAGCTAATGGATGTGGAGGACCATCTATCATCTCTCTATCTAAAACACTGCAGTGCTTTTGGGCCATAGTCAAAAGGTGATCTCAACTTGTTAAGGCTGGACTGATTTCATAGGAAGGACCAGAAAAGGGTCAGCATGAACAGGGAATAATGGCTTCACAGTCACATTCCTGGCAACCTTTTTTTGTGTGCAGCCATAGACACTGTGGTACATGCTAAAGGAGAGCTTCAAAGTCAGGGTTACTCTGGGCACACTTTAATAGCCACTTCTGGGTTTTCTGTTATGTGGCCTTAATCTGGCAGAGTCCAGGGCTGCTTGTCACTGCAGTTACCCATCTGCAAACAGCTCTGGCTTGTGCTCATGGTCACAGTGTCAGTCCCAAGCCACTCATCGCAACACATTTGCCTCACACTGTTCTATTGTATTCTCAGTTGTCCTGATGACCAATGTGCTTACTTGCTCTTTCATGCTTTGGTTGCTTTGGCACATGGTATTTTCTCCTGGGTCTTGACTCCTCTTGATGATGATGAGTGGTTTGCTCAGTGACAGTGGCGCCCTACTTTCTGTCCTAGGAACAATGGAGAAAATCTTGTGCATATCTCTGCTGACCCAGGCCCTGGGGCCCTACTATCAGAGGGCAGGAATGACTCATATCTTGCTGGTCTCAACTTTGCAGATGAGACCTGGACTGTTCTCCTGGTTGGGGGGTAGGACTACATGAGCCAAATCCAGGGAGGCAGGAGACATGGTGCTCTTTGCTAGGTTGCAAATTCAGGTTCTCCATGGGGGGAGACACTTTGTTTACTTTCTTTCAGCTTTTTTGGCAGCACATCTAGAAGTCTCCCTACACTGGCAGAGAGAACATAATTAATAGTATTGAGGGGGTTGGTTTCTATCTGTAGTTCATCTCACATGTGATGGAGATCCTTTGTGAAAACTGATCCACAGAACACCTGTGGCTTGCCTTCCCAGCCTCCATTCCCAATTCTGGCAATAATCCCATTCTCCATCTCTGTCTGCCCACATCCCTCTCAGCATTGCCCATCTATATGCTTGGACTGGGCTCCAAGGTGGCCTTATAATCTGAGCCGATGACGGTAGCCTGTATATCCCCCCACTTTGACCACAGTGATTGAATCACATCTTGTCTCTGGGTTGGACAGAGCCAATGAGATGCTCAAAGACTGTCACTGAGATTATTGGGAGAGATCAGGTGTCTTTCTTATGGATGTGCTGTTTCTCTATCACCTGGGACTGTCATGGTAGATAGCAGAGCTCTGAAAAGGGGAAAGAAATAGAGTTTGATGCCATCAACAGAGCTTAATCTAGACATGTGTGAAGTCAGATCTATCCCTAGATTTAAAGAAATTCATTATCCAGTAAATGCCTTTTTCTTTTATTTAAGTCCATCCAAGTTGAGTTTCCTGTCACTTGCAATTAATAAATTTCCGACAGATACAGCCCTGTGACCTTTGTGTCAAAGTCACCTCATTAATATTCTCAAAGATTGCATGACTTTAAAGTACTTTGTTTTGCTTCTTTAGTCGGGTGCCCCTTGGTCCTTGTGTTATGATCAACTTTAATTCAAACTGTGTTGACACTGACTTAAGTGATTCTTTGAACTCGTCCGGAGTCTGTCAGTTCAAAGTCAGACATCCATCTCCCATATACTGTCATACAGAAGCCAATAGTTGGAGGATATAAGGCTGCTTCGTACAACTCATTGGGTGAGTCAGGAAGATCTTCCAGCCATCCACCAATTCCTGGAATTCTTTTACATTGTTGGGTAAGAGGTGGGAGACTCCTGTCATCTGGGCCTCCAACCCCAGGGTCCTGCTCCTCCTTCTCACGAACTCTTTGCAGAATCATAGTTTTCACATCTGTTTTCTGACTCTGTAAATAATATAACAGTGGTCATCACGAGAGGGATGGCTCAAATCCTGGCTGTACCGAGTAGGATCTGTGGCACCCATGATTTTTTTTTTTTTTTTTTTTTTTCATGGTTGAATCTTCTAGGGATGGATTCAGAGGTGGGTGGAGTGTGTATTTTTGTGTGTGGTGAGTTGGAGGAATGCTCTTTGATCTATTTGGCAAAATGAAACCAGGCGAGCCGAGAGCAGGGGCTGTGGAGCCACCAGTGTTCTGGACCCATGCTCTGCCTCTTCCCACAGTCCTGCGAAAGTCCAGCTGTCAAAACTGTGATGGTGATTGAGCACTAGATCCTGGAAGGGCCCAAAACCTCTGAGTCAGCTCTGTGTGTGTCTCTGTCCAGAGCAGCAGTGTGGAGCCCTGGGCTCTGCTGACCTGCGTTCCACGTGGAACCTGGAGGAAGAGGCTTAACTGGGGACCTCACTCCTCCTGGCCATCTAAGGCCAGCTGGGTGTCACCAGCTCCCCAATGTCTCCACGATCATTTTCCATTTACAATCTTCCTGGGATTCTTAATCACCCCATGTAGGGGGATGTATTCTAGATCTTTGTCTTACCCTGCTATTTGATTTTTCTTGTCTCCCTCCCTTCCTTCCTCTCTTCCTTTCCTCTCTCCTCCCCTCCCCTCTCCTCTCTTCTCCTTTCTTTCTCTTTCTATTGGTCTGTACACACCTTTCTCCTTTTCTAGCCTGAAACTGCTGGGCTGGTCCACTCAGTGCCTGACCTCTCCATTACCCCCTCCCCCACTCCCCACCTGGAGTCAAGCATAGTTCCCCTGCCTATGGAGGTGCTTGGTGTGGCCTTATTGACCCTGGGGCCTTTACTGTCCTGGGGAAGGGTGTGGCCAGCCGGTATAAGTTTGTGGGTAAAAGTTGGGTGTGGGAGGGGCGGAGGGGGGAAGTGTGGTCAGGAAAATGCGGATGTGGCCAGTGAAAGGAGGCTAGAGCCCTGCTCCTTCGTCCCAGGCACGTCCTCCTCTCTTTAGCTGTGTGGAGCTGTGTGGGGCTGTCAGTAAGTAGAGCGAGCCTGACTTCACTGCTTGAGACGGAGCTGGAGACTTGGAAGCAGGAGTGACAGTGACTTAGATAAGGGGAATTGTCCTGCGGGTCTAGTGTCCTGCTGATCAGCCCACCTGTGAGGTGGTCTGTGTCCTGACCCATGGGTTTAAAGGACTTGGAGGGGCTGATGATCAAAAAGCTGTGACCAGAGGACTTATCCTTCTTTGCCCTTCTGGAGTAAAAATCAAGGATGACATCTAGAACTGGTCCCCGCAAGCCTGGGTCCCAGATGTGCCTGTGTGTGTGTGTATGTGTGTTATGTGTGTTTCTGTGCGTGTGTATGTGTGTGTGTGTGAGAGAGGGGGTGGTGGGGAGGGAGAAGGGAGGAAGACTGGACAGGAATCGGGGGAGAGACAACAAGTGGAAAGTCCCTGGAGACACTTCTGGTTTCTCCCCTGCCCAGCTCCCAGCCCTGTGGATGCTGCCTGCCCCAGGAAGGCTGGGGAGGAAGACATGTGCGTACAGGGGAGCTTCCAGGACTGCTCCCTTCCAGCACTACACTTTGGGAGAAAGGAAGCCCTTGCTCAACAGCTCCTCTGTGGCTATTAAGTGCATCGACTTCCATGGCCAGCTAGGCCTGGCCCCTGAGCCTAGCCCCTGGGGCCATCAAAGAGGTGCTCATCCTCCCACTTACGGTCTCCATGACTTGATCACCTCATCTCTCCTTTCTTCCTCATTTGTGAAATGGGTATCCTGCTCCTCCTTCTGCTTCCTGGGAAAGTCTATTCCCTGCCATAGTGAGATGGATATGGCAGGTGACAGAGCACAAAACCACGTGCTGAGTTGCTGTGCACCCAGAGGAATGGGGAGGGGCAGGAAGGATGACAGTTGGGTCCTCACAAGAGTCTCAGATCTTTATCTTCTAGCCCTGAGCCACAAGAAACCAGCTGGTCAGCAGAGCTGTGGGCTGGTGGGTGCAGGTGGCTACAGGGGGTGGAAAACAGTAGGTGACCCTGATCCCTCTTTGCCTCAGGCTCATACAATCAGCTGTCTCTGGTCTCTGAGCTGGTTCCTTTCCAGACTGTGGAAGGAACTTATGGGGGCTCTTGGACCTCCAAGTGTGATATTTTTATGGAGGAGGTGTGTGGGTACTCAGGAAGAAAATTCACCCTCTAGCTTTGTCTGTCTCTGCTGCCCCTAAAAATACGATGTGATATGGCTAATGAGAAAGAACAGCAGGCCTGACTTGGGATGACCTAATATAGCCTGGCATTCCAGCCCTGACCAGTGCGTAAGTGCGATTGGTAACTGAAAACACAAAATGTCTCCCTGATGGGATGGCAGAGAGCCTGCTGCAATCCCTAAGGCGGGGTACACCCTGGGGAGCTGAGCAGAGGCCCCTGGGGACTCTCCTGGATTTCCCCACATGCATGGGGTTGGGTCCCAATGAGAGCACCTCTTCAGTCTCTGGCCCACTCTGCCTAGTGGGCAGCATCAGGTCTCCCTGAACCCGTGCAGAGAAGAGCAGCTGGCTTGGCACCCCAGGGGTCATCATTTCCACCAACCTGTTCTTAGCCGAGTGGACCAGCTTCTCCTAACCTGGCCCTGGGAACATGCTGGCTGGGCTGGTCTGGGCCCCGCATGAAATTCCTGAGAGCTTCTGGTCCAGTCCTCCCACCTCAGAGAGAGGAATGGCTCCGACCTCGAGTGCGTTATGTCTCAGTGGCTGGTTGCTCTCTTCCTTTGCCTTCTGCATGGGCACAGACCCGAGGGTCAGCTGAGACACAGATCTCCTGTGATGTTGCTCTGTGCTGACTGGTGACTCAGGTCTGGGGAAAAAAGGGGACAGAACATGGGAGAGGAGAAACAAGACGGAGGGTGAGGATGGATTCTCAGGGCCACCTCAGAGGGTGACCATCTTCTCTGCCTCACACTTTCCTTGTGGCATGGCAACTCTCAAATCCCAGCAAACTTCTCATGCAGTAAGAACCAGGATGGGTGGCCATCGGAAGCCCTGAGGTCTGCTCCTCAGAGAGGCCCAGTGAGCAGTCTGCCCTGGGTACCAGGTGATGCACCCCTGGGTTCAGAGCTGCCAGCTGGCAGAGCTAGGACCTGGATTTAAGTCCAGGGCTCCTTGGCTCTAGGCTGCATGTCTTAGTCATTTCATGAGGTGGGATATTCTCTCCAATGGTCTTGGCCAAGATCTTTCCTCAGGAGGAAAGTGATGGTGAAATAATGCAAAGAGGGAGGAGAGGGGACAACGGGTCAACTTTGGGGGATCACAGAATAAGAGGCTGCAGTCACGCTGGCTCAGGGCTGTGGGATCTTACGAGGAGAAAGGTTTAATGTCTGCCCCTAAGGATTTGGCACTTTGCTTAGGAAAATGTGGCAGGCTTACCTGTGGGTTCCGGGCTCCGGTGCCACTCTGTACCACCTACGCACACGTTCCAGGGAACAATAGGTAAAGGGTGTGGCTTATCAAGATTGCATTACTCTCACTTCTCTTTAAAGGATGTGTTTGTTCAAGAAATATTTATTGACTGATTTATTGACTATTTGTTCTTAAACAGATTGTTCCCCCTCTTTGGAACACACTCTTCTCTCCTTTTATCTCCTTTCACCCCACATCCCAATTCCCTCTATTCTTCAGGTTAATAATATTAATATGTAATATTTATTGACCCCTCAGGAAGAAATAGGTGTATTTTCATCATTTTGCACTGCTTTAATTAGAACTCATTTAACCTCCACATAAACCCTATGACTATTTAACAGATGAGGAAACTGAGAGGTAGGCTGGCTTGCCCAAGGAGACAAGACTCTCTGCTGTCAGGGTGGGCGGTAGCCTGGCAGGAAGGCTTTCCTGATCCTCCTCTCCCTGCTCCCAGAACCCCTGTGGCTAGTCCCAGTGGGAGCACTCGTCACAGAGTTATGTGATCCCAGTCTCCTTGTTTGTTTCCTCTATTAAACCAAGTCCTTGGAGGACAGGGCTCTTCTCTCTAGGCATCTAGAGGAAGCTCAGTCTACTTGTCGAGGGAATGTCAATGAACTGATGGATGAATGAATGATTTGCTTCAATGGCTGTAGCTCTGAGCTCAGGGTCCTCAGTGAAGACTTCCACTTTGCACGGTATTACCTCTGCAGTCCTGAACCAAGGGGCTCTTGATGGCACACCCTCCTTTTTGGAGTGACAGTATAACTGTGAGATTGAGGAAAAGCTGATGTTTAAGCATGAAAGCAAACCTGAACTTTTTGTGGGGAGTAGAGTGAGATCTTTTCAGTAATTCTTAGGGCCAAACTGACATTTGGAGGACATTCATGGTCATCCAAAGGTAAGTCTCAGATCTCACTTCCTGTTCTTCACATCTCCTCCCCCATTGCCAATTCTCCTCTTCTGTTGGGAGTGCTTTGGGTAAACGGATTTGGAAATGCTGCTAGGGGAAGTTTCTGGAACTCAGAATATGGGACAATCAACTCTGCCAGGGTCGAAGGGAACAAAAGCATTCCAGGGAGGGGCACAGGTGGCAGTCTGTCCCCAGTTGGGTGGGGAGCTGGTCACTGTGAACGGTTCTGAACGTGCAAGTAGCTGTTGTAACAAATGCTTCACAGCCACATCCTGGAGTACCACCGCAGCTGAGTGGAAAACCTCGCACTATTTTTAGTCCCATTAACTCCAGAAAATGCCATCTCTTTTCCTTTTTACAAGCCAATTCCTTGTTGATCTTGCCCAGTCTGGAAATTTTGTGCTCCTTTTTAGCTCAGTGGGACCAATCGTCAGTGGGATGGAGTCCCTCTGTCTCTTTCTATTTTCATATCTCGTGTCACTGTTCACATGGGAAAAATCATGACATTTCCCCACATTGGGGCCCTGGGTAACCTGGTTCTGTGTTTTGGGCATGGACTTGCTCTGGGTCACATGGGGGCAGATGCTAATGAAGGGCCTAGGACTCCAGGTACCTGAAATTGGCATGGCTGGGGCTCAGCACCCACCTTGTTAATTTCAGAAAGTGTTTCCAAGGAGAAGAGGAGGAACTTAGAGAAGAACATGGAGCAAAGAGGGGCAACGTTCTCCACTGGAGGAATTCATGTAGTTTGGCAGGAATGTTGGGAGACACTGTCAGCCATGATCCCTTGAAGTTTACAAAATGCTTTCCAGCCTTGAGCTCTTTGGATGCCTAAGCACCTCAGGGAGATGGGGTGGGCAGAAGAAATCCTCCCCCTCCTACAACTGAGGAAATAGATTGGGGTGGGAAGATGGTCCCAGGCCTGGTGGAACTAGGAAGTAATAGGGCCAGGATTGCAGTCCAACACCAGAGGGGATAGTGACCAATGTGATGGGCTAGGAGTCCAGAGAAAGATGGGTATGCATTACTTTTCTGTATTTACTGGTGGAGGATCTGCACAGTCATTGTCTTCTCTGAGCCTCAGTGTCCTCAGCTGTAAATTGGGGACACTAACCTCTTATAGGCTGGGAAGAGCTCAAATGTATACTAAGTGTGAATTCAGGACTTGGTATGTAGTAAGTGCTCAGTAAGTGACTATTGTCAGTAATATTTTTTTTTTTGACCTTCTCAGTCTGGTTTATTTTGCTTAACATGATGCTCTCCAGTTCCATCCATTTTCTTGTGAATGACATAGCTTTATCCTTCCTTACAGCTAGACAATGTCAGTAATATTAATAATATTCTCACTGCCAGTAGGTCATCTCTTACTGTATGTTGCCAAGTCTTCCCTCCTTCCCTGGCTGGAGGGCCTCTATCTGTTGTATCTTTCAACATGTCGTCAAAGAAGTTGGTAGAGGGTACTATGAATTCTTTAAATATTCATGTCACATGCAGCCAGATCAATGTTTATAGCAGCTCAATTCATAATAGGTAAACTATGGAACCAACCTAGATGTCCTTCAGAAGATGAATGGATAAAGAAAATGTGGTACATATACACAATGGAATATATTACTCGGCCTCAAAGAAGAATGAAATTATGGCATTTGCAGGTAAAAGAATGGAACTAGAGAACATCATGCTAAGTGAAATAAGTCAATCCCCAAAATCCAAAGGCAGAATGTTCTCTCTGATAAGCAGATGCTGATCCATAGTGCGGGGGAGGTAGGGAAGAATGAAGGAACTTTGGATTGTGCAGAGGGGAGTGGGGGCCGTATGGAGATGGGAAGGACGGTGGAATGAGACAGAGATTATGACCCTATATACATATATGATCACACCACTGGTGTGACTCTGCACCATGTTCAGCCAGAGGAAGGAGAAGTTGTGCTCCATTTGTGTAGAGTGTGTCAAAATGCATTCTACTGTCACGTATAACTAATTAGAACAAATTAAAAAATAAAATAATAAAAAATAATCATGTCACGGGCAGGTGCCTTCTCTGTTTCGTTCTGGAGCTGCATAGGGACAGCCTTTGTCCTTTCAGCAGTGGAAATCATGAGGAGAGGTGACTGCCGTGGCTGGAGTCTGGCCTGGAATCCTCCAGAAAATGGTTAGTATGTGTGGGTCTGGGTTTGTAAGAAGGGAGCTATCTCAGTGCCTCAGGAACCTGGAGTGGTGGGCAGGTGGGCAGTCATCTAGAGCCATCTCTAAGGGACACAACAACATGGTAGGGGATGTTTGTCCAAGTCGCCTTCAGGGAAGTTTCATGAAGTTGGAAGATCTGTCTTGGATAAGCTGTTTGGGCTGTGGCACGAACTCTCAGGTGGTGGGTCAGAGCCCAGGATGGTTCCTAAAGGAGATGAAGGCCACTAGCTGGCAGGCTTTTGGATTTCTGGGTATGTTTGGGGCCAAAGCTGCAAAGTGTGGGGCAGTGGTTGAGGACGACCATCCGAGGTCCTCTCTGATCTCTGGATTCAGGGGAGGTTATTTATTTAAGGGGTATCTAATTGTTTGCCAGCTTGGGGTCACTACACCCTCTGGCCCAGTTCTGCTTGGCAACTGCCAGGGCAGCAGAGACCTTAGGGCCCTAAGAGCTGCTGGTATGGCCACTTGGGGGGCCCTTGGTGAGGTAATCCAGAACCTCCCCACCCTCCCTGGCATGCATGGATCTGTCCACAGGGAGTCTGGCAGGAGGTCAAAGCTGACGAGAGAGGAAGGTGGAGCAGGCATCAGGCACATGAAGTCCTGCTTTTGTTATTTACTGAGTGTCCTTCCTTAGCTTGGGATTGCTGGTGTGAGTATTTGGCAGATTTGTAGGAACCTCCCAAGATGATGTGAAGTTCTGGGGCTGAGTTGGTCCCACCAAGAGGAAGATAAACCTTATGAGGAATTCAGGTGGCTAGGAGGTAGGTGTTGGGCAGTGGGTGTGTCCCAGGAGGGTGGTTGGCCCAGTTCCTTCCATTCTAACACTACAATATCTGCTTATCATTTCAGGGACTACGGTTGGGTTGGCCAGGTCCTTTGACCTGGTCTGTAGTTGGAGATGGTGAGCCAGGGCTCTGATGACAGCTAGCAGGTGCTGAGCCCCTGCTGTGTGCCAGTGACCTTGTGAGATGGCTCCTTCTGGACACAGTCACAATCTACCTAACAAGACTGCAAAGTTGGCCTTGGAGTCCCCATGTAACAAAGGGGGAAACTGAGACTGGGGTTCCAGATTCATTCCTGAGTTGGCCAAGGACCTTACCTTCGACCCATGGATGTCTTACAGTTCTGAGAGCCGTACTGGATGAGTTTCCCATTTTATGGCATGGTGGGGTCTTAGCAGGATTTCCTCTGTGGGCTTCTGATTGGGTTTCCTTTGTGGGTCAGGGAATATCAGGCCACTAGACCCTGGTTGGTGTTAGGTGTGGGAGCTGGGTTCCTGTCCCCTGCCTGACGTTGGACTCTCAGCCTGTTGGAGATCACTCATAGCTCTGTCCACTGAGATGAAGGGAATGAATAGGTAATGATATGTGGTACCCTGCCAAAGAAGGGAGAGTCATACTTGAGGAATGAGTGGGACCCCTTTTCTAAGCACCTTGCAGGCTATCCTAAATCAGAGGTTTGATCATGGAGACCCCAGAGGTCAATGTTTCTTTCCTTCTGCTTTCTTAGTTGGGTCTATGAGGTGAGAGAAGGAAATATAGGCCTGGGCAGAGGTCAAGTACAGATAAGGCATAGCAAAGCCCAGTGTGGGAGGCTAAAGGCCACTGGGAGAGAGCAAGAGCACAAAGCTGGGACCTTTCAGGAACTGGCATGCTGCTGTCATTCTGGGATTCCTGACTGGGAAGGGAAGGAGGGAACAAGGTCAGATGGAGTCTCACCTCTTTCCCAGCCAGGGGAACAGCTGCCTTGTTGGGCCAGACCAGGAATAAGGCTGCCCTGCCCCTTTGGGAATTCCAACTTGATTTCTTGTTTTCATCAGACTTTGCAACCCTTTTCTTTCTGCAGGTACGAGTGGAAACTGGAAGGCAAAACCTGTGGGGCAAGGCCTCAGGAATTGCTTCTAGTTTCCAAGTGTATGGTGGAGAGACAGGGTTAGAATAATTACTCTATGTTTCTGCTGTGTTGTGGGAAAAGTAGGCTCAAATGCCAATACCCCCTTTTAAATTGCACTTTCCGAAGGCTAAGAACTTGATTCTTCCCCATAACTTTTTGTGTTTATTTTGAATATTATTTCTCTGGAAATTCTACATTAAGCTTACCTAGCTGAAGTTGCTTGTTAGGCTTTATTTCCCTGGGTAAGAACAGAAAGCCTGTTTCATTCCATGTATCATCTCAGCTAAATGGTGGTGGCCACCTTGAGTTCCGTGATGGGGGAAAAAAAAATCAGTGACCAAGACCAGACTCAGCAGGAAATAATGATGTGATTCCTCAGCAATCCCTGCTGTGGGCATGGGAAGAGAAGTGTGGACACTTGTGTCATCCCCTGTTTTGGGGATTCAGTGTCCTCATTCCTGCCTGTCTAATCTGTAGTCACCAGATCTTTACAATAAAAGGTTCGTTCCCATTATAAATCCCCTCTTCTGTCCTAATCTTGTTCTAACATTTTTTTTTTTTTTTGCCTCAGAGGCTTTTATCCAAAAGTATTTTTACTAATTCGTACATCAATTAATTCAGCAAACATTTTTGTCAAATGCCAAGGAAAAGTAATTATTTCTGCAATATATTCAATGCCACTTTAGTCAATTCCTCTAACCTGAAAAATTCTGACAGCCGTATTTTTGAGAATTTGATGACTCTTTTTAAACTCTTTAGAAAGAAGACTGCCAAATGTATTTCTGTGTTCACATATGTGCATGCATGTGTGAATAAAGTAATTAAATAATCCTTGGGTAGTTTGCAAAAAATAAAAATAAATAAATAAATGAAAATAAAAGGTTCGTTTTCCTCTCCAGGGTCCAATATGCCATGCCTGGCAGAGTGTCTTACACACTCCAGAATGGTGGAACCTCCAGCTAGCTTCCAGAGGAAACTTCCTACAGAATGACATAACCAGCTCCCTGCTGCCTCCAGCAACACAGGTGATGTTTCAAAATCAGAGCCTGATTTTCCTCCCTGGTCTCACGGGTGATATTCCTGCCCGTGTGCCTGATTGTCTAAGCATGTCCAATTTTTTCTCACTGTCCTGAATTCACAGTGCCTTTTCCTATCTCCTTGCATTTACGACTGCTGTCCCCTTTGCCTGGAACATCTCTCTCTTTCTTCTCAGGCTGTAAGACCCAGCTCACACATCACTTCCTCTTTGTGAAGTCTTATCTGAAGTCTCTAGACCATTAGTGCCTCTGTCATCTGTTTTACCAGAGTTTTCTGTTCATGTCTCCATCATAGCCCATCCCATGTATGGACTGACAGCCAAGGACACAGTGAGCTAGTTCCCATTAGACCATCAGCCACAGAAGTTGGGGACCACCGGGTGACCCTACAGTAGCATGGCACTGTCCCTGCTCTCAGAAGGAGCTCTGGGAAGGTCTGCTGAGTGAACCACTGTGAGAAGGAATAAACTCTAGGATGTGCTGCTGCAAAGTGACTTGAATTTTGATTCCCATTCGTTGGAGCTTGCCAAGGACACGGCTTAAATCACCTTGTCGTAACGGGAGAAGAGGAGGAAGAGCAATGATTAAATGTGCCTGATAAAACTCTAATTCATGTTTGGAATAAAAAAAGGGAAGGTTGAGATCAAATGGTGCTTGTTCCAGAGCTGGCTTTTCCAGTTGGGGTCATATCTCTAATCCTTTCTGGAGGAGCTGGGGGTGGGGAAGGTGGCACCAAACTGGGTACTGTCATGAAGGGCAGGGTTGGGGGCAAAAGGGCAGAGGTTGGAGAGGCCATTGCCATGGTGGGGGGTTCACAGAGGAGCACCTCAATTCCAAGCTTGAGGGCAGGGTAGCGGGTGGGGAGGCTCTTCCAGGCAAAGAGCAGCACGCGCAGGCGGTGAGCCCCTCAGAGACTGTGGGAGCCTCCTTCTGGTCCTTCATCTGCAGAGCCCCAAGTCTGGGGCTGAACTCCAGCAACATGAGGGGCTTGTTGGCCTGTTTATCTTGCTTTTCCTCGGTGGCCTGTTGTGCATCTGTGTGTATGCAATGTGGCACCTTTTGGAGGTGACTGATGCTCTAAGATTCCTGACAGAGCTGGCTGTGATCCTGTCTAATCCTCCCCCTCTGACTAATGGGCAAGACAGGGAGGAGGGGTCTTCATCCACTTTAACTGCTATAGCGAAGCACCAGGCCAGGTGATTCATAGAGAACAGAAGTCTCTTTGGCTCATGGTTCTGGAGGCTGGGAAGTTCGAGAGAATGGAGCCAGACTCCGTGTCTGCTTGCTGCATTGTGACGTGGAGGGGGGCGTCACATGGTGAGACCAAGAAAGTGTGCCAGAGAGAGCTCCTGTGTAGCAAAGCCACTCCTGTGATAACCCTTAATCCATTCCTCCACGAATCCGTGAATCTGCATGACCTGACCACCCCCAAAGGTCCCACCTCTCAACACTGCTGTGTTGGGGACCAAATTTCCTACTTGTGAACTTTGAGGGAACATGTTCAGGCCACAGCAGAGGTTGACCCCTCACAAAGCCACCACTGCAGCCCTCTATCCATCCTACCTTATAACCAAGCCAGATGGGATCTGAGGACCTCAGAAGGTGCAGCCATGGTGGGAGGCTGCTCATGGGCCTCCTGGGGAAAACAGAATGCATGGGAGGAGGAGGAACCCAGGCCATGCCCAGCATTCACAGGGCCCTTCCTCCATCTCTCCTCACAGGTCTTAGCAGGCTGCGGTGGCCTCATCGGGCTGAGGAACACAGCCGATGAGGAAAGGACTCACTTTCCTCTCTGCCATAACTATCACCTTCTCCTGACCCTGACTGAAGCTGGGCACCTGGCACCACACCCTGGCATTTACATGTTCCCTGTGCTCAGAGCTCCACAGAGGAGACCAATAGTGAGAGTCTAATAATGCACAATTGGCATTAATCCGATGCTGTTTGGGAAACAGATAAATATGTGCTCAGAAAATTGTGCAAAACGAGTCTCAGTCTTAAGTAATTTGGCCTAACTAAAAGGTTTGCTAGGCTCCATTCTCCTAAATTAAGCTTTGCAGCAGCACTGTCCAGTGCAAATATGACTGAGCCATATTTTTAATTTAAAATTTTCTAGTAGTTGCATTAAGAAAAATAAAAAGAAACAGGTAAATCAATCTGAATAATGCATTTTATTGAATCCGATATATCTAAAAATCTTATCCTTTCAGCTTGTAATTAACATTTTTGTTCCCCTTTCAGTACTGGGATGGAACCCAGGGCCTCACACATGCTAGGCAAGTGCTCCACCACTGAGCTACAGCCCCAGCATTACATAACAATTTTTTTTTTAGAGCTTTATAGTTATACATAGTAGTTGGGTTCATCCTGACAAACTCATATATGCATAGAGATCTATTTCAGTTCACGATCCTCCCATTCTCTCTCCCTTGTTCCATCTCCTTCCTCTCTACTTGACTTCCTTTCGCTTGTCTATTAATTTACATGTGATTGATTCTTTATGTTGTCCCACCCTTCTCTCCCCATTTCCTTTATTTTACTCTAGCTTCCACATAGGAGAGAAGACATTTGACCTTTGAGCTTCTGAGTTTGACTAATTTCACTGAGCATGATGTCCTCCATTTCAGTTCTACTGGCAAATGCCATAATTGCATTCTTTTTTTTTATGGCTGAGTAGAATTCTATTGTGTGTGTGTGTGTGTGTGTGTGTGTGTGTGTGTCTGTGTGTGTGTGTGTGTCTGTGTGTGTGTGTGTGTGTCTGTGTGTATCACAATTTCTTGACCCATTTATCTATTGACAGGCATCTGGGTTGATTTCATAATTTAGCTGTTGCGAATTGTGGTGCTGTAAACATTGATGTTTGCTGTGATATGCTGCTTTTAGATCTTTTGGGAAAATACCGAGGATTAATAACGATTGTTAATGAGATGTTGTGCATTCTTTTTTTCATACTCTTTGAACGGTGGTGTGTATATTGCACTTCTGGCACTTCCCAATTCAAACTAGTCCCATTCAAGTGTTCAATAGTTACATGTTGCTAGTGGCTATAGTCTGCCTAGCAGAACCTCTTAGACTTAAGCAAGTTATTTAGGCTCTCTCAGCCTCAGTTTTCCAATCTGATGAATGGAAACGGTAATAGTGCCTAGATAATACAGACAAAGGGCTTACAGCAGCCCTGAATCTGGAGAGTTTTCAGCTAATTCTCATTGATGATATTGTTACCAGTCTACTCCAGGTGCTGAGTCTGAAAAGGACCCTAGTCAGGAAGTAGTGGGGCAGGAGGGTCCGAAGGCACCCATGGGGTGGGCTCCAGGCTTCCCCGACTCCCTGAGTACCTCACCTTGGTTCCTTTGCTGACCCACAGGAGTTGCTGATTGTCATTCCCTGCTCTGGTGTTGGCTTTGAGAAGCAGCCTCCACTAACATGGTTCCTGTGTCCACCTTGGTGTTAGCGCTCACTGGCCTTCGTCCTTGGCTTCCTGTCTGGGTCTGCCCTATGCTCCCTAGTACTCTTAGTGCCTCCCACAAGGAGGCCACAACCCAGCAGAGTTATGACCTTGGGGCCTGGAGAGGAGGTTTTGTCTAAAGCAGAGAACCTTACCTCTGATCTCTAGGGACTCTTTGTGAGTTTGCTTTGGGCCATGAGTAAAGGGTTTATTCGGACCCAGCTGGCCTCTGTGGAGTACTTACATGTGGGGCTAACAGCAAGCCCACACTGTTGGTATCACTGCCCCATTTAACACATGAGGAAGGCGAGGCCCAGAGAGACCAGGTGTCCTGTTCAAGGGCACACAGTGGTGAGCAGTGGGGCCAGCATCCAGTTCTCAAGACTCCATTTGGACAAAGGCCAAGAGCATGAGGCAGGATCTCCTGTATGGTGATTTGCCACTTGGCCATTTTGGGTCATTTGCAAATATGGCCCTCTTTAGGGGCTCTAGAGGTGATGCTGTCCAGAGCAGAGTGGCTCTGTCTTGCTCGTCACTGCAATTGGTATTACCTGGCACTCAGCAAGCCTTCAGTGAACCCGCCAGAGCTGAGCATCAATATTTCCTCAGCCCCTACTGGGATTGATGAGCTCCTGGAAGAAAACAAGTTCCTGTCGATAAGGGGCCAAGGCCTGATAGAAATGGCAGCCCTGGCTATGGGCCCTAGGCTGTGGGCCGCTGGGCCTAACAGGGTCTCACTGAAGACTTACATGGCTCCTGAGCCTCACTCCAGGATCTAGACTAGGATGAGGCTGAGGCTGAGGGAGTGGGTGGATGTCTGTTTTCACATAGTACTTGTGAATCATGTTGAAAGTTGAAAACATAATATTAATTTTTTAAATTTAATTTTTTGAATACATAAAATATTCTCATGGTTAAAAAAAAATTAGAGTGAAGCATCTCCCTCTAAGCACCCCCTCTGCCTCCCATCCTTAACCACAACCACTTTCATTTGTTCTTTTGGTAAGTTTTAGTTTCTTTTGAAAATGCAAGTCACTTAAAAAAAAAAAAAATCCCTCCTCCTTCTCCAGTGTTTTATACCAAAGGAAGAATCATATAAACAGTGGTCTGCACTTCCCCCCCAAGCATGGCACAGCTGGGGGCTCTTTCTGCATCAGTTCCAAGGCTTCCTCATTCTTGTTTTCCAAACAGCTGCATAGTACTTTGTCGGGTGGATGAACCATAGCACAATCTGTTCAACCAATCCCTGTTGGTGATTGCTTGTCTGTTTCCCATCTTCCTCTATAATAAATTATATTGTGAATAACCTTGTAAATCTGTCACTTCACATGTTTGCTTTATCTGTAGGGTAAGTTCTCAGAAGTGAGATTACTGGGGTAAAGGTAGATGCATTTTAATTTTGATAGATCTTACCAGATTGCCCTCTCTGAGGGTTTTCTTGCCACAAATGTATGAGAGCTTGTTTTGCCACAGTCTCTCCAAATAAAGGGGCTGCTACACTCTTGGCTGACTTACTAGATACTAAAATTTATCTTAATGTAGTTTTTATTACATTTTCTTAATAATGTTGAGCATCTTTTCCTACATATAAGGGTATAAGGTTCATTTAAATTTCATTTCTACTCATCCATTTGTGTTATTTGTCATCTTTTCAATTTATAAGAGTTTGTATACTTTAGAGATTAACCCTCAATTTCTGATGTTAGTGTAAGAATGTACCCCCCCATTTTTTCCTGATTGTTAATTTTTTTCATACAGAATTTTTAATTTTTATCAGTCCAATTGATCTGTCTTTTCCAGAATTTGAGCCTTGGTTAGATATGTCACTCATTGGCTGTACAGGAATTCTGCTGTTTTCTTTCAGTCATATTATGGTTTCATATCTTTTAGGTTTAAACCTTGGATCCTTTTGGAGTTTGTCCCGGTGTACGGTGTGGGGGTATGAATCGGACTTTATTTCTCTCCAGATGGCCACCTCATTGGCCCCATACAGTTTATTGATTCAGCCACATTTTCCCAACTGAGCTGTCACATTAATCATACACTCAGTCCCACATTTTCTGCTCTGTTGGGGCATTCGTCAGGGTGTGTGCTAGTGACACACTGGTTTAATTGTTTGGGACAGGTGGCGAGTGTGCACTTCTCGCAGCTTTCTTCTTCTCAGAGTTTCCACTAGTATTTTGCTTTGTTTATTTTTTCTATGTGAACTTTAGAATCAACTTGTCTGTTCCTGCACCCCTTCCTCTCAGTCCGCTCCATCTGCACCAGGCCCAAGTAGCTAGAGAGTGAGCCTCTGGCCTCTTCCTAATCCCTCTCCTCCTCTGATAAAAGGAGCCTCTTTTGTGGGGCCGCCCTGGCAGGGAATGCCAAGGTAGACCCATACCTGGTCCAGGACCTGTAGGCTCCGCCCACTGCCTGCCAACCCCTGGTGGTGGCCTCCAGAAGCTGTTGCCTGGGACCCCGCTCCAGCCCACTCTAGCTCCTATTGGGATTTGAACACAAGCCGTCTCATCCAGACTTTGTGTTCTAGATGGGCGGTTAGGAACACAAAGTCTGGATGAGACGGCTTGTGTTCAAATTCCAATTGCCATTTTCCCTGCCGGTGGGCAAATTTCTTTATTCTCTTAAGCTTTCTTTCCCCACGTAGCATATTTCATCCGGTGGTGGCTGAAACAACATTCACATAAATAACTCAGCTGACTTGTATTTAATGAGGAGGCCAAATGCAGGGAGGCTCCAGCTGCACCTCCTGAGCTGAGCTCAGCCTGCTCTGAGATTCTCTGAGCTCTGCCCCTGGGATGGTACCCCTCAGGGTCACTTGATGAAAGCAGCCTCTTGGGTGCCATGTCCGATACGGTTGTCTCGGTATCCCAGCAAGAGGACCCATGCCGGTCCTCCTGTAAGGTTTTGTCTCAGGGATCAAAATCACTTGTCCAAGGCCCAAAGGACTATGTTGATTGGCTGAGGAGAGCATCAGACCTGCCTGTTGGCTTGGCCTCACCTCTAGCCTCCTGCAGAGGGGAGGGTGGACAGCTCAGATGGAGGAGGCAGAATGAGATAGTGGCTACCCTTCCCTTGTGTGAGCCCATGTGGGGGATGGTGAGTTCTCAGCAACAGTTCCAGGGAAAGAGGATACTCCTTGCTCTATGGAAGCTTCCAGCCCCACATGCCTGCCTTTTGCAGGTGGTTTCCCCTCCTCCAAATGTGTTTCTCCAAGCACCTCTGGGATGTTAGCTGCGGATTCCCAGGTGCAGAACCCACCACGAGTGTCCCTTGGATAGCTATGCCCTGCCCTTCCCGAGACCCCACCTCATCCGGAAAGCTCATGTCCAGGGGGCACTTCTCCACTGCTCTGTAGGCGCCTCCATGATAGACCGTGAGAGAGAGATCACAGTGGCTCTTTCCACTGCAGGCCCAGACAACAGGCACTGGCATACCCCTCCCTTTGCCTAGTGCCGGATTCTCCCCTGTACCAGGCAGAGACTGGCGCATAACTGCTGCCTGTTGACCTAGTTGAGCCCAATAAGCCCAGCAATAGGAGCTGGGGTGGGCTGCAGCGGGGTCCCAGGCAACAGCTTCTGGAGGCCACCACCAGGGGTTGGCAGGCAGTGGGCGGAGCCTACAGGTCCTGGACCAGGTATGGGTCTACCTTGGCATTCCCTGCCAGGGCGGCCCCACAAAAGAGGCTCCTTTTATCAGAGGAGGAGAGGGATTAGGAAGAGGCCAGAGGCTCACTCTCTAGCTACTTGGGCCTGGTGCAATGGGAGCAGGCCTGCTCTGGAGGTGCCTGGCTTCTGAGGGCCCCATGCCTGCCCCTTGGCCAGAGGAGCTGTGACTCCAGGTGGCTTCAGTAGATTGAGCCTTGGACTCCTGGGACTTTGCCAACCTCTTGGCTCCCTGGTTGAGCTCAGAGCGTGAGGCCCCATCTTCCCTCTCTCCTTGGCTCCTGCTGGGTGGGTGTGGGGGTGCAGCAGGGAGACGCCTGCCTCAACCCCGGAATCGATTTTAGATGGACTTCCAGTGGGCAGCGCTCCTGCCAGACTCCAGCTTGATTCAGCTTCATGGGCATTTACTCTGAGCCTAGTCTGTGCCAGGCTCTGGGAGGGGTGGCTCACCAGGTATAGCATGCACATTTATGGACCCAAAGCCAGGGATCAAGCCAAGTGTTCAAAGCACTTTATCTTTCTAAACCTCACTGCATTGCAGCGAGGTAGCCATGACTCTCCTCCTTCTTCTCATTCCCATTTTGCAGACAAAGAAACCAAGTGCTGAGAAGTTCAGTTACCTTACAAATACTTGAGTAGTGAGCTGCGGGCCAAGATTTGAAGTAGAGCCTCTCTGCTTATCCTTGTTCTTGAGGGGCTCACTGTCTCTGCTGAGAAGCATAAGCCATCATCCCTAAAGGACAGGAGGACAAGGAAGGCTGTTCCTGTCTGTGCTGAGGCAGAGCAAAGGACTATGTTGATTGGCTGAGGAGAGCATCAGACCTGCCTGTTGGCTTGGCCTCACCACTAGCCTCCTGCAGAGGGGAGGGAGGGTGGGCAGCTCAGATGGAGGGGGCAGAATGAGGGGGGCATAGGAGAGGGATTAGGAAGATGGTCCACCCATGCAATCTGGAGACTGGTCCCAGGGATTCTCTCCTCACTCTGGTTCTGCTTTCCTCATTCTATTTCTTTGCCAGGTTTTGGAGGGCAGGGGATGGGAGTATGAAGCCTCATGGAGCCAGACTTTAACCCTCTCTGCTCTCCTATCCTGTGGCTCAGGAGACTTCTCACTGGGGAAGGAAGAAGGAGGCACAGCACTTGCAAGCGGACCACTGCCATCTTGACTGGGGTGGCTCAGGGCCTGGTGACTTGGAGAGCTTGTTTTGGCTGGCAGCTTTGTTTAGGGAACAGTGGTCTCCCTGGTCCTCCTAGCACCTTAGAGGCTGTGCTCAGTGTGGAAAGAATACAATCATGTGCAAGGAGTGAAGAGCGGCTGGCCAGTGGGTCCTGAGTGCAAATCTAGAAGGTGTATAAGGTGATGTGTAAAATATTCCACAGCCGATGACTTGAAGATGGGTAGACCCAGGCCTCTGCTGTGTTAGGCATTAACTTTGGTTGCTAAACTGGGACAGTCCAAGGGGCTCAGGGGATCAGATATTACTAAGAACTGTATCAACTGGTATAAAAAGTAGTCAACATATGACCAAGTAGTGTGGCTGTCCCAGTGTCCTGACAGCTTGGTGACCCTGGTCTGGAAGGCTGGAGGAAGTGACAGGTCAATGTTTGTTTTCATGGGAAGCAGACTATTTGCATAATGCCGCTTCCTTGGCCTGAATATGTACTAATTCTTTTTCTCTGTTGGCTCCCAAAGGGCCTGATAATGGAATCAAAGAAATCTGAATGAATTGCCTGATACATTGTGACTAAGCTTGGAATGTGCCAGCACCCCCACCCCCACCTCATGAATGGCCCTTGGATGGCTGGAGTGCCAGGGCTCTGTGCAAGGAGGTCATGCCCAGGGAGATCCACCGCCTACCTGCTCTGAGTTCTGGAAATGCTCTCTGGGCTTGGGGAGTTGTCCCATGAATTTGTGCTCCTAGTCTCTTGACTTTCTGGCCAAGGGGTGTCATTGTCTGCTGGCCTGCCTCTGGTGCTAGATGGACAATCAGGCCACAGAGCTTTCTTCACTTTTGGCCACTCCCCAAGTTTTGCTTTTGATGCCATTTTGACTTCCCATTAAGCTCTACATCTTGCTCTTGTGGAGCTCTTAGGATACATCTCATTTCTAGTGTGTTCAGGGAACCCTTTAGTAACTCTTTCCCACCTACATTTCCCTTCTTTCTGTCTCCTTCCTACTTTTCTTCTTCTCTAGGGAGAATGTTCTCAATTTTAGTATTTGTCCTTTCTGTGGTTTTATGTCTAGGTTTTTTTTTTTTTTAAATTTAACTTTACTGGTCAATAAATATTTGTTTATATCTTCAGACATATTCTCAGAAATCTGCTGCTAATAATTATGGTAGTAGTTAAGAGCTTTTATTGAGCTTAAACTTTATGCCACTCACTTCGTTTTCTCTTTGAATCTCATGGTGACATTTTGTGATGCTGATATTATCATTAACTTCCCATTTTATAGATGAGGACACTGAGGTACTAGAAGGTTCCGTACCTCCCCAGCTCAAAGTTGCAAAGTAAGTGAGGGGCAGATCTGGGATTAGAGTTAGGAATCTAAGCTCTTAACCCCTCCAACCCTGCTCCTCAGTGTTGATGGGGCCTGGTGAGAACTGTTGACTCTCAGCCCCACCCAGACCTGCTGAGTCAGGGTGATTCCATGGACATTCACGTGGGAGAAGCTCTGGTCTAGCGTACCCGGAAGGCAATGGGTCCTTTCCCTCCTATTGATGCTGCCTCAGAGCATATGAGATTTTGTGGTCACAGCCTTCAATGAAGTCAGCATTGACCCAGGCCTGTTTGTCCTGAGCAGTCCCCTGCCTCAGGAGGCACCTTTGTCAGAATGATGCTCTGAGGGTTAATTTTATGTATCAACTTGGCTGGGCCACGATACTTAGATATTGGGTCAAACATTATTCCAGAGATTTCTATGTTGATTTTTTTTTAAAAAAATATGAGATTAACATTTAAATGTGTAGACCCTGGGTAAAGCAGATTACCCTTCATAATGTGGGAGGGCCCCATCCATTCTACTGAAGGCCTTAATAGAAAAAGGCTGAGCTTCCTTTTAATAGAAAAAGACTTGAAGAAAAGGACTTTCTGCTGACAGCCAGCCTTCAGATCACAACTTCAGCTTTTCCCTGGGTCTGCCGTATGCTGGACTTGCCAACCTCTGTGATGGTAAGAGCTAATTCCTTAACCCCTCCCACCCCCCTCCACACACACACACACACACACACACACACACACACACCCCTATTGGTTCTGTTTCTCTGGAGAATCCTGATTGCTACAGATAGCCAGACACCAGTTGGGTAATTTTACTGTTTCATTACGTAGTTCCCCAGCTGAGCTGACAATCCGAGCCTGCTTTTGTACTGGATGGAATAGACAGCATGAATTAAGGAGTGAAAGGAAACCCCCATGTCCTCTCTTCCCTCATTCCTGAAACTCATCCTTCATTCTGGGGTCTTGTGTTCTTCTTTAACATTGCAGGGAAAAGGTTCCCATACCCGTTCTCTTGGAGTTCCTCTCCCTGGGGCTCAGTGGTAGTGCCAAACAGGGTGGGTGTCTTCCTTTTCCTTTGGTATAGACAGCTAACACCAGGAGTGAGTGAAGTCTCATGTCTAGGAAGCCTTAGAACTGTTCATCTCCCCCCCAGTTCAGATTGCTGCTCCTGAGCCTCCTATTCAGAACTTCCAAAGACCAACCACTAGCCAGGACTAAGTGGCTTGGGTTAATTGGGTTTCTTCTCTGGTCTTGAGTGAGCCTGGCAGGTACACTTGACCCTGCCTTTGCTCAGATGGTTTGGGAGCCTGAGGAGGCAGCAGGTGATAGAGGTATAGCATTCCCTTTGCTGGAGGCTTTGGCTCCACTGAGCTTCTAGTCTGCCTGGACACAAGGCCTAAACCAGATGACTTTGCTTGAAAACTTCAATAACTTGATACCTTCCAGTTCCCTGCTCTGGGAAGTGGGTAAAACAGGGCCCTCTCTCCTATCAGATCTGAAGAGAGGCTGCGGATATGAGCTCTTAGGTAAAGGATTGTGAACTGGGTGCTAATTTTGGTGCTAGGCCTCCAAAGATCCCAAGCCATAAATGCTGAGGAGTCTCACTCTTCACCTCTGTGAAGATTTATCTTATGCATCAGCCTGATTTGGCCACAGTACCCGTATATCCGGTTAAACATTATTCTGGATGTTTCTGTGAAGGTGCCTTTGGAAGAAGATTGACATTTAAATGGAGATTACCCTGTATGTTGTGGTGGGCCTCATCCAGTCGGCTAAAGGACTTAAGGGAACATAGACTGCCTTTCCTGGAGCACCAAGTCACCTTGCCAGCAGATGGCCTTGGGGTTTGAGCTGCATCTCTTCTCTGGGTCTCCAGCCTACTGGCTTGCCCTGCAGAATTTGGACTTGCTAAGCCTCCACAGTCATGTGAACCAATTTGTTAAAACTGCTCTCCTACTCCCCACATCCTTTTAGTTCTATTTCTCTGGACAAATCTGACTAACACAATCTCTCTGTTCTGGAGTTGGGGCAACCTGGCTCCAGGTGTCAGGGCAGATGGATGAATGCAGAGGGGAAGCCCGAGTGTTTCACCATTATTTCTGAGGAGAGATTGACAGTGTACCTCATCATCTGACTCACACTGGGCTCTGCTCTGCAGAGCATGGGCAGCGGCATATGTCGAGGCCTAGACAGTCACCAGGCAGGTGCATCTCACATGCCTACACCCTTACCTCTGGTGTCTGGATCCTCCTGCATCTGCTCCATGATGACCAAGCTTAGGGATGCCTTTCCTCTGATATGCCTCCTGTCATAGCAGCTCTGAGGTCATAGCAATGTGCAAACCAGACTGCTGAAGAGGGAGAAGGGCTGGGACAGACTGATGCAGAGGAGGCTTTTAGCCATTTGGTACCATCTGCCATGTTGTAATATTTTGATTTTCTTCCTTCACCCCTCCCCACTTCTTTCTTTTTTTTTCTTTCCCTGGTTGTATAAAAACAGGGTAAAATAGTGATTTTTAAATTTTTTTAGTCAATAATTTTTTTACTAAATTTAGACTTTTTTCTATTATATCTACAATTCCCCTCCCCCCATGTTTACTCTCTTTTATTCTAAGCTCAAATTACAGATTTGTCAAGTCATGGATATTTTCCTACTGGGCATTGAAGCTGTGGTTGATTTTCTTCCATTTCTTTTCTTTCTGTTCTTCAGATTAATACTTCCTATAGATTTTTTAGTTGTCTGACTTTCCCACTATCTCCTTCCTGCCCCCCTACTTTTTGCATGTGATCTTTTCCCTCTCTTAATGATACATTATAATTACATGTAATACTGGGATTCATTGTAACATATTTGTTACAAGCATATGACATAATTTGATCAATTTGAATCCCTAGTACTTCCCCTTTCCTTTCTTCCTTTTCTCCCTCCCCCAGTCCTTTTCCTCTACTCTATTGATCTCCCTACTAGTTTCATGATATTCCCCCTTACCTGTTTTTTTCTCTCTCACCTTCACATATGGAGAAACCATACAACCCTTGACTTTCTGAGAAAGTCTTATTTTGCTTAACATAATATTTTCCAGTTCTATCCATTTTCCTGCAAATGACATGATTTCACTCTTCTTTACGATTATATAAGACTCCATTGTATATAGATATCAAATTTTCTTGACCCATTCATCTGTTGATGGACACATAAGTTGGTTCCATAATTTGACTATTGTGAATTTTGCTGCTCCAAATGTCATATCTACTTTTGATATTAACCTCATCTAGAAAAATTTCCATTCCAGCAATTTTTCAGTTCTATAATTTACATCTGCTTTCATAAAATATTTTAATTTTTTTCTCTGTTGAAAGCCCCATCTTCTGTTCATTTATTATAATCATGCTTTTCTTTAATTCCTTGAATTTGGATATCTCATCTGGAGGCACAGTATGTTAATGTGGCATTCGGGATCTCAGCACTCTGGATGGGTCAGAGTTCCAATGGTCCCCTTTTTAACTACTAGTATATCTGTTAGACTTTCAAATTTGTAGAAGGCACATTCTAGTAGGATCTAGATAGTCCCACCCTGGAGCTATATAGCCCAACCTCCAGTCTTTGATTTCTATGGTACAAGACATTTGGACTTCTGTACCCAACTTTGCACACCATTCCCCATCCACAATGCGCTGTCTTGCACATTTCAACTGTATCAGTTGTCTTGAAGTCTCTTTTTTGGTTCCTAAGCTCATTTTTACTGCCATATTTTGCTTAGACTCAGTTTTCATTGCACCAAAGTTGGGTCATTTTCTCGAGAAAGACAGTAAGCCATTCTCTTGTTTCCTCTGACATAATAACTAAGAAAGCTTGGATTTTCATCTTCTGTCTCCTATCTTAGATCATAGGGTTAAGTGGTTTATCTGGTATTTCTGGTTCTCATACCATGGTACCTTTCCTTCAGGTCCCAGCTCGTTTGTCACAAGAACTTTTTATTTTGATAGGGAATATTTTTAAGCATTCACTATGTACTAGACGCTGGGATAAATGCTGTATAAACAATTCCAACTTACTCTCACATCAGCTCCTTGAAAGAGGTAGTCACATAACCCCCATCTTACATGTACATGGGGACCATAGGAGGTGAAAGAGATGCTATGGTCACAAGGTAAGGAAATGGCATTGTGGAGACCTGGATTTGGACTGTTTGACCTCACTGCATGCTTTAGCCATTGTACTCTCCTGTTTCTGCATACTTCTCCTCAGCCAAACTTCTTTGTCATAGACTAGCCACATTAGCCACTGATAGCATGGAAGCAGATTGCTGGAAACCTGTTCCTTTTGTGCTGATTGTTCCCATTTCTGCCAATGTAGAACACACTCTGATCTTCAGTCTCCTTCCCAAATCACTCCTTTGTACCTGGTTTGCTCTCCAGATGTTCTTCTTTCCTCATTCCAGCAGCCTTTGGTCAAGTACTTTCTAGAACCATCACTGACACAGTACTGTCTTAGAGACACCAGGAGACAATGTGAGAACAATTTTGTTACCTAAAGTGGTTTTAGGGACATTTAAGTTTTCCATTGTTTAGAGGAAAAGACTGAGCCCCAGAGAGGGGAGGCCTTGCCAGAGGGGCACAGTCAGCTACCACAGTGCCAGGACCAGAAGCCCAGCATTTCAGGTTTCCAAGTCTATCTTAAGATTCTGGCAGGAAGCTGATGTCACAGGTTGGCAGTTGAGGAGAATTCAATTGGGAGGCACTTCTGAAGAAGTGGGCAGGATTTGCAGTGTTTGGGGGAAGGAATAGTTATGGAAGCTGGAGGGAGCTACAGCAAAGGAGAGGGCCATGTGACTTGACCCAGCAGAAAGGGAGCTGGGGAGATAAGGACCTTGACTTATCTCTCCTTCCATCTTCCATTGACTGAAACCATCTGGAACCCAGACACCAAGGAAGCCTTGTTGATGTGCTCCATGGAATTCCACCTCTCAGGGTACAGAGCGGAGAAGAGTAAGGGAGGTTCTTGAGGGGTAAATGGAGAGAAGCCAGCATCTTATACTAAAGCTCCTGTTCCCTCTGCTCTAGAGGATAGTGTCTCTACTATTCAGAAGTGCAAAAGTCCAAATAGAGGGACAGATGTGAACAGGTAACTACAACCCAAGATGGAAAACTTTGTATAGAGCAGAGAAGATTGGTCATGAGGATGGGTGTACACCTGCCCCAAGAAAGCGGATGGAGTTCTTAGGGAGTGGTTCTCCTAGGTAGAGCTTGCTGCTCTCTGACCTTATGGAGACAGACTAGGACTCCCTCAATGCAAGTGAATTAAACAAGCATTAAAATAATGCACACTGTCAGGTGTTGGGTTTCTAAAGATACATAGACTTGTCTCCACCTTGAAGATTTGGAGTCTGATTAGAGAGAAAGGTGGGCAGCACAACTTCTCTTTTACACCTGGGAAGTAGGGGAAGGTAGATTTATTTCCTGGTTCCCCAACTGACAAAGTGAGGCTTCATGGTGGATATTGAGTGTGTTCCTGGCTTGCGTTTAACTTTGGGTGCTAAAATTTTAGATCCCTGCCTTCTGTCCCTGCCATATCCCTCACTGTAGTGAAAAGAAGTCTCAAAGTGTGGTCAAGTTTCAAAGTGTTCCCATTGTCTGGGAGCAGGCCAGTATAGACATTTTCCTGTTTGCTGAATAACATCCTCAGATGGTGGACTGAGACATCTTCATCCATTGGCAGCTCAGAGTGTGGGAGGAGTGGGCATGAGTGATGCAGAACATCCCCAAATGCCTTTAGGGACACACATTGCAGGATGGTGGCTCTTTTCCTTTTGGGAGATGTATATGGGAACGCCAGAGGTCAGAGCTCCCTTTTCTGCACGGATACCTGTCAAACCCCACACCCCTGCCTTGATGGTACCAGAATGAAAATAGATAAAATATGCTGAGCTCTTTCATGTTCCAGACACTATGTTAAGGGCCCTCTAAGTGTTATCTAGGAACATTCTAACAGAAGTATTATGAAGTAGGTACTAGGAGGAAATTGAAGCTTTGAAGGATTAAAGAACACGCCCAAGATCACACAGCTGGTCCACAGCAGAGCCAGAATTCCATTTGGCACCATCTGCTTGTGGAAGGTTCCTGGGCACATGGTGCTGAGAATGCTGTTGGCCTCCAGTCCTGCATCACTCACCGCTCAGGAGGATCTAAACCTGCTTTCCTGAACATATGCTGGACCTACTGCTACTTCCTGATGTTCCTTGGAGTCCAGAGCTCTCCTATGATGTGCAAAATATGTGGGAAGCCAGAACAGACCTGTGGAGGGCAACCCAACTCAAACAAAGCCCCCTAAAAATTAGGAAATATGGAACTAGGCTGAGGATGAAGAACATAACATGCAACTTGATTTCCCAACTTTCTTCTCTCCCCAAGTGAGGAGAAATAATTAGAGGGTAGGCAGAGTTGATGTCAAATGTGGGAGAGAAGACATTCATCCTTAAAGGCCCTGACACTCTCCCCTGAACCCAGCCCTGCTATTCTTTGCTTTGGGTTTGGCCTATTCTGGAGGAAGCAGGATATGTTTCCACCAACTCTCTGATTCATACCGTTCTCCATTGGGTGTGGTGTCCACTGGGAAATGACAAGGTCTATTGACCAGGGATTCATTCAGCCACTCATAATTTGTGAGGTCTCCACAGTTCACTTTCATATCTTCTTTGAAGGAACTCAGTCATTCCTCACTCAGAGATGAGGAAACGGAGGTTCAGTGATCTCGGGTTACCAGTCTGAAGTTGCCAAGCCTAGAGGAGGCTGGTGGTTTATTCCACAAGCATTCTTTGAACCCCAGTCAGCTCCCAGGCTGACTCCAGGGGATTAGGGATCCAGAGAGGAGCAAGCCATCTGCACAGAGTGGGGCCTGCACACGGAAGGCAAAGTTAGCACAGCTCTCAGTCTACTGCCTTCGTCTTACGAGTCAAAGCTTTCCTTAATACCAGCTCTGTGCTGGGCACTTTGGAGGGCTCACAAGGAGCCACCTGCTCAGCTGCATCATTCCTGCCCTCCAAGACCTTACATAATGAGGATTTGGTGTGAAATAGTAGCCCGTGGCATTAGGCCAAATCCATGTTATTGGGGAAAAGTAAAAACATCCTGAAGAGGCCCGCTCACTCCTGCTGCAGGTGGTCCTCAATGCCAGAAGGGAGGTGGGATTGATGCAGTTTTCTACAGGAAGAGCAGTCCATGTTCAGGTATGGACAGAGGATGCAGAAAAGAATTTTAAAGGGGAAAAATATCTGGAGACAGAGCATGGGCAGTGTGGTGCAGTCCAGGGGAGGAAGGGAGAGCAGCTTGGATCTTTATTCAAAAGAAGGGAGGTAAGTGTTGAGTAAGAGGGAGGTTTCAAGGTGGGTCTGCAAGGCGGAGAGAGAAGACAGGAAAGGCGATGTCACTTATCCCATAGGCTGCTGGGTTTAGCAAAGTGTTATTTTCCTCAAGGCCTTGGCTTGTCCTGGGAGTCCAGCTGAGCCCAGCCCATGTCCTTCAGGAGGATCCTCAACTCTTCTTGCAACAGGGGAAGGACGCCACAATGTCTGGGTCAAGCAATATGAAAACACTCAGGGTTGGCAAAATCAGGCCCCTGCTGACCTCTCCGGCCCACCTCCCTCCACATTTCCCATCACTGCCTATTTCTCTCAGTGCCTGTGATGCTGGCCTTCTGCCTATCCACCTGGCACACAGACCACTTCCTGCTGCATAGCCTTTGCAATGTCTGTTTCCGCTACTTCTAGTCTAGCTCAGCACATGTCTGGCTCTTTCTCATAGTTTCATCTCTCAAAGTGGCTGTCCCAGACCTCTCTATCTGAAGTCGGTACCTTCTTGCCTCCTAGTTACTCTCCATTACATCATGCTATTGTCCATTACCTTGAGGAGACATTACCTGTTGTAATTTCCTGATCTACTGTCTGTTTATACCTTCTAGCCCTCTGTCAGTGTCTTGCCCACTCAGAATGGGCTGGACATAGTAGATCCTATTGTTGAGTCAATATTTGTTGAATTGACAAATGAGCACTGTTTCTTCCCAGATCTCCTTTGACCATGCTCAGAAAGTCTTAGGGTAGACTGGGCTTGGGAAGTCTGCAGGGCTCCTGGAAGTAGACTCCTCTTGCCTGGGAAGTAGGTTGGTGTTAATCATTAGTGATCTTAACACAATACTTCTGGCTCTCCAGTTCTGTGCCTGCTCAGATCTTGAAGTTGCCCTGGTGCCGAACTGCAGAAGATCTTACTTGGTGCTTAGGTCAGCCAGAAGCCTGAATCCAGTTCTTGGTACCCTGTGGTTCTTGCTTCTGCTACAGGGGCTGAGCAATGCTACTCTGATATCAGGATACAGATAAGGAAATTGGGCCAAGAGAAAGATTTCAGCTTCCTGTAGACATGGCCAGGATTGGGCATCTGGGGGAGGAAGATCACAGTGGCCCAGGCTGTTGGCACCCTTATCAGTTGGTGGCATTCATCTTCCTGGAGACACAGCAGAGTCGATGAGGAAATGGGAGCACTTGGGCAAAGGAGCATACTTTGGGCTCTCCTCACTCGAGTCACCAGGTTGTTCTCAGCTCTGGTCTCTCCAGATATCTAGATTTTCCATGAAAAGGGCACACACAGAGCCCTCACTCTTGGTTAAGATCTGGCTATCCATTCAGCTAAATGAGAAATCTTATATTGCAGAACGATCAATTAACTCAGCCAATTCATATTGGGTATAGATGGAAGGCCAAACACAGGGCACAGGAAAAGTAATAAGGCATTTACATTAGGTTCTGGGTTAGTTCAGATACAAAGAATAAAGCAGTAGTGCCTGTCTTCAATTGCTTCCAGCCCCGAGGAGGAGGATTTCATGGGGCCATGCTGTGGGCAGTGGAGGTGCACACAATGTGATTCCTGGCACATATGGAAGGAGGCAGCAGTTCCAAGCACTCAGACAGTGACTCCTGATCTGGCTCCTTAGAGCAACGTCTGTGGGTCTGAGAGCCAGAGCACCCAGTGGGGAGGGTGAAGGAGGGTGCTGCCATGGATTGGACTTATATTCTAAGCCACCGCTGAGCTAAGGCACCTGAGATGCACAATTGTTGGCAGCTTGAGTCAGCTGGTGCGGGGGATGTTGGGGGAAGGGAGTCACCTTTGGAGAGTCTCATTTGTTATCTGGGGACTGAGCTGCCCAAGGTGCCAGAGCCAGTTGGTGGCAGAGCTGGCTGCAGCCCTGGGCCTCCTTTGGCTTTCTGTGTGGACTGGGCACTCACTCCATTTCCCCAAGCTGGTCTCCAGTTTTGTTCAGCTTTGGAAATGTGCTTGCAGAGGGCTGAGGGCAGCAGAAAGGCTCTGCCGGATGGTGGCCAATTCCCTTCCCCGTAGATAAATGGAGCCTGGACCTTCAATTGGCAATGTGCAGAAAAACAAATTAAAATAGCGAAGCTCTCATCTCCTTTCCTCACCCCCCCATCTCTGACAGATTTATTTTGGAAAGCGACAGGAGGCTAATGGAATCACTTAATTTCCTTGATAATAAATTACCCCCAAGTGCATTAATTGAATGTTTCACAACAAACATTTTCCTTCTGCACAGTCTCCTCCTAGGCTTCTCCTGCTCAAACAGCCCTCCTTCTCTCCTTCCCTTGCCCGCTCGTCCCTGCTCTGCCTGGGGTTGGCCTGGCCTCTCTGGTCTTTCTCATTTCTGGGCTTAAGGATGCTGCTGGCCTGGGCAAGAACACTTACAGGAAGATCCTATAGAACTGTGGGGCAGAAAGGAAAGGGTGAGGAGAGAATCAATGGGATCAGGATTTGAATTCTGGCTCTGCCACTTCCCAGCTGTGTGACTGGAAAAGTCACTGAGTTTTCTTCCATTTGCTTTGGTTTTATCATTCGCAAGTGGGGATAATACAGCTCAGGCAGCAGGGTGTTGATGAGATTTAGAGCCAGAGCTTGCGAAGTCCCTGACATCCAGGAGGTCTTCAGAAAATAGCAACCAATGCTTTCTAATATCATAATCTTAAAATTTTTATTTATTTATTTGTTTATCTATCTACTGATTTATTTTAGTACCAGGGATCAAATTCAGGGCCTTAAGCGTGCTGGGCAGGTTCTCTATAACACTGAGACACAATCCCAACCCACTATTTTTTTTCAATTAATGTTTGCTTTCTAATTTTCCAATACATATTGCCTTGAATTATTGTAATAAGAAGATGGGAGGAGAGAAAGAGGGAGGATGAGGCCGACAGAGACAGAAATGGAACAGAGACTGAACGAAAGAGAAAGAAGAGGGGTGAATTGAGTGGGCACCCTCAGACTATCACCAGGATGGAGAGAGTGTGCTTGGCTTTGTCAGATGATACTCAAACCCTTATGTAATCCTGTTTGCCACAGCCAAGGGACTGCACATTTGCCAATCTTCCTAGCCAGATGTCTGAGGCTTTGCAGCCAACAGAAAGGGGCCAGCTGGAATTTGGAGACCTGTCTCTATTCCCTTGCAGCTTAGAAACTGGGTGCCTGTCTGTGTGTTAGCAGAAGATTTGGAAGCCACAATGGCACTTTCCCCTGTGATGCATGATTAATGGATAATTGACTGTGGCGTACACAGCTGTCAGATATTTTCAAGGCAAATGACTCCATAGAAATAAGAAAATACATGGAATTTATACAACGCAAGGTCTGCCCTTGGTGGTAGTTACAGATAGAAGACAAGGATCAGCACTGATGTCTCTCTGGCCAGGAGGATGGGGGACAGGGTGTCTGGTGGTCTTCTCAGAGTCAACATCTTTGGGAAGGAACTCTGGGTTCCTGTGGCTTCCTCTTGTGTGATCCCATATGTCATCATAGGGGCTGGCTCAAGCACTGGGCTCAGCTAGGTTGGGATCCAGATGGGCAAACCACTCCCAGTCCAGAGAGATGTCACGGTGTTCCCATGGCATTAAGAAGGGCAGAGGTGGAGAAGGTGCTCTTCTAGGACAGGAGCTACAAAGAAGTGACCACTTCCAAAAGGGAAAGCGAGGAACTGTTCGTGGATGGATGGGCAGAAGTCATTTAATGAATATGGGGACTTTAAAAGATGTTTCTAGCTTCTTATTTGGAGCTGAGGGCAGCTATAACTGTTCTATCATATCCTCCTCTGCATAGAGTCCCGGTTCTCTCCTGCCTCCTTCAAGGATGCTAAGCTAGAATCTCCTTATCTCCCTTGATCAATGGATGCTCCTCCTGCTGCTTTCGACTAGCAAAAATGTGTGTCTCTTGGGTCCTGCCTTACCCAGCTCATCTGGGAATGAATTTCATTTGTTTCCAAGTGAAGAGAATTTAGTTGGGAAAGTGGGGGTTGGTGGAGATGGGGAGCAGTAATCAATACCCACAAAACACCAAGGAGGAAAACTGCAGAGGCTTTCCCCTTGTTCAGATCAATTGTGGCATTTGCTGGGCAGGAAGGCAGTATTATTTACCTACCAGGCCCTCAGTTTGAAATATGGTTTAGGTAGGTGACGTGGGAAGAAGCTCATGTGGCTGGAGTTGAGCTGGTAAATTTCAAGGTAGAATTATCACCTTTGTGATTTAGAAATGAAAAGACCTGGAGAGAACCAAGCCCAGGAATCTCCCTTACAAGCACGTGCTTATTGCTCAGAGAGGTGCCCTGCCCTTGGTTCTTGGTGATCACCCAGCATTCTGCTCTTTCCACTGGGGCAGTTTAATTCAGACCTTAACTGCATCTCTTCATCATGTGACCTGTGCATCCTTGAGAAATCAAATCTTCTGCAGCTGTGAGTTTTATAAGCAACAAATATTTGTTGAGAGAATAGATTGGTATTCGCTCCTTTGATTTAAACTATTGTCTCTAGAAAACTTGGTGAAATGCAAATATGTTTTCTGGGAGAGGCGCGTGTTAAGCCGGTAAGTCCATATCACCAGTTTGTTGACTTAGTTTGATTACCTTACCTAAAGCAATCCTGAGGAGCCCTGGCAGGCATTCAGGTGCCTGGATGTGGAAGTTCAGCACCGGACTAGAGGGTGGGGGTGGTTTTCAGTTAAGGGGCTGCCAGGGAGTCCAGGCTTCCGAAGCAGAGTGGCCTAGTTCCACATTCTGCCAACCCTGTTGGCAGAGTTTTGGATGCTCCAGAGGAGGAGTTGAAAGTTGTGTCCCTTCAGGATCCTTCCAAGTGCAGGTCTCCAGAAAAGAACTGGAGTTGGCTTGCCTGGCAAGTTTCCTCCATCGCCAGCTGTTTGCCAGCTCTTACAGTGAAACAGTCGAGGGAACCTCGAGGGACATCTCAATCACTGCGTTGTCACTGAAATGTATTCTATGTATATCTTTAGGTCTTTAAAAAATTGGGATAAAGTACATATAACATCATAACCCTTACAGCCAGTATGAACTCACTGATGTTAATTCAGTGGCATTAAAATACGTTCATGACATTATGCAATCATCTCTTTAGAATTTTTCAATCATCCCAGACAGAAATTCCACAAAAAACCCCTTGACTCAGCCCATTGTCTTCCTTTCTGCCTCTATGATTCGGCTTTTCTAGGTCTCTTATGTAAGGTGGAATCATACAATATTTGTCCTTTTGTGACTGGCTTATTTCACTTAACAGAACGTCTACAAGGTTCCTCCATGTTGTAGAATATTTCAGAATTTCCCTTTTCAGGCTAAATAATATGCCACTGTATGTGTATTTCACATTTTGCTGGATCCACTTATCTTTTGATACGCTTGGGTCATTTCCACCTTTGGTTATTGTGATTAATGCTGCTAAGGGCACAAGTATCTGTTTCAGTCCCTCCTTTTGATTCTTTTGGGTGCATGTGCTAAAGTAGAATTGCTGGATTGCGTGGGACTTCACGCCTAACGTTTTGAGATTCCATTTCCACAGTGGTGGTACATTCCCACAAGCAACACACAAAGGTTCTGATTTTTCCACATCTTCCCACCACTTCTTCTTGTCTGCTTTTTGTTATGGTGGCTATAAATAGCCATCCAGCCAGGAGTGGGTTCATATTTTTTTAGAGTTGCTCTTTTCTTGGTCACAAATATCAGCAAGAACACGTGTCCCAGTGACCCTCTAATTGTTAAAGATAGTCTCGGTTTGACTTTGACCAAGAAGCACACATAATGAGGATTTAGCATGCATGGCAACATAGAGCCACAGGAAACTGACAGAAATCTAATAATATAAATGGGCACAACTGGGCACAAGAGTGGGCACAAATTGTAAGTGGTTCTCATCAAAGTAAACCAAGTTTTCCTCTTCACTTGTCTCAAGTGTCCATATTCAGCATTGTTTGTGTATGTGTGTGTGTGTGTGTGTGTGTATGATTCCCCCTGATGCTTTCCTAGTCTGATTGGATGAGGTACTTTTCTGCTGTAGAGTTAACCTCCAGTTCTTCTCCCTACTCTTCTGTCATCCTCTTGTTTTGGATGCTGGTGGATGGATACTACTAGTGCAGTCTGGATCCCGAGGCTGAGGGTCAGCAACAAAAGTCCAGCAAAACCAAGTTCATACCCCGAGGATGTTCACTGACCATCATGTCAGCTTCATGTTACCTCCTTTCTCATGGACTGATATTGTGGGATTCCCTAAAACAAGGCAAGGAAAATCACTTCCATCTGATTCATTAGAAAATTATTGCCCCAGAGAGGCAGGTAAGTTGCCCAAAGTTGCCCAGCTGGACAACTGCCCAGGTGTCAGAGCCAGGACTGAAACTCAGCTTTCCTTTTTGCAACATTTTGGCGAGTTGGGCCATTAAATCAGAGGTTGTGGAGAGTTAACTTCCAAGTTGGCACCACGGGACTGGCTTACCTCATATTCATCATGCTGACATACTTGCCAGGAGCCCACTGGGAACACAGCTTCAGTGTTCCTGCAAGAATAGGAGGTCAATCTTCGAATGGCCTGTTGGCCATTTCATATCGAGCAGACTGATTGCATGAGGAAGCTGGTTATATTTTAGTGTGCAATGTAAGAAGAGCTCCAGTGGAGAGGTATGCAAAAGTACTGTTGCAAGAGGTAGGTAGTAGCAATGACCACTCCCCACAGAGATCATTGAAGGCTCTGTTGAGCAGGGGGACATTTGAGTGGGATATTGAAGGATGCGTAGAAACTTGCAACATACAGAAATGGATCAACAAATATGTGAAAAAATGCTCATTATCTCTAGCAATCAGAGAAATGCAAATGAAAACTACTCTAAGAGACCATCTCACTCCAGTCAGAATGGCAGCTATTATGAAGACAAACAAACAATAAGTGTTGGCGAGGATGTGGGGGGAAAAGGCACACTCATACATTGCTGGTGGGACTGCAAATTGGTGCAGCCAGTATGGAAAGCAGTATGGAGATTCCTTGGAAATCTGGGAATGGAACCACCATTTGACCCAGCTATCCCACTCCTCCGACTATACCCAAAGGACTTAACAACAGTATACTACAGAGACACAGCCACATCAGTGTTTATAGCAGCACAATTCACAATAGCTAAACTGTGGAACCAACCTAGATGCCCTTCAGTGGATGAATGGATAAAAAAAATGTGGCATATATACACAATGGAATTTTACTCAGCAACATAAGAGAATAAAACCATGGCATTTGCAGGTAAATGGATGGCGTTGGAGAAGATAATGCTAAGTGAAGTTAGCCAATCCCCAAAAAACAAATGCTGAATGTTTTCTCTGATATAAGGAGACTGACTCATAGTGGGGTAGGGAGGGGGAGCATGGGAGGAATAGATGAATTCTAGATAGGGAAGAAGAGTGGGACGGAAAGGGAGGGGGCAGGGGATTAGCAAGGATGGTAGAATGTGATGGACATCATTATCCAAAGTACATGTATGTAGACATGAATTGGGTGTCAACCTACTTTATATGCAAACAGGGATATGAAAAATTGTGGTATATATGTGTAATAAGAATTATAATACAAAAAAATACCAAAGTATATATAAAGACATGAATTGGCGAGAACATACTTTATATACAAAGATATGAAAAATTGTGCTCTATACGTGTAGTAAGAATTGTAATGCATTCTGCTGTTGTGTATTTAAAAAAATAAAATCAATTAAATTAAAAAAAACAGAAATGGAAAATTAATGTGGGGAGTGACCTAGCTTGGTCAGATTCATATAGGGCAGGCTCAGGCACTTGGACTTTTACCTATTGGCACTGAGGACCTGGTGAAGACAGGATTGTAATGGGTGTATTGAGAACACAGAGCTCCTCTCATGTCTTGATAAGTTTTTTCCAGGATGCAAGAATGCCAGGGCAGTCCGCTAATCACCCATCTGAAAAGCAGCTTGTCATGAGTGTCTCTAAGCCATAAAATAACTTCCAAATTACCTACAAGGTACTTTTGTATATTTTTTGATTTCCAGGGCATCTTCCAAGTTGCAGTGATTTCAAAACACATTCCAGCCTTTCACCCCATGAGTCTCCCTGCCAAATTGATGATGCCTTCCTCTTGGGGCTGTTCTGAGGGTTTAATGAGCTCGCTGCATGAGGTGCTTGGCACAGAGGGCTGGCGGAGCTGGGAGCTTGTGGAGCCACCTTGCTGTTTTGCAGATGAGGAAACCCTGTCATATGGAGATGGAGAGGAGTCCTTGGATGGGGTTTCACAGCTGCTACCTAAACCCTGCTGGCCTGGCTGCAGGACCCTATGCTTGACCTTGGTGCTGCTTTTCTCCCAACAGAATCTCCTAATGCCCAACCATGGGTAGTCTGCAGGACGGGTCTGAAAATTTTGAGTACTGGAGAGACTGTGAATATGCAAGGTTAAGCCCTGACTTTACACATTTTGAATCTTTGGGCCTTTAACATGTCGCTGAACATGGTGCCTTGACTTTCCCATTTTTAACATGGAGTTCAGGCTGACGTTGTGGTATTGTTGTGAAGGTCAGAGACAAACCATGCACAGCACCTAGATGGTGCCTGGGTCACAGCAGCTTGTGTAGTAGATGAAGGTGATCGATAACACAAATAGTGAGTCTCTTCTCAAAGGCAAAGACTTTTCCCAACGGCAGACTTTGGAGCACTAGGTAGGTAGGTGGTGATGCAGTGGTTGCTGGAAATCATGGCAAGCCTCTCCTTTCCCCGGCAAATTACAACATTTGAAACTCTGGCCGCTGCCCACTGGCCTGTGCACTTGGTTTTATGCCTGGTGCAAAGCATAAGAGAGGCCCTTCCTCCCTGGAGGAGCTGACCCCACCCTTCTCAGGGGCGCTGCACACAGCCTCACCTTGTCCCCCACTGTCCGGGAAATGCAAGACAGAAGTGTCCTGAACCCTGGAGCAAGACTCTCAGTGCTGTGAGAGCTGGGAAGACTTCAGAAGAAGCAAGACCTGAAGGACAGGAAAAGAGCAGGCTAAGACACCTGGAGCAGGGGCTAGCTGGGGTAGGCTGCAGGGAAGGGGAAGGGAGGGAGGGACTGCAGGTGTGAGGTTTTGCATCTTGCATGGGGATTGTGGCTCCAGGGATGAGGGAGGCGAATGGCCTTGAAGAGACAGAAAGGGCCTGTGAAGAGGCCACAGGATTGTGAGTCACAGGATGGGAGTGCTTCTGAGGAGCAAGGGCATCTCGCCAGGCGGAGCCAGCTCAGAGGTTCTCAGGACAAACACACAGGGGTGCTTGGCAGGGCCATCAGAACCTGCCCCTGATGCACCCGGGGACACTAAACGCTTTAGTATATTCTCCCGTGAATAATTTCCCCCACTCTAACCACATTAGGCACCTGCGGGCGCATCTCGGGGCTCGCTCTGTCAGATATCGTTGCCATTTAAGTGAGTGATGCAGAGGGAGCCGGCCACAGCGCTGGCTCTGCCATGAGGCAGGCGGCCAGGAGAGCTGGCCCCAGAGGTTTTATTTCTTTGGCTCTATAATCAGATTGGAGGCAGAATGTTTTTCTGTGTCTCCTCCATCTAATCTCTCTGTTTGGGTACCATTTCCTCCTCCACCCTTCTGCTCCCTGCCGGTCTTGCAGGTTGACATGGTAACTGCTCTGCCTCTCCTCCCTCCAGGTCCATGCCCACGAGGACTGAGACAGGGGAAGACCCCACAGTGGCCCACCCGAAGTTCTGTGTCCAGGGAGTGGAGGAGGGGAGGGGAGGTGGGAAGCTGAGGCATCCCAGGGTAGAAGCAGGAGGAAAACGAAACAGGCTGCAACTCAGAGGATGCAAAGGCTGGCGTTTGGGTTCAACAGGTTGACTATAGGAGACCAGGAAGAACATCCCCTGGCTTTATGAAAGACTTAAACATGGACTGATTGTGTGGGAAAAACTACTTAAAAACACAACGTATAATACAAAATGCTGTTGTGAGAAAAGGAAATCATATTCATTGCAAAAATGTTAGGAGATTACAAATAAGTTTGAGATACACACTGTGTGTGTGTGTGTGTGTGTGAGAGAGAGAGAAAGAGAGAGAGAGAGAGAGAGAGAGAGAGAGAATATCATGGGGGTCGTGGGGGATTACTTAATTAATTTTCCCACAATTATTAGTTAATCCATTTAGTTATAACTTTCTATTTCTTTTCTTGAGAAGATATACAAAGCATATGTGTCATGATTCTATTTTTTTAAAAGATCATATTTTACAACTTGATTTTTAATATAGCTAGATATTATAAATAGCTTTCACAATCATTAAGTATTTTTTCTGCAACACCATTTTAAGTGTTGCAAAAATAATGTTTTGGATCTTTACCCTAATTTATTTATAAAGTTCTCTTTTGTATGCCACGCCCCCACCACCATTTTTCTCTAATATAATGAATCCTGGAATGAGTAGTTTGGAAATCAATTTTTTTAAAAAAAATATTTTTATAGTAGATGAATATTATACCTTTATTTTATTTTTACGTGGTGTTGAGGATCAAACCCAGTGCTAGGCAAGTGCTCCACCAACTCAGCTATAACCCCAGCCCTGGAAATCAATTTTTGTGCACATTATTGATTATTTAATAAAAATCCTAGAAGTAGAAGTTACAGAAATTCAGAGAATTGTAAATATTTTGAAGTTTAGTTTCTCTATGGATATTCCTGTCAAGATGTGCTCTAGACTACGCCAATGTGGGAAACTCCCTGTATTCATCCACATTTCCCCCAGTACTTAGTATTAGGGTTTTAAAGTATCTTACCAGATTTATAAATGAAATGTGGAATCTTGTTTATGTTTCAAATTACAAGGGAGGCTAAACATTTTTCTTTCATAGTTGACAATTTAATCTCTTATGAATTGTTGATTTGTGTCTATTTTTTTCTGTTGGTATTATCGTTTTTCTCATTTACGTTAGGAGGTTTTGATATTAATACCACTAGTCCTTTATCCACTATCTTGGTTGTAAGCATTTCCTTTCAGTTTATTCCTTGCTTCTGATTAGTGAATGTGTATTTCACATTTTGTTTTGGCAATTCCATCAACATTTTATTTTTCTTTGGTGTCATACCTGGAAAAATTCCTCTGATCTAAGATTATATGTCACCTGTCCTTTTTGTATCCCATACATTTTATGTTTTCTTTTTTACATTTTACTCCTTATGATTTAATGCCAACACAGGTTGAATCAATATCCAAAGGGAAAATTTTGATGGAATATGGGAACAAAATTTCCAACCAGTTCGAGCTGTGCCAAAACACACTGAGTGGGTTTGGAGCAGAGGAATCTCAAATTCAAGGTTGACCTCAACAACTTAGTGAGGCTCTGTCTCAAATAAAAAATAAAAAGGACTGGGATGTAGCTCGGTGGACAAGTGCCCTTGGGTTCAATCCCCAGTACCCTAAACAAACAAAAAAAGTCAGATTGGCGGGGAAGTGAGCGGATCTCATGGCTTGACCTTCTGCTGGGGTTAGGTGTTGCTTAAGGTTCCACAAACATTTGCTGAGTGACCGTGGAACTGGAGACCTCCATGGTGTCTTTCAATACCAATTCCCTGATGTTGTCCAGGTTGGCAGCTCACTGCATCTTCACAGATCAGTTTAGAACTGGAAACTGTAGGTCTCACAAGTGAAGCAGGTGAGGGGATGGGAGGAGGCACAGGGAGACTGCTTTTCAATTCTCTTCTGAATAAGGAGTCGAGGTTTGCTGAAGTCGTTGTGGTTTGCTACATGGTCCAAAGAGAAATAAGTGAGTGAACTTGCTCCTCCCAAGCGCAAGGGACTTACAAGCAGCTTGGGAAGGTGAGGCAGGGACCCTGAGAGTCGCAGGAGGAATAGGGGGTGGGGGCTACTGCTGTGCCATCTTAAAAACAGGTGAGGTGCATTCTTTTAAGTTCCAGAGCCTTGTTCCAAGTGGTTCTTGTCTGAAGGACTCTTTTTAAGAAGTTCTACACTTAGGTAAACTGAAATCACCCCCAAGGTTGAGTTCTTCATAGATCCCAAAGGGCTAAAAGAAGAAATGAGGAGGAAACCATTCAAATAGGAATCAGAACAATATTTACCCAGGTTTGAGCTCCTTTATCGTTCTTCAGGGGCCTTCAGATTTCCAAGCTTTGGAGGAGCAATGGCCTGCTAGGATCCACCTTCCTTCCTTCCTTTCCTCAAATATTTTTGAACAAGAGAAATCTGGCCCACATTCTCCAGTTCCCACAGGTAAAGAATTAGGAGAGGGGAAGAGATATGATACATTCATTGGGCAGGGACTGGTGTTGTGCACGACATGTTGGAAAGAACACAAATTTGGGAGCTGTCCTTACCATTTCGAGTGTGACCTTAAATAAAACTAGCTTCATCATTTTGAATTTGAGATCTGCAAAATGATGTTACTAACTCCTGTCTTATGGGGGTGGGGTGAGGACTTAAAGAGATAACTCAGATGGTAGCTACTCAGGGTTAATTTCTTACTTTCCTCCTGCCCTTGCAGCAAGACGAGACCAGGATCATACATGGCCTGCCTGTGGCATAGACCTTGAAAGAATTCAGAAGTCATCTGAAGATCAGTTTTAAAGCATTTACCAGTAATATTTTATTCAATTTTTTTTTTTTTTTTGTCTTTTAGAGGATGGGCTTGTCTGCAGGTAGACATGAAATCTGTCAGGGGTGGCTGAATCCAAAGATGGCAATTCAATCACGTGCTGACTGACTTTTGACTGCTGGTGTTGTGACACGATGTGAGCAATTGACGCATTTTGTCACTTTCCATCTGTTCTCCCCATATTGGTATTTTTGGAAGAATGGTTAAGTATATCAACCTTTGGAAAAAAGTAATTATCAAATCTCTCCTGTCATAAAGATGCAGTGGGGTTGTGTGTCATGCATAATTCTTGGCAGCATCTAAATCTCAATTTTTAGAAACAAGATGAATTTCTTCCCCCTTGGCTCTTTTTTTTTTCCCACTTTTGAAAAAATTCAGCTTCTGCAGCTATCTAATGGTTACTTTTCAGAGCTTGCCCTGATTTAGCCAGTAATGAAATGATTTTTCTCTCATTTTCCCATTTGAAGTGCTCTATTGGGGCCACCAGGCCACATAGCCCTGAGTAGTTACTGCAGTGAACTCTGCCACTTTATAAAACAAAGTTTTGTTTTTTTTTTTTAATTTAAATTAACTTCTCATCTTCAGATTCCTAAATGTGGGACTTTAGTAAGAAATATGCTCATTTAAGCTGCTGGCTGGTTGGAGCACTGGATGAATGGGTTGGTCTTGTGGAGGAGAGATAACTGCGTGAGCAAGAGAGAGTACTTTAGGCAGGTGATTTCGCTTAAACCCCCTGAACAATGGTGTTTCACAGGGGCTTACTCTGTGCTAGGTTGTGCTCAGTGATTTTTATGGCATTTTAATTTAATGTCTATTTTAGGAGGTGTAGTTATTAAGGATGCAAGTGACAGAACTCAGCACAGTTCTCTTTGATGTCCAAGCTAGTTTTATCAGATTATGAAACTGAAAAAAAAAAATGGTCCTTGGGTTAGATTGTGATGACTTTAGACTTGGCTGGATCCAGGTGCTCAAATGATGTGATTGTGACCCTCTCTCTTCACACTACTGTGCCTTCCTTTATGCTGACTTTGTTCTCGCGGGGAATCTCCGTAAAGTGGAGATTCCGTCCTACCAGACAGAAATTCAAGTGGAAAGAAAGTGCTTTTGTTCTCAGTGGTTCAAGCCTCTACTCTGAGTGAATGTGCTGTTCATGATCATACCTGAATCAGGAAGGGGACTAGACCATTGTCCACCCTATTATGTGACGGTAGGCGATGCAGGGCCTGGATGAGGTTGTGAAGGAGATAAGTGAATGTGTGTGTCTGATGCTGGGAGAAGGAGTGGGGTCCACCCCACCCATAGCACATGGATGTAGAGCAGGAAAAATAGGGGCCGTTGGACCTCCAATGACAAAATATAGGCGTCTTCCAGTTGTAATATGGGTTCTATATCACGGATGAGAATTTAGGTAATTTAGGTAATTTGCTCCAACAATCCAACTCTTAGAAATGCCAGAGCTGGGATTATAACCATCATCTACTGGGTCCTAAAGTCCATCGTTTTTTGCATTATTTGGCATATCTTTAAACTGTTCAAATATATTACAGATCTTGCCTCAGGTCGACCTCTTGTGTCTTTCTGCTGGCTTTGATCTCCACAAGTCTACTTGTGAGCCACTAAAGCCAAAGATCAGGCAAGAAGTAACCCAGTAACATAGGTAGGGGATTGGAAAAGGGCCCTGAAGCTGTACTGCAGATTCAGTTACTATTCTTGGAGGCTAGAGTCCAAGGAACAGTGGCACCACAGGTGGGCACAGAACCGGGGCTGCTTAGGAAGCAGGAAAGCCTTCTTTTTTCTGACACTGCTTCCTGGGACCCGCACCCCATCCCCCAGCAAATACAGCCTGAGAGCTCTGAGTGATAGGCTCTCCTACAGCTGGGGAGGAATCCTTGTGGCTTCTGCTGCTTCTGTTACTGAGAGTGGGACAAGAACTCACCACCCTGATGATGTCACCAGGGAGCCTTCTGCTGGGCTATGTTCTTGGGATACCTAGGGAAGATGGTGGCGAGTGCTTTATTCCACTGTCCTCTGGGACTAGCAGCTTCCCTGCAGTTAAATCTGGACAATGGCTTCAGATGCTGAGTATTCACAGTGCAGGAAATTCTTCCATACGCTCCTAAGCTACTGCTTGCGTCCTGGAGTCTTTTATCTGAAAGTGACAGATGGAATCCTCTGGTTGCACGTGACATGCTTGGACATTAAGGGACAGGGAACACCTGGTGAGAAACATGTTCCTTCTCCGGACTCCATCAATTCTTCTGACCAGTGTCTCCCTGAGACTCCGTCTTTGCTGTCCACGCTTCCCAACGCAAAACCAACTCTCTCCTATTTTCCTTGTAACACAAAGAGGACAGCTATGGAGCCTTTGGCAGTCAACAGCACCCAGCTGAAATCCATGGCGTTGCTTTTGTTTTTATTGTATTTGTCTTTATGGCTTCTTTCCATTACAAAAGGTGGTGCTAGTTTTCTACTTATGGTAGAGATATAAATTTTGTGTGTAAAACAAATTTATTTTAGTAAAAGGTGAGCGGATTGAAAGAAAACATTCTAATTATATGTCTCTGTTAGAGTTTAACCAGAAAAAAAGCAGAAGTAATAGGAGATATATATGTAAGAAATTTATTGCGAGGAAAAGTGATCTGGCCTGGATAGCCAAGTCCAAAATGCAAAGACCTTCTGGAAGGGCAGGGATATACCTTCAGGGTACAGGTGGAATTTCTTGATCAGGGAAACCTCAGCTCTGCTCAGAAGGGTTTTCAGTTGATTGACTCAGGCCGCCAGATTTTTAGGACCATCTCATTTACCGAAAGTCAACTGATTATAGACTTTAATCACATCTATAAAATGCCTTAAGAAAAACAGCTAGACTGGTGTGTGATGGAGTAAGGGGGACTAGCCAAGCCAAGTTGATACATAAGACATCCATTGGATCAGAGCAGGTGACACAGATTCTGGCTGCAGTTGAGAGGGAGGTAAAATGACAGGCAGTTGATAAACCTGAGCCAGTCTGGTGGGTGAATGGCTTGGATATCAGACCCAGAGTTAAAGAGCTGGGAGTTTGAGGTCAGGGAGGGAGGCTTCCTGTGCCTGGTGGTGGCTGTTAGCAATCTGGGGATAGAACCAGGAATGTAGAACATAGCAGTCTGCCTTTTCTGCCTCACTTCTTGGCACCTTTTTAAAGGGACTAGCTTTTGCTTGCCTCTTTGCCCTAATTTAATCTGTTCTACTTAATATAAGCAAGTTTATTCTCTGTCTCCAAAAGGGTTGAATCCAATCATTTAACCACATTGTGATTACAATATTCAAAAAACCTCATCCCTAATGACACCTTCTTTACCAAAGACTTAGCTGTCAGAATTATGGATGGACTTCATCTTTGCAGCTCTGAGGTCACCCTGTCCAATGATAATGGTCATTGAATTGGAAATGTAATTCCACGATTATTAATCAAATGTATTTTCTCCAGATAGAAGAACAAATGAGAAGGTCCAGAGGGAACTTCTTCTGTTAAGGCAATTAGGGAAGGATATGGAACTTGTACTCAGATGAGAAGATTGATTTTGTGTAAGTCTTCCGGAATGGTAAAGAAGAGAAGTTGATTTTTATTTGTTAAAACACCAAAATTTTTCTGTTTCCTATGGAAGCCTTAATTAATTTTGTGGACCATGAACTGTGCCTTCAGGGAACATGAGGACTGATCAGATCTCCAATGTCTGACCCACAGAGTGGTGGCTCCACATCTTTGCTGGCATTCTGAGATTGACATGCTGACAATTAAGTGTGGCCTGGAAATTTCTGTACCATGACGGCAAGTGTGCAACTGTCTGTCAGGGGAATTGCCCTGTGCCTGTTCTCTTCCTGAGCTTTGGAAGCTGGAGTTCCTCCTAGTAGACTCTCGGAAGGTTGAGTCACTTTCTGGCATTGGTGAGGCTGAGAGGGGTTGGCCTGGGTACCTGTTTGATGATCATTGGTATCTAGGAGGCAAATCGTTTTCTGGGAATTTCTAGGGGAAAATTGTCATAGGATTGTTAAGATAAGAGAAAAAAAAATGTATTTAACTATTTTTCAACCAGGTAAATAGGTCTCATTTCAAGAGTCAGCCTCAACCATGTGGTTGGGCTGGCTGAGGGTAGGGAGGATACCAAGCCTTTCCTGGCGGAAATGGGAAAAAAATAATGCAACTATTGCTGAAATCTTGTCATGAGCAGCGTATGTATGGGTAAGCGAGTGGCATAGGAATGAAATGCCAAGCTGACAGTGACTAACGTGCAGAAGGTAAAGGGTAATACTTAGATTAATGTTGATTTTCTCTGCTTTGTTTCCTCAGCTGGATTACAAATTGCTTGAGGGCAGGTTGGGGGCTTGCCATTTGCAATGCTGGTTCTTTGGGGTGGCCTTGTTTCTTGTCCTACATGCACTTTAAAGATACATGACTTAATCATATGCCTTCCTCTCTTGGAGCCGCCATCCTGTCAAGGATATCCAACAGCACTGATGAGTCACGTTGATTTTTTAAAAATATTTTTTTTATTGTAGATGGACACAATATCTTTATTTATTTATTTTTATGTGGTGCTGAGGATTGAACCCAGGGCCTCACACAAGCAAGGCAAGTGCTCTACTACTGAGCTACAGCCCCAGCCCGGTCACATTGATTTTATTGAATGTTTTATACAAAGATGGGGGTTGCAGTCCCCTCACTCTCCTCTGGATTACTGGGGACTTGGATCTTGACTGCATGGGATGCAACTGGAATTCATCCTGAACCCCATGGGAGTTAGCTTTTCTCAGGTAACAAGCATTCTGGAGGTGGACTTTCCATGTGCAGCAGCCCCACCATGTCGTCAATTTTCCAGGCCTCGTCTATCTTTGCATCCACCATCTCTGGCAGGTGGCTTTCATCCTTGAGCTTATCAGCTCAGGGTAGCAAGATCACTGCTCCCCCTGTCGGCCTCAGGTCCAGGTTTCAGGTGGGAGGGAGGAGAAGGGGGAAGGGCATCAGGTACATGCCAATCTATTTTTGTCAGAAACATTCAGTAGATTTCTGCATTCATGTTTACATCTTGCTGGCCAGAAGTGGGTCACATGGCTGCTTCTAGCTGAGGGAATCTAGGGAGGTTCTGTGCTTAAGCAAGGAAAGCAGAGCAGATATTGGACAGGCAACCAGCAGTGATAGGCACAGCCTCCCGGGTACCTTGTTGTGCCCTGAAAACATTCCTCATATCTCCAGCCACATTGGTCCCAGTCTCCATCTCCACTTCTTCCTCCCCGACCTCAGCCCAGCCCCCTGGCTCATCCTGGAGATGTCCAGCTCAGATCTCTGCTGTGGGTGTGCAGTTGACAGAGAGCCTTAGCTGTCAGCCTTTGGATCCACGTGCTAGTCATGCAGAAACCATGCTTCCCCCAGTGAGGTCACTAGAGTTGTTCTTTTATTCTCAGTGTTGGGCTCCTACAATGTAGGGAGGGGGCAGGTTTGCTCAGAACCTCTCCATCCATCTAGTTGAGCCTCTCCCAGAGCTTTTCTGTAGCTCCTCCTCATTCTCCTGCTCTCCTTTCTGCTTTGATTGCTGTTAGACCTGTCTTATGCTCCAAGAGCTGTCCTCTCCAGTACTTTCCTCTTACCCTTTACAGACAGTTTCTAAATAAACCTCTTGCATATCTAATATTTCCTCGGCCTCTACTCCTTGGAGGACTGAGACTGGCATGCCTCCCTTCCCACAGGTTCACATTCTTCCTCTGACCTAGAGAGTCCTCCTACCCCCCTGATCTCAGTTTTCAAAGAAAAGGGGCAGAGTTTGACTTGTTATTCTTTGGCCTCCAAAGACAAGAGAGTCCAAGACAGATTCTTAATTTCGATTCTTATACTATTTTCCCCTTGCCGCACAACAGATCAATCACATTTATTGAGCATTTGTTATGTACCAGGCCCTGTTCCAGGTGCCAGGGAATACCAGATTTATCAGTCTGGGTCTCTGCTCTGGTGGAGCTTGCAGGCTAGTGGGTTTAGGAAAGAGGCTTCATTTTTCATTGGAGGATGATTGCCCTTCCCACCTGCTGTCTCCTTAGACTCTGGGGCAACTGTCTCTCCCAGCATTTCTACCATTTGAGCTGCTCTGCCACTTTCCTGGCAAATTACAGAAGAAGCAAAGCAGCTGTTGCCCCCATATCCAGCTCATTGAAAAACCAGGTAACACAGACCTGGCGTAACCATGGTAACCTTAATGGGGCACAATGACCCAGCATAAATCCAGGCCCAAGCTCATTGTGAAACGTGAGTTCTGTCTGCTCCAGACCGTTTGGAGGGAGAGATGCCTTGCACCTTGCTGGTGACTAATAGTCGGTTTCCCAACAACATGAAGGAGCTTGGGATGCTCTGCTCAGAGTGAAGAAGGGAAGGAGCCCTGATGCTAGTGTGGAATCATGGTCCAGGGCCTGTGAACTGCTGAGTTGACACGTACATCTAGTAATTTATTTCCATGCTCTGGGTCTACCTTCAGCTTACTAAAAACAGCCAGCTGGGCAGCTCCAGGTGTGCAAGGCTCATGGGGCATCTCTAGAAATATGTGTGTGTGCCCACCGTCTGCAGTTGGATGCGGCAGAGCTGCCTTGGGTACGGCTCATTACAGCTGTTTGTTCTTGGCTAGCGTCTCACGGTGGGAACAGCTTCATGCTGGTGTGCATGGCTGCCTGGGCTGATGGCTGCTCCCTTTGCTGGAAGCCATCTTCTTCCCATCCTCCAGGGTTTGGCCCCAATGCAGTAATGATTGCAGCAGATGCCTGTCCTCCTGGGAGTCTCTCCATAAGCCTTCCTCTTCTCTGTGTTGCCCCCCGCCAATTCCTTGTTATCATTCTACCTTCTCACGAGCACGTGACTTCCATGGCTATTGTGTTTTGTCTCTTTAGTAGAGGGCTCGGTGCAAAATAGGTTCTCAATAAATACATGTTCAGAGACCTTCTGCATGCCTTTTCCAGGCATTGGGTGCCCAACGATGGCAGAAGTATTGGGGATTGACACCAGGGCCTACAGGGAAGGCCCTGAGCTTGAAAGAGTTGTTTCTCTAGAAGCTGCCCGCCCTCCTCCTCCAGTTGGGACAGAAAGAGGAAGTTTGGAACTTCCTTCTCACTTGTAGAGAGAGCAGTGCCTCTACTCTTGGGTATCAGGGAATCAAGGATTGAGAGGAGGGGTGGAAGGGCACTCCCTAGCAGGCTCAGCTCTCAGGTTTTTTTTTTTTTTTTTGGTGTGTATTCCTAATGCTTTATTCTCTTTTGTTTGGTGCTGGGGCTGAACCCAGGGCCTTGTGCATGCTAAGCGTGTGCTTTCCCACTGAGCTTCACCCCCAGCCCCTCCTATTGCTTTATTAAAAATAATCAGCAAATAAGTATCTTCAGATAGGAATAATTAAAATAAATATTTGTGCATTATTAAAAAAAATAAAATAAAAATAATCAGGGCCATGTACAACCAGCTGGGCCGTCTTAGGTAGAATTAGTGAGATGTCTATTTAGCTCGAAAGCTGATTACCTCCTGCTGTTTTTTAAAAAAAATAAAAATGAAACATAAATTAAAAACTCCCCAACCCCTGCCTCTTTCAAGTCCCCATCCTTTGGCAAGAGCTGTGTGATGGCAAGAGTGACGTTAGCCTGCTGGGTGCTGGTTTCTCTGACTTGCAATCCTGGCAGGGGACCATCAAGGTTACCGAATGTTTGAAGGGCTTTTGGTAGAAGATAATTTATAAATGGGATTGATGCACTTCTGTCTAGCCTGATGCTAGTGATCCAATACTGTCAGGCAGGGCCTGGATTAAATGCCCTTTGGAGAAAGTTTTGGGGAGAAGATCTTGGCTTCAAATCACCCTCCATCGACCAGTGAATGCAACTGCAGATGGACATTTGTACTAATCCCTGGGATGTTGAAAGGTTTTCAGCCCACAGTTGCCTTCTCCCTGATTGGAGTGGCTGGCAAGTAGGCCATCTACCTGGGGGAGGCCAATTCCACCAGGGAGAGGCTGGGAGCCGCTTCAGCACCTCTCAGCTGGCCTGCTCTCTGTGCCTCATCACTGGTCTGTTTTTTAAAAAATGTTTTTTTTTTTTAAATATTTATTTTTTAGTTCTTGGCGGACACAACATCTTTGCTTGTACTTGGTGCTGAGGATCTAACCTGGGCCACATGCATGTCAGGCGAGCACACTACCGCTTGAGCCACATCCCCAGCCCATGTTTTTTAAAAAATGCTTTTATAGTGCATTCAAGTTATACATGACATTGGGTTCATTTTGACATAATCATATAAGCATGGAATATAATTTGCTTCACCTCGATCCCCAGTAGCTCTCTTTTGCCTCCCTTCCTCCCTCTTTCCCCTCCTCTCTCTTCTCTCTCTCTCTCTCTCTCTCTCTCTCTCTCTCTCTCTCTCTCTATATATATATATATATATATATATATATATATATTTAAATTAAGTGCTTTATATACATAAAGGTGAAATTCACTGTGGTATATGCACACGTGTACTGAGGTTTCTGAAGGCTTTTATTCCTCCCCTGGACCCTTTCTGTTCGTGGTCCTGGAGTAGTTGATGGATTCTCCTTGCTGAGGCCGATGTGACAACCTCTCCATCCCTGTCTCCTATTCTTGGGGTTTCCTAAGGGCTTTGAATGGCTCCTATTTTCCAAGCCTTACTTGTCTCTTTGGCCATAATCATCCCTTTCCTGCTTTTTTGGCTGCAAAAGACTTTAGATGTCAAGTCTTCCCTCCCAGAACATGATGAATGGCCGTAGAGGCTAAGCTGTCACCCTATGTTAGGGACAGTTGATTCAAAATGATATTTTGCTTACTCCCCAGTGACTTTTCAGATTCCTTCATCAAGCATTTTTGGAATCACTTAATTCCTCAGAGGCCATCAGAATTCTCTTTGTGCAAACAGGGCCGTTGTCTTGATCACATTAAGGCACTGAAAGTGTACTTAAGGGGTTTGGTTCTCAGCCGTCCCCTACCCACCGCCTCTCACTGCTCAGCAAGGACTCCTTTGGCTTGCTGAGTGAAACTGATTTCTTTGCAATGTCTTTGAATCTTAGGGGTGTGAAATTGTGGTGGGTGGGTCTGTCCTGGGAAAACTTCAGAGGGCTCATGACTTGAGGGGTGCCATGGTGAGATCAAAGAGGAAAATAGAAAGCACTGGCATGCAAGATTGAGAATTTACAAATTGCCTTCGAACATGGGTCCTTAGGACCATAATTCTTCCAGTTCTGGGAGTTTCCTGTTAATAAGTGGAGCTCTGCACCCTTGATCCACATTGATATCCTGCTCAGAAATTGAGGGGAACTGAAAAAATATTTTGCAAGATGTTTCTTAGGCTGAGCTTGTGTGGTGGGTGTCTGTCCTTCTGTGCCACTTTTTCAAATGGTGTTTCAGCAGAACGACAAGAACAATAAAAAGGGAATACCGGTCTAAACATGTCAGTCTGCTAACAAATATTTTGACATTTTTATCTGTCATGGCAATAATAGTAATAAGAAAATAGATACCATCATCCTACTATGCTTTTTGAAGTGCTTTGCATATACTATCTTCAATCATCACAGAGGGATGAAGGCAGGTGGCATTGTTTGCAGTTTACAAAGAGGACACATACCATGGAACATGGCCCCACTTCCCCAGGCTGCCCAGGAGGGGAACTGTTCTGCTCCACTGTGCAGAGACTGCAGCTGTGGCTGCCTCTTCTGTACCTCAGTGTCAGCCCTTAAGCTTGTGCCACCTCTACATTGTAGCTTGAACTTGTGTATCTCTCATTTTCCACTCTTACTGGCCTAGTCTGAATCTGAACAGTCTTCTGGTTTCTATTCCTGCTCCTCCATATCTCTCCCCCACGTAGCATCAGAGCAGTTTCTGCAAAATACAAATTCCCACAGGTATTGGCCCACGCAGGGTTCTTCAGCCTCCCCTTCCATCCACCTTGTCTGGGATCCTGTTACTCAGGATCACCTTTCTAGTCCTGTAGGACCCCCAGCCCCATTCCCCCCAGGTTGGAGGCCTCCTGTGTCTCCCATGACTGCTCCTCTCATCCTTAGGTCTTATCAGAGACCTTGTCAGCCTCCCTTGTGATTCTCCATCCATGGATTCAGTTTAATTTCCTCATAAGCATAGGGCAGGCTTGGAACAGTGACAGTTCTTTGGGAAACACCTGTAGAAAAGCTATCTGGGGTGCGAGACTTCCAACATCCATGATCCTATGCAGCAGCTACTCTGAAAATCAACATGGCGCTGCTCAGTGTGGTTGTCCAATTGTGTCCCAGGCCCGGTCCCATATGTCTAATAAAAATTTCTCAAATCCTAGTTCTTTGAACTTTAATAGGTAAAAGTTGCCACCATGGAGGATCTGAAAAAGGCAGTTACACAAGCTGTTTGGGAACAGCGTCACATCAGGAATGCACAGTCAGTCTCCCACAGTGGCTGCTGGGGTGGGAGCAGTCTCTGGGAAGGGATGTGGCTGGGTGGGCCTGCTGTGCACACACATTGCTTACTACCCCCCCCCCCACAGGACCCCTGAGCCCAGAGATGCTGGAATGGCACAGGGGCGCAGGCTGAACTCCACAGCAGAGGCTTCTGTGTCAGACATTCCTCATTTTTGTGGGAGAGATTTGATGCTGCATCAGAGCCATGCGTTTTAGAGCTACACGGATTCTGCCAACGATTTTGAAAATTTTTAATGTCCCCAAGGGACATGTGCAGTGTTTGGAAAGAGAGAATAAAAGGTTATGAAAAGAAGATTAACACAGAGAAAGTGAAATAACCCCTAGAACCCAAATGCCTCTGCTCTTTGCTCATTCCAGTGTTTTGGAACTCAGGAGAATGGGTGCTTGCCATAGCGAACAGAGTTTTCCGTACATAGTTCATATTTATGATTGGAAACTCTTCTTCAAATGGTTCCCTTTTCCCTGGGTTTATATGTTCGCCTAAGCTTAGATTTCTCTGGACTGCTCTTACTAAAGTAATGAAGAAAAAAAAAAAAAAGAAATTTGCCTGTACACATACACATGCTTTCTCCAGAACAACATTTCTTCACGTCATGTAGGAAAGTATTTCCTCTCTTGCAGACAACAGGGAGGAATCAGTTCCTATCAGAACTAGACGGCTGCACCCCCTTCGCTTCCCAGCGGCCCTCCTATCCTGCACTGAGCATCCGTCTTATTCATGTTTGAATGCAGGATGCATCCGGCAGTCTCTGCCCTCACTGAGCTTGCACTTTGGGGTTGGGGTGAAGCAGGGGCAGACAGGAATTCAACAAAAAATGGCAAAGTAGTTAATTACTATTGTTCTGCATTCCATAAAAAAATGCGAGGTGTTGGGAGAGTTCAATATGGAGGGCGAGGAAGATGTCCCTGAGAAAGTGCCATTTAAGCTGAGACCAAGTCAGCTGGGTGTGGTTGAGTAGGGACGGTGCACTCCTTAGGGATATGAATGAGTAGCGAGTGCCAAAGCTCTAGGTGGGGAAGGACGCGGTGCCTCTGAGCCCTGGAAGTGTCGGGCATAATGGTGAAGGAGGAGACTGGAGAGATTTGTAGGCCTCTGGAGGCCAAGACCAGGTCTGCCTACTTCCTTGCAAAAGCAGGGAGAAGTCATTGGAGTGTTTCTGCAGTGGTTTATGTTCTTAAAAGCTCATTCGAGTGTTGAAACTGGTTGAAGGGAGGTAGAAACAGGGATGGGAAGGACATCAGAGGAATGGCCTAATCCATGGTCCCATGATTTGAAAGGGGTGATGGCCGTGAATGGACTGGGAATGTACCCAGGAGGAAAAAATGATTGCTGAACCAGAGAGAAGGAGGGCCAGGGTGGCTTCAGGATTCCTTTGAGCATATGGAAATGTCATTTTCTGAGATGCAGAGTCTGGAGGGACTGGGGAAGGAGATGGTGGCCCTGTACCCAAGAAGTTGAAGCCACCGAGGGTCCAAGCAGAGGCGTCAAGAAGGCAGCGGAGAGGGGCGGCTGCTGCTCAGAAGGTGGTCTGCCCCGGAGAGAATTTTTAAAATTCACAATTTGCTAGCACATATTTTTCTTGACTCTGAGTGTCCCTTGTGTGAAAAACACTGTACTTCAACCGCTCTGCAGGATGCTTGAAAGTGCCAGACATCTGTCCCTCCCACTTGGACTTTGAAGAATCGTGCCTGAAACCTTCTCAGAGTGGAGATCTTTTAACACATCTCTTTTCCAACACCTTCTGCTGGTCAGTTGGGTTTCTGGCATCTAGGAGAGTTTGGGCAGCAGGCAGGGGTCATGAGGACTGAGGTCCCAGACTTGACATTTTAGCTGAGGAACAGGAGGAACACCACGTCTGAAGGTTGAGGCGAAGAACATCCATGAGTTCCAAAGGTCATTGGAGAGTCAGGTAAGCAGGCTCCAGGGAAGGAGATCAAAGGGTGAAGCGCCCTGAGTCGGGCATCTGCAGAGGCTGGTGGGAAAATCAACAGAGAGCAGCCTAGAACTGCCCGTGTGGGTCAGAGACACATAAGTGACACTGGGAAGGGTGGCAGCTCCCCCTCCCCCAGCTCCCCAGGGAGGAAAACTCTAAGAGAATGTCCAAGTGACACCAAATCACAACATAAGTTGGGAAATGGAGCTATAGTCCTCATCGTTCAGCAACAACATGAAACGCATGGTCCTTCTCACTCTGATCAAAGTAGAAGTATAAAAGCAGAGAAAAGCTAGAAGAAAAGGAAGAGCTTTTGTTTGGTCATTGGAAAGACTCCTGACCCCTCTGTTCATCTATCAGACAGTCGAATTTTTTTTCTACTACATGGTTGATACTGAGACAGTTCTGCCTCCCTTCCCTTCCCCAACAACCCCTTGTTTACTTTGAGGATGTGGGAACGTGGGGCTCCCGGGGAGAGAAGGTGGGTCTGCTGAGCTACAAAGAAGGGAGGAGATGGATGTTCATAGGATTCAGCGTACAGTTCATTTACTTTTCATTTTTTAAGTTATAAAATATGGAGACCTAGTTGGATTTGTAAATCTGTTTTCCTGGATGCACTGTGGGTGGGTCACTTACTCTTCCTGATTCTCATCTGACTTTGCCACAAATTTAAGACAACCGTGATCTATTGTCCCTGTCTCACCTCTGTTGTAACTAAACTAAAATAAAACAACATGGACATTCTTTATAAATAAATTAGTCATGAATATTACCCTTAATGTGAATTTCAGGTAGTTTGCAACAAGGCATACAAGAGAACTACAGAAACATGTTCCAAAGTTACAAAGCTATATATGGGGATATTAAGACAAGCAACTGCATATAGAAGAAATCATGGGCCAAAGACAGTCCCATGGAACTTCCTGGAAGAGTAGGTGTAAATGGAAACCTGATAAATAAAATGCTAATAAAATGCTCAGCACTTTATGAGGAAGATCAACTGTTTATCAGCAATTGCTGTTGGTATTGCAGCCCCGGTTTCTAACTTAGGGTAGCCTTAGAAAATATCTGGTGAATTGAACAGACATACAAAAAACATATTCTTGCTTTAGGCTCAGTGGGGAGGAATTTATTTATGTGGATCCTTATGCAAGGAATGGATCACAAAACAAAGGGCCTCTTTCCAAAAACTACTTTACCAAAACCCAGGAATTAGCCCTTTAGAATTATTTCTATAAAATCCCATCGTTGGAATTTTATAGAAATCATTGCTGGGCCCCGGTTAGTTATGGACACCACACCAGTTCTATGTAGAGGGAAAAGAAGTCTGGTAAGGACCCAACACTTTAACTTTTAGAATTTATCCCAGAAACCCCCCCCCCCCCAATGGACACAAAGAGATATGCACAAAAGAATTCATGGTGTGGCATTGTCTGTTTATGAAAGAAAACTCCTCCATAGAAGAATAGTTAAATAAACAGTGGTACCCTTTTTTGCAATGGAATACTACACAGCTATTAAAAAGAACAAGGTAGAGCCATATGCTTCATCAAGGAATCATGTTCTGATATAATGCTGCTGATCAATAAAAGCAAGTTGAAAAATGGCATGTAGACAATGATTCCATCTTCAGAGAAAATTTGACATTAATAATTTATGTATTTTTAATACAAAGATTGTGGACAAGACTTTTTGCACACAATTGATAGTAGTTGTGTTGTGACAGTGAGGTGACAGTTTCACAGCCTACACTTTGCACGTCTGGAGTTGAATTTTATATTGCCTACTGTTATATATGTAATAAAAAAAAGCAATAAAGACACTAAGCACTGTGTGGGGAGCTGAGGAACGTAATGCCTAAGTTGAGGTCCTCACCCTTGTCAAGGTCAAAGTCTAGTTGAGCAGAAAGCTGCGTAAACAAGTTGGACTACCATGTAAGCCCTGCAATAACAGAGCTGTGTCAAGGGGCACAGGCGCTTTGGGGGAGAGGTGGTTGGGAGGGTGTTGTAGAGGAGGTGCCCCTGGGCTGGGTCTGGAAGGATACACGCAGGGACCGTGACAAGGCAGCTATGACAATAGGTGCCCAGGGAAGATTCAAAATGGTCCCCGTTGTGCTGGTAACTCAGGAAGTAGCTCTGTCCCTGGAACATTCTGACTCATGAAATGTCACAGGAGGCCAGACGGGACAGGGGACATTTAAAGACAGATGGTATAAAGGAGGTACGGAAGGTCAACTGAATTTTTTAAAATTATAGTCAAGTCACATGGGGGTGCTTGTGGCATTGAATCAGAGCTCAGCTTGGTGATCTCAGGACCAATTCCAGACGGGTTCTAATTGGCCCCCCAGCTTCCTGCATCCCATTGTTCTTAAATCTTGACTTTCGGGTCTAGAGGCAAGACACACGTGTCATCAGGGTGGATATTTATCTGGAGATGAAATCATCGAGCTACTCTGATTGATAGCAGGGTAAACGACAGAGCTTCAAGTTTCTCCCTGACAAAAAGAACTTTGGGTTTGTCAGTGTCCTGAACTCTTTGATCCCACGGAAGGCTCCAGTGGACACATGGGTGATCTGCCCCTGTGTTCTCTGGTCCTTGGAGTTAGACTCTGGTGCTGCATCTCCCCGCAAGGATCCCAGTTGACCCTGCCATCCTGACTCGGCACAGCAGTTAGGGAGTGCAATCTGGGGTGCAAGCAGTCTCTCTTCAAGTCCAAGCTGCCCATTTATAACCCTAGGTACCCCCCATCCTGACATTTCATGCCATAGTTCAGTTTGAATTGTTTTTAGACTATATAAACAGCACCATGCTTTGTGTGTGTCTGGTTTCTTTGGTTCAACCTTGTTTTGGAGGTTCATCTTTGTTGTCGTGTTTATTTGCCGTTTGAACATTCTTATTGTTGCTGACTATTTTCATTCTGCTGTTGAGAGATATTTTGATGATTTGAATTTTAGGGTCTTAGAAGTGTGCTGCTGTAGACATTGTCCATCTATCTACTGATGAATTAATGCACACATATCTGTACTGTTAGGAGTCAAATTTCTGAGTTCCAGGAAATGCCTGTTCTGTTTTTGCAGCTTGAGCTAGATGGTTTACAGTGTAGTTGAACCTTGTGCTCCCCTAGCAGCAGGGTAGGAGCTTCAGTTGCTTCCTGGCCTCCTCAGCACTTGGTGACATTTGCATTCTGAAGGGGGCACAGTGATATCTTACTGTGGTGTTTTAATTTTTTTATTTCTCTGATGACAAAGTCAAACACCTTGTCATTTGCTTGTTAGCCAGTTTGGATATCCCCCTTTGTGAAGAACCTGTTCAAGTCTTTTGCCCATTTTTTATTGTATTGTCTGTCTTTTACTTATTGGTTATAGGAGGTTGTTGTGTATTCTGATGAGTCCTTTTTTTTTGGCGGGGGAGGTGCGTACCAGGGATTGAAATCAGGGGCACTTGACCACTGAGCCACATCCCCAGCCCTACTTTGTATTTTAGTTAGAGACAGGGTCTCTTTGAGTTGCTTAGTGCCTTGCTTTTGCTGAGGCTGGCTTTGAACTCATGATCCTCCTGCTTTAGCCTCCTGAGCTGCTGAGATTACAGGCATGCACCACCACGCCAGGCCTGATGAGTCCTTTTTTTGAAAAAAACTTTTAAAATGTCTTTTGATGGGCAGAAGTTCTTAATTTTAAAGTAGTCTAGTTTTTCAAATTTTATTATGGCAGGTGTATTTTGTGATCTGTTTAAGACATCTTTGTTTGCTCTAACATAATAAAAATATTGTCCTGTGTTACCATTCAAAGCCACAGTTCATAGGAAACTGATGTTTGGGAATGCTGTGCAGTAGGGGTCAGAACTATTTTTTCCTTACATGTAGAGACTCAATAGACTCAGTGCCATTATTAAAAAGGCCTCCCTTTCCTGACTGCAGTGCCTGTATTCAGCAATCCAGAGAACAAATGACTGCTTCTTTGTGTGTTAATATTTCTGGATCATCTTCTGGGTCCTGTTTAGTTCTACAAATATTTTTTTTGTCACTTTAATGAGAGAGGAATATTGATATTTCTAACTGTAGTTTCCCATTTTCCCTTTGGTCTGTTGGGTTTTTCTTCATGTATTTTGAAGGTTTATTATTGGATACAGAACATCTATGAGCACATCTGTTGAGAGCCACAGCGGAAGGGGCCCCAGCAAACTTCCAGCTGATTGGCTCACCATTGCCCCAGCAAACTTCAGCTGCCAGCTGATTGGCTCCTCTGCGGTGATGCTCATTGGGCTGTTTCCCTACCCTTTCAGATCACGGAGCTGCTCATTGGGGGACTCTTTTGGCTCCACCCATGTGACCCAGCCAATCGGCCTCAAGAGCAGGAGGAGTGGGGGGGTGGAGAGACTCGTGGGAAGCCAGTGGTGGCAGCTGGGCTCTGAGGGAATTCCTGAAGAGCTCTTGTGGTGCAGCATGTGTCTTAAAAATAAAGTTCATTTCTGCTTGATAAGTGGCTCGTGAATTGTGCCCAGCCAGACTGCGGCACCCATCTTACCTTGATAGTGGTTGAGTAAAATAACCGGGCTAGCTTTCCTTTGGTTAGTGTTTGTAGGGGGTGTCTTTCCCATGCTTTTAACCTATCTGTGTCTCTATATGAAAACTGGGTTTCTTATAGACAGCCCATACTTGATTTTGCTCTTTTATTTGCTTGAAAACCTTTGAGTTTTGACTGAAGTGTGGTGACCACAAACATGTGTCATAATTACAATATGATTAGGTTGAATGCTGTCATCTTGCTGGTTACTTTTCAGTTCTCTTACCTGTTTTCTTGTGGATTACTTTTTAGTTTCTTTTTCTTTCTTATTTTAACTATTGGTTTATTAGCTAAAGATCTTTATTTTATTTTATAGTTTAGTGATTGCGTTTAGGTTTATAAACTCACATACAATATAAAAAAACTTGAACGTGAATTTTACTTCCACATTAGAAACTCCACAAAAGTCAAATACCTCTTAAATACACTCTTAAATGAGGAAAATCATTTTATATTTACCCACAGGTTTACCATTTCTGGAGCTCTTCATTCCCTTGGGTTAGATTCAAATGTCCATATGAAAATTAGTTTCCCACTTTCACAGAGTGTATCTTCTGCCCAAGAAATTCCCATTATTTTTCTTGCACTTCTATTGACAAAATCACCCAGCTCCCGTTGGGTCTTCAGAAGTCATTATTTTGCCTTCATTTTTTAATAGAATTCAAATGCAATTCTAGCTTGGCAGGTATGTGTGCATGTATGTATTTTTATCACTCTTAAACTGTCATTCTGGCTCGTATTGCTTCTGACCAGGAATTTGTGGCCCTCTTACCTCGTTTATCTGTATGTTATGTCTCTCCCAGCCCCACTGCCTTCCTTTAATATTTTCTTTTATTAATTAATTTTTAAATTTATATATGACAGCAGAATGCATTACGATTCATATTACACATGTAGAGCACAAATTTTTCATATCTCTGGTTGTATGCAAAGTATATTCACATTGATTCATGTCTTCATACATGTACTTTGGATAATGATGTTCATCACATTCCACCATCATTTCTAATTCCTTGACCCCTCCCTTTCCCTCCTACCCCTCTGTCCTATCTAAAGTTCGTCTATTCCTCCCATGTTCCCCCTCCCTACGCCACTATAAATCAGCCTCCTTATATCAGAGAAAACATTTGGCATTTGGCTGAAATTGGCTAACTTCACTTAGCATTATCTTCTCTAACTCCACTCATTTACCTGCAAATGCCATGATTTTATTCTCTTTTAGTGCTGAGTAATATTCCATTGTGTATATATGTCACATTTTTTTTTTTTTATCCATTCATCTACTGAAGGGCATCTAGGTTGGATTCAAACTAAAAAGTTTCTTTTCAGCAAAAGAAACAACCCCAACTTCCTTAATAAGACTCCTGTGGTGCAAGAATTAAAATCAAGAATCAATAAATGGGATGGACTCAAACTAAAAAGTTTCTTCTCAGTAAAAGAAACAATCTGTGAGGTGAATAGAGAACCTACATTTTGGAAGCAAATCTTTACCCCTCACACATCAGATAGAGCACTAATCAGTAGGGTATATAAAGAACTCAAAAAGCTAAGCACCAAAAAACCAAATAACCCAATCAATAAATGGGCCAAGGACCTGAACCGACACTTCTCAGAAGATGATGTACAATCAATCAACAAATACATGAAAAAAATGTTCATTATCAGTAGCAATTAGAGAAATGCAAATCAAAACTACTCTAAGGCTTCATCTCACTCTAGTCTGAATGAGCTATTATGCATACAAACAACAGTAAGTGTTGGTGAGGATGTGGGGGAAAAGGCACATTCATACATTGCTGGTGGGACTGCAAATTGGTGCAGCCAATATGGAAAGCAGTATGGAGATTCCTTGGAAAACTTGAAATGGAACCACCATTTGACCCAGCTATTCCTCTCCTGGGTCTATATCCAAAGGACTTAAAAGCAGCATACTACAGGGACACAGCCACATCAATGTTTATAGCAGCACAATTCATGAGCACTAAACTGTGGAACCAACCTAGATGCCCTTCAGTAGATAAACGGATTAAAAAATGTGTCATATATAATATTTTCTTATTATTTTTTTCAACATTTTATGATAAAAAATGTATGATCATTCCTGAGTCTCTTTTATTTGACTGATTTTTCTCCAGCTACAGGCTACATTTTTTTGTTGTTCTTTGCAGGTCTAGTACTTTCTGATTACATGCTGGACATTTCAAATTTATGGTGTGACTTTCTCATGTTGCCTGAGATTTATTCTGGGATCTGTAAATTTATAGTTTTTATCAAATTAAAGAAAAAGGTCATTATTCTTTAAATATATTTTCCTACCACCACCGTGGCCTCTTTCTGACACTCTAATTATATAAATGACAGATTACTTGATATTGTCCCACAGATCACCACTGAGATTATGCTAATTTTTTAAAAAAGTCTTTTAATCTTCTTTTTCTATGCTTCAGTTATGTAGTGTCTAATATGCTATCCATAACTATGATAGTTCATTTTATGTGTCAACTTGCTTGGAGTTTATTGCCCAGATAGTTATTCAAACATTATTCTGGATAGTTTCTGTAAAAGTTGTTTTTTTTTTTTTTGGATAAGATTAACATTTATGTTGGTAGGGTTTGAGGGAAGCAGGTCTTTTATAATGTGGGTGAGTGTTTCAGTCAGCTTTTACATCACTGTCACCTAAAGGCCTGACAACAACACTAGCAATAAAATATGTAACCCAAAGGTGCTCCCTCTTGACCTACTTGCTCCAGCCACACCCTATCTGCATACAGTTACCCCCAGTTAATCCAGATCAGTGGACAGGTTACAACTATCAGTCGAATCATTTCACCTGTGAATGTTCCTGGATTGTCTCACACATGAGCTTTTGGGGGGCACCTCATATCTAACCCATAACAGTGGGTCCCATCCAATCAGTTGAAGGCTTTAGTAAAAGTAAAGCTACCCTTCCCTGAGCCACCAGTGACTTTTGGACGCACACTGCCATACTGGCTCCTCGCTGGGTGTCCTTTCTGCTGGCCCACCTCACACATTTTGTACTTGCCAGGTTCCATAACTGTGTGAACCAACTCCTGAAATAACTCTCTATATGCTATGTGCATCCTGTTTTATTTCTCTGGAAACCCTGATGAATATAAATTAAATTTAATTTAATGTATTTTTTTGAGCTCTCAAAATTCCATTTGTTTCTTTTATTTCTGATCTTTTACATCTGTACTTACTAGGTTCGTGTTACTCTTCATCCCTGAGCATGGTTATAATAGTTGTTTTTATTTTTCCAACAGTTGTCTGCTATTTCCATCATTCCTGAATCTCTTTTACTTGACTGATTTTTCTCCAGCTACAGGTCACATTTTTCTTCCTCTTTGCTGGTCTAGAACTTTCTGATGGCATGCTGGACATTTCGAGGTTTGCATTGTTGAGTAGTAGGGTTTTACTGGTGTTATTTGGACGGCTTGGCTAGGATTGCCAAAACCACACACCACAGACTGGGTGGTCGACATCACTGGAGTATGTATTCTCATAGTTCTGGAGGCTGAAGTCTGAAATGAAGGAGTTGGGTGGTTTGCTTTCTCCTGCAGTCTCTCTCCTTGGCTTGTAGATAGCTGTCTTCTTGTTTACTCCTCACCCGGGATTTTTCTTTGTGTGCACATTTCTCTGGTGTCTCTTTCCTTCTTGTAAGAATACTTGTGGGAGGGGCTGGGGTTATGGCTCAGCAGTAGAGCACTCCCCTGGCACATGCAAGGCCCTGCGTTTAATCCTCAGCACCACATGAATAAATAAATAAAATAAAGTTATCATGTCCAACTACAGAAGATAAATATTAAAAAAAAAGAATATTTGTGGGAATGGATTAGAGCCTTGTGCTTATGACCTTATTTAATCTTTTTCTTTCTTTCTTTTTTTTTTTTTTGTACTGGGATTGAACTCAGGGGCACTCAACCACTGAGCCACATCCCCAGCTCTGTTTTGTATTTTATTTAGAGACAGCGTCTCACTGAGTTGCTTTAGCACCTCACCCTTACTGAGGCTGGCTTTGAACTCTCTTGATCCTCCTGTCTCAGCCTCCCCAGCTGCTGGGATTACAGGTGTAGGCCACTGCTCCTGGCTTATTTAATCTTAGTTACCTCTTTAAATGTCCCGTCTCTGAACACCGTCACACTGGGGCTTAGGGATTCAGTATTTGATTTGGGGGAAAGCAATTGAATCCACAATGTTGCTGTTGTTCTATTTTCCTTTAGTGAGCATCAGGCTTTGTTGTGTCAGTTTGGTGTATTGCTGGGGGTCAGCTTAATCCTTTTGAGGCTTGTCTGTAGTTCCATTAAAGTTAATTCAACAGAAACCTTTATTCTAGATCTAGGTGAGCCTTGGGACTGTGGTGTGGCCTTTCTAGACTCTATGGAATGGTCTGATGATCAGTGATGAATCTCTACTCTAACCAGAATTGAAATTTCTCTCAGCTCCGTTCATAGTTCACCTTCTAGACCCCACTCCTTATTTTCTGGATAGTGGAGTTTCTACTGCTAGTGTGCAGCTTAGTATTTGGCCACAGCATAAAGGGACCCTGAGTTCCTGATGCTCCTCTCTTGAATCATGCCCCACAGAGTCCGGCCGTCTCAGCCTCTTCAAGTTCAGATCTCTCTATCTTCAGTCTAGCAAGATTGCCAAGCTCTGCTTGGGATTCTCTTCCCTGTCTGTGGTTTGTAAAGTGCCTCCAGTTAAAAGCTGGGGCAAAAGCAGGGCTCCTCTAATTCATTTTTCTTTCAAAGATCACAGCCCTGCAATGACTGCTGTTCAGATATCTGAAGATCATTATTTGATGCCCACCTTCCGGCCCCGTCCAGTCCCACTACTCACTGGAGGTACACCTGCTTACTCTTACATATTTAAGGCCAAGAGGGTCTAGATTTTGCATATTCTTTGTTTTATTTACTGTCTTTCAAAGCATTTCCTCATCATTCAAACTATTCAGGAATATTTCTTTAAATGTCTGTCTATTATTTTGTGTGTAAGCTGCATATTTGGACTGAAGAACAAGGCCAGGAATGGATCCAGGGCCTGGGACTTGGTCTAGGTCTTCACGAGGCTCTGGCAGACAGGGGGAAAAGGTGACACTGGGCTTGGGGAATTGGGACATTGGGGCTCCAGAGCTCCAGGGTCCTTCAGTACAAGAGCACTTGTATGCCTTCTCTCAAATCGTTTCCAGGCCTTGCATTTTGTCAAATACCTGTAAGTATCTGCGGATAGGTATCTTGATGTCCAAGCACCTGGATTCAGGTGGGAAAAGCATAGGTGCTGGAGGTCAGGTGTATTCAGGTCCAGGCTCCTCACTCAGTCCTTACGTACGCATGGAAATCGTGCTGCTTCCTCGATGCTTGTCTTTGCTCGCTGTAGGTAGGGGATGCACATAATTACCTCACAGGTCTGTCTTCAGGTGTAACTGAGGTACCATTCTCAGGGACACTGGGGGAAATGTCCAGTGCTCGCCTGGTTCCCTCTGATTGGTGACAGGATTTCTTTATACAAGCAGGTGCCACACTACAGGTTGGAGGCATCAAGACCTGAGCTGTGCTGGGAACCGAAACCCTCAAGTCCTTCTGGATCATTCCCTTGCCTCTCTGTGCTCACAGACCAGAAAATGAAACCAGGCAGAAGCTCTCCACCAAGGTCATTGTCAAACTCACGAACGTGAAAGTCGGTGACTGTGCCAGGTGGGGCTTATCTTTATCTGACAGTTTTCAGGACTGGCTGCACATGCCACATGGTGTGTCCCTCACACATAGCCCGACAGGCCAGCTGCCTGGCCTTCCTGTGAGGGCCATCGGCAGCTGCAGCCTAGACGGGTGGTGCTTCCCCAGAGGGGACATCAGAGAATCACCTGTGCTTGTGTTATCAGGAGTTAGGTCCAGATCTCAACAAAGGGCTTTTCTTTCCCCCAGTGTGGATAGAGTGCCAGGCCAGTATTTTTATTAATGAAAGAAAAATTTGAAAAGTTGCAAGAGGCTTCAAAAGCACAGATACTAAAATACAAAGTGCCGTGGCTGTAATCTACTGAGTGGTATCTCTGATTGTGTTCCTTGTCCAGGTGCAACCAGGCAGTATCAGGGGAGGCCCGTGGGTGCTCCTGATGGATTAGAAGGGTTATGTAGTTAGCGCCCTGTGCGTGGTGCACCTTGTTTGCTGTGCAGCTCGTACAACTGGACCCTCAACCTCCTGGTCAACAGTGGCCCTGGGAGTACTGGAAATATTACTGTGGATGGAGCTGGTCTTTTTCGGGCTCTTGTTTTCATTTTGTTTCTCTTCCTTTCCTTTTTTTCTTTTAATTAGCCAATGCATAAAGCACACCTCTTGCACTAGGCCCTGTGCAAAATGCTTCACATGCACTGCTTCATTAGGTCCCCACAGATCTTCTGTGGCAGGCACTACCCTCCCCACCCGGCCTGGAAGGAGGGGTTCAGGGGCTGCACAGTATGGAGAGGGGCTGAGGGCCCGGGGAGCCCTGGGCTCTGTGCCTTTCCTCCCGCCCCTGCTCCTGCTCCCTTCTAGTAGCCCAGCTCCGTCCTCCTTCCTGTTTACATGAATTCCTTCTGATCTTCATACTCTATATTTTCCAGATTCTACTTTCATCAAAATACACACTCATCCTTTGTCCCATTCCTTCAGTAAACTCTGGTTTGGTTAACTAATCGAGGTGAGGGTGTTGGTGGCTTAAGAGAACCCCTCTGAGCCCACAATGCACCACACCTCACTTGCACAGAGAGCAAACCTTGTCTGGAGAGAATTTCCAAGATGGCGGACCCTTGAGGCCCCCACAGTGGTTGCTGGGAGAAAGATTCTAGATTGAGGAGCTGTTTAGCCTCTTGCTCAAAACCCAGAGGCAGCCAGGAGGATCTGGATTCCGGTCCCAGTTTTACCCTAGTCTGCACGTCAGTTTGAACTGACTGCAATGGTTGGCTCAATATTTCTGATTCTGGGTTCTTTCATCTTTAAAAAGGAAGCATTGGCCATATGTCACCCAAATGAGCATTTTTCTTTTCTTTTCTTTTTTTTTTTTTAAAGCCAAATCTTTCTGATGAGAGGGTGTACAAAGCTTCAGATGTTCCAGGTGTTCTCCATCTGCCTTAGCTCCTGCACATCATTCTGGGAGTCACTTCTGGTGCAGGAGGTGTGAGCAGGTGCTTGGGGCAAGGGGCAAACGGTGTATGTTCATTGGGTCTCATTTGTCTTTGGCCAACGCAAGAAACTCAAATTGCATTTAACTGTTCTGTCTCTTCTGTAGTCTATCTGGCTGGCCCCTTCCTCATCTGTTGGTCATTGCTGCTGTTCTCACCCTCCTGGTGTCTTTGGTCTCCTCCTCTGAGAGCACCTGTTTCTCCTTCCTTATCTGCTGCCCTCCTTCAGCCTTGACACTTGGCCTCCGGTCGGGGCATGTTCTCTCCCGTGCCACTCACTCTCATCCAAGTTCTTATTGTACTGGTTAGTCATTTCCTGCTTGCTGGTACACATCGTCCAGCACCGAGCAGGTATTTTACTGAATAACTGAGGAAATGAGAAGGAAGGTGGTTAATCATTTAATGTGGGAAATAAAACAATAGGGGTCAGAGAGGTTACAAAGTTGCTTGGTGCTCAGGGCAGCTAGGAGAGCCCTGTCCGAGGAGAGAACATCTCAGTGATGTCATCGCAGGGGTGTGGCCACATATGACTCTGAAGGTCTTCCAGGATCTGCCTTAGATATGATCAGGAGCACGTTTTCCTGCTTGTCCTTTCCCTCACTCATTCATTCAATATTTATTGACCTTTATGTGCCAGGTGTTATTGGAGGTATACAAATATGACCAGTAAACAAAAGTAAAACAAAAATCCAGGTCTTCACGGAGCTTACATTTTAGTCGGATACCTAATAATAAATAATAAATAAAAAGAGCTGATAGACCAGGTGGCAGTCAGAATGATGAAGAGAAATAGGTTACAGTACTTGGGCTAGGTGAGTAAAGGAGCTGTTATCTAGAATGATCAGGGAAACTTTCTTGGAGAAGCTGCATTTGAAGAAAGACCTGGGTGAAGTGAAGGATCAGCCATTCACATATCTGTTAAAAAAAAAAAAAAGAGTCATTCTAGGTAGAAGGAGGAGCAAGTACAAAGGCCCTGGGGTAGAAGCACGCTTGATAGCTATAACCACTTTATTTTTCTTAATGGCAAAGTGGCCATAGAACTTTCATTTTGTGTTTTATCCTTTTGCATTATAGCTCTTAGAAGATAAGCCAAATAATGTTACAAGTTTATCTTATTATATATAGTGGGCATATTCCTGGAAATGTGAGGATGTCTATATGAATTTAATTTTTATAATTGAATTCCATTTAAAGGCACACAAGGAGCTTGTCCTTTTAAGGGACCCCTTAGCTAATCCTTTTATGGAACAAATAATTAGCCTAAGAGGATCCCTTAGGTTCTTCTCATTCTATAACCCTATGGTTTTACATCTGTAGAGAAGCTGAACCTTTATGTATTTTTCAGGAAGGTGGAGCTAACACCGAACTCAATACATGTAAATGGCATCCAGCAGGAAGGCAGGTGAAATTTCACTAAGAGAGATCAATTATTTATTTCCCCCTGAAGTGAAAGATCAGCCACCACAGTGGCACACAGAGTTCCAGCTATGTGGGAGGCTGAGGCAGGAGGATTGCTTGAGTCTAGGGGTTCAAGATAAGCCTGGACAATGTAGCAAGAACCTCATCTCAAAAGAAAAAAATAGTAAATAAAATATAAGACTGATCCGTCCCATACCTCACCTCCGAGGGTGCATCTACGCTATGCAAAGATGGCAAACGTGGCACAAAGAAAACAGAAATGAAAAACCTGAAGACCAGTGAAACATGACTGATGATCTAGCTGTTCTCTAAGTCTCTCTTTCTCGCTCACTCGCTCACTTGCTCTCTTTTTTGGGCGATGGGGTACCAGGGATTGAACTCAGGGACACTTGACCACTGAGCACATCCCCATCTCATTGGGTTGCTTAGAACCTCGATTTTGCTGAGGCTGGCTTTGAACTTGCGATCCTCCTGCCTCAGCCTTCTGAGCTGCTGGGATTACAGGCTTGCACCACTGCTCCTGGCTCTAAGTCTCTTTTGAAAGACTAAACCAACCTTTCTTCTCTATGTAGAGTAACCCCCACCTGCAAATTGCAGCTGGGGTGGGCTGTGAAGAGGCAGAAGCAGGTGAGGACGGTACAGTGTCCTGATGTATCTTGGTTATTGTAAACAGATGAACAAACCCAGCAGGCCTACCGTGAACTGGGCTGATTTTCTGTCCACATGTGAGGTTTTCATGGGACAATATTCTACACACCCTATCCTACGGTGACCTCAGGGATGGTGTGGGTAACGAGGCTCCCACTTGAGGTCTTTCCTGAGTGGATTGTTAGCTTGGTGTGACAACTTAACACACCTTTCAAACTCTTCATTTATCGTATTTCCGTAGCTACTAAAAAAACAAATGATAAAGTACAGTTGGCCTTTGTATTTGTCCCATATTTGTGGATTGAACCAACTACAAATTGAAAATATTTCGGAAAAAAAATCACTCCATGCTAAATGTATAGCAACTTTTTTTTTTCCTTGTCTTTTCCCCTAAATATTTTAGCATGATGTTTATTTACACAGCCTTTCATTGTATTATTTATAAGTGATCTAGAGATGATCCATAGATTTTGGTATACGTTGTTGGTGGGGAGGTCCTGGAACCAGTGCCCATGGATACTGAGGGGCAGAGGCTGGAAAATTCAATTCAAAGTTCAAAATTCAATTTAGAAGCCTCAGCCTCACCTAGAGGATCCCCCAAAAGAAGCTGCAAATGGAAGGTAGAGGATACCTTCCATTTGCAGCTTCCTTGGCAGGAGAGCAGAGGGGCAGGGAAGACTGCCTCCTGCTGGTGGTGGTGAGTCAGCAGGAATGCTCTTGCTGGGGACACTTCCCTCTGCTGTCTGTGTTTCCCAGATCTTTACAAACTGAATATTTTTGTCATGATTTTGTTTTGCCTTCTGGATCTTGGGAGGCGCCCACAAAGTGGGAGTTACAGCCCACGGGTGGCTCCCATCAGTAGAGATGTTTGTCTGGTGTCTAAAAATGCTGACCTCCATGAGATTAACCCCTTTTATAAGTATAATTAATATATATATATATATATATACATATATATATATATATATATGTATATATATATGTATATATATACACACACGTTTAGTTATAGATGGACACAATACCTTTATTTTATTTTTATGTGGTGCTGAGGATCAAACCTAGTGCCTTCTCCTGTGAGCGAGCGCTCTACCACTGAGCTACAGCCCCAGCCCTCAGTATAATTTTGTAGGTATCTTCTTTACTTCCACCCTCATTCTGATGGGGAAGAAATGAAGTTCTGGAATAGCCCATGGATGATGCTCTTCACTGCCCTCCTGGTCCACCTTCTGAGCTGTCTTTTCCTGCAGCACCCAGCTGGCTCCTGTCTGGCCCACTCGCTGCCCTTCCCATTCCCATTTCGGGCATAGATTGTCCATGCCCGTGGCTTCTTCACCTAGCTGGTAAGCTCCTTGAGAATGCTGTGCCCGCCCACTCAGCCCTCTGGTAGCTACTCTATGGCTCTTCTGGCGGTCCCCTTGTTCCTGTGCCTGGCTGTATGTCATGGCTGTGTTCATCAACAATCTAGAGTCCACTTAGCCCTGGCCATTTTGCAGATAGACACTGTACCTTCAATACTTACAGAGTCATGGCTAATGTGCAATGTGTTAGCACTGCTGAGAACCTTGACTCTTATCACTGCTTCTGTGGTCCTGTGGACTTGAAATGAATGTTGATGAAGAGTGGTGAAAGTGGATGGGAGGAGGATAAAGAGCATCAAGGATCATTACTCCATTGTGGAGTCAAAGAAAGACACGGACATTTGATCTTTTTTTTTTTTTTCCACAGGTCAGGGCATGGGGGCTTTGTGCATGCTAGACAAGGGCTCTATCACTGAGCTATATACCCCCAATTCTCATTCAATCCACTTCGATCTAATTCTTCTCACGTTCTCAAGTTCAAAGTCAAGGTCATCTCTCTGTCTCCATGTCTCCTTTCCTATTGGGGGTTTAGTAGCTCTCCAATGCTTTCAACTCTGATAAAGAACTTTGATATCAGAGTTATCTTAAAAGCAAATTAACTAGAAACCATAAAAGATTTAAAAAAAAAAAAAACTTCCCCTCAGTATTTATTGTTGAGTTAAATATTGTGGGAGCAATTAAAAGCAAAATGATCATTGAATAGACTTTATTGCATGTACTTGACCTATTCTTTAAAGGTAGCCAAAATTAGAAGGTAAACAAAAATTTTGCAGCTCAGATTCTATTTTAAATTCATCCAGAAGAGTTGTTATTTAAAGCAATCCTGTTAAGAGAATAATCACCAGACCCCTCCCCCACTTGAATGTTAGGGTTGGTGGGGGGAGCAGATTTTTATTTTTTTGAGTAGGGTGCGAACATGATTCTTATGGCCACCCGGGTTTTATCACTAGGCTGGAGAGTGTGGGAACACAGTTTTTTTTTTTTTTTTTTTTTTTTTTAACTTAGGGAAGTTTGGGAATAGTAAAAGAAGAGAAAGTGGATTGAAAGTTTGGGAGAGAATGGTCAATTCTATATTTTTCTCCATTGGGGGGAATTGAAGTTCCCCTTGGGAAGGGATTCAGGGAAATGGCCTCAGTTCCTCCTGAGATGGCTGGAAGGACAGTGGGACAAGCCTGCTTTCATAGCCCCTAACTGCTGGTCAAAGTGACATCTCCCAGGAGCCTGCAAGGCACGATTTGCGAGGAGCAGGGGGATTTCCAGTCCTGCGGGGAGTGGTCTCTGAGCATGTATTTGTAATATTTTGTTCAGAAAAGAGGCAGGCTCCCTTGTTTGAACATCTGGATTGGTACAGTAATCCTATCATTTGCATTTACTGGGACATTTTGTGGGTTGTTTTCCTGAGAAGAAGCACAGAAAAACTTGATTCCAAATTCAACATTCCACAAGCACATGGAATTTTCACTGCTCCTTTCTGATAGGAAAAGGTCATCTTGTTGTTTATCTATAAAGCCAGGGGAGCCTGAGCTGTGGCGGATTTTGCCTTTGGGAACACTGGCCCTCATTCAAAGAAGCCTGATGCTCTCTGCACTCCTTGTCCTGCTTTTATTTAAAGACATCGTCAGCCTCGTGAATCACTGGCTGAAAGCTTGAAATACAGCTCCTTCTGTTTCAAAAGATGAGGGCCTTGGTCCACAAGGAGAAACCTGAAGTCAAGGATGGCCCAGAACTCCCATAGATGAAGATGCTGAGACTGTACCTGCCAAGAGGTTCCTTGTTTCTGGGTTCCAGGATCCACAGGACACTCTTGTATTTGATGAAATCATCAAAAAACCTTTGGCAAGATGGGGTTCTCAGACCCATCCAGAAGTTACCCCTGCTCCCAGCCGGGTGGAGGACATAATATCCATGGCCCCTTGAAAAATGAGAATATGGAGCTCCTTGTTCCAAAAACAGGGAAAAAGTTGTTTCAAGGTATTAAAATCTGGAACATTTTCACTTAAAATATTTTATTACCTATAAAATATATTACCTATAATTTTCATATTGCTTATAATATTGTAACAGTAATACATGACTAACAACAACAAAAAAGATTTATGGTGTCATCATTTTATGTGATACAATAACATAATGATGTAATACTTTGTTGACAATAATATTCTTCTGGTTCCCCTTTTGCCAATTTATTTATTAGGTTATAAAATGTATCAAACTTTTAAGCAATTTCATTTTCTTTTTAATTTAATTTTCAGTTGTAGGTGGACACAATACCTTTATTTTATTTTTATGTGGTGCTGAGGATTGAACTCAGTGCCTCATGCATGCTAGGCAAGCACTCTACCACTGAGCCACAACCCCAGCCCAGCAATTTCATTTTCAATTGATATAGTTGAAAACAATAGTTTTTGCTCTTTGCAAATACAAGATTATAAATAACTTTTGACCATTTTTAATTTTCAGAAGAATCTTTCCGCTCATGCAATTGTGACTGGAATTGTGAGAGATGATTTCATTGTCTGTAGCAGCACTGGAGTAAAGTTCTTAAAAAATTATTTTGAAAAAAAAAAAAAAAAGATTTCAGCCAGGCATGGTGGCACATTCCTGTTACCCCAGTGACTTGGAGGCTGAAGCAAGCAGATTACATGTTCAGGGCCCGTCTCAGTAACTTAAGTGAGGTCCTCTCTCAAAATAAAAAATGAAAGGCCTGAGGATGTAGATTGGTGGTAAAGTGCCTCTGGGTGAAAAGAAAAAAGGCTTCAGTGGTTTTAGAATATTTAGAGCTGAGGATTCTTGTCATATAATCAGCTCTTTACACCAATCAGTTTTCTGTAAGTGTGAGTTTATTTATTTATTATTATTTTTTGTGGTGCTGGGGATTAATCCATGTGACTCACCACTGAGCTACCCGCCCCAGCCCTTTTATTTTATTTTGAGACAGGGCCTTGCCTTGCCAAATTACTGAGACTGTCATTAAACTTGTGATTATCTGCTTCAACCGCCCAAGTCACCCATATTACAGGTATGGGCCAGTGTACCTGGATGTGTGAGTTTAATTTGTGGCTTAAATAGATCATGTCTCAGACATACCCTATAATTTGTTAGCTCCTATAAGCCAATGAAAATGGCTTTAGAACTTGAATATAATCCAGAGTCCTTGTTTATGTAGTCTTTTTGTTATTTCTTCAATAGAAGGAAAAATGAATTATAAAATTTTCTATCTTATGAAGGATTGGTTCATCAAAAATTTTATATGAAAATGATGTTTATTTCTGTTGAATATGGCAGTCTTCAAATTAAGTTTTTATTTCTAAGCCTGTGAATATTTGCTTCCCAATGTTGCATCAATTTTTAAAATAGAAGAATCTAAACTCTGGAAAATTTTAATAACTCTTGAATACACTTTATTGCAATATCCATATCCATATTTTTATTTTGTAATAATTTACTAACAAAGTTTGTTGCCTGAGCACAGGCCGTGCCTGGCTTGATGGTGTGGAGAGTTACCATTTATGCAGTTGCCTCAGGAAGGGCTCCAGGGACTGAGGAGCAGCCCAGCTTCCACTGCTGAAGCCTTGATTGCTTCTTTGCTGTTATTGCTTCTACTGCCTCAGCCCTCTGGGCTCAGGTCCCGGCCCTGGCTGCCCCCCTGGAGTCCCCTGGCATGCTGGGTTGCCCCTGGTATGCCAGGTCGATTGCTTGGCATGCATACTGTCCCATCCTATTGTGCCCATAGGCCTGTTCCCGTACATACTGTTGCTCTCATGCGTTGCTCAATTGCCTCATCAGACTTGACTCACAAAACTCCCTTTCAAAGAGAAAATTATCAGGAATTTCAAGGCAGTGATTGAGCACAGGGCTTCCTCTGAAGATGTGTCTCTGTGTGTCCCATATGCACGGGTCATATATACAGGAAGCCAACCCTGCCTTGAGATACAGAATATGGCTAGTTAAAGGAATGCAGGTTACACGTCACATGTAGACTAGCTGAGTTTTTGTTAGAGCATGTACATTGCCAGGAAATTCCCCCTATGTCTGATCCTAGCCTCAGGTTATACTTCCTCCAAGATTTCACTGCTTACATGTAGAACAGCCTCTCATTAGTTCACCCAGTGAGCACTGGGTCACTTGGGCACAGTTTAACATTTATTCTCCTGTTTGTGAATACTGATCCCTGCCTGCTATGTCTAGCTTATAGACTAGGAAATTTCCAAACTAGAAAGAGAGAGAGTTTTATGGGGTCTCCATCTGTGGTAATCTGAATATCCTGGGGGTTTGTGTAATGGTTGCATTTCCTGTTCATACCTAGAGAGTCGCATTTGGATTCAGGAGATCTGGGATGGGGCCCAGGAATCAGCATTTGAATAAACACACCTGGTTGGAATGTCTGGTAGTTTTTCTGATTAGGAATTTGCTCAGGACTCCACCATTTTATTTCCTTCTCTGCCTGAGTCCAGAGCTTGTCTCACGTTTCCCACTCTGTCTGATTCAGCAGTTCAAGTCCCTCCTCTTATTCTTTCCCCTGTTAGCCAAGTGATGTAAAATGCAAGAGGCCACTCTTACTGCCTCTGAATATTCCTTTTGTGTCAAATCCCTTCTGTGGCTTTACCAAGTGACATTCAAGTATGTAACAAGGAAGGTACCAGATTGCCAGATCCTTGCTTACCTGCCACCATTAAGTGGAACAAGATGTGTGTGTGTGTGTGTGTGTGTGTGTGTGTGTGTGTGTGAGAGAGAGAGAGAGAGAGAGGGAATGTATGTGCGTGTGCACTGGGTAGTGGTAATGTGGAAGACGTGTGTCACAGTGGACTTTAAATGCCAGGGCATTTCAGACTGGAAACAGCAAACCTGACAAGGGACTTTTTGATCAAGACCTAAAACTCAGCATGGATTAGCTCATCTAATGCATGAATGTATGTTTTGAGGCAAGAAGGAAGGAGTTTCAGCTGTATCCGTTGTAATAGATTTTCTCTTGCTGTACTAATAAATAACACCCAAATTTTAGTGGACTGAACAGCTCACATCACATTCCTGTTGCACATCTCCCAGGGACTCTGTTCTCTGTCACCTCTTCCTGAGACTTCAGACTGATGGAGTTTTACTGAAGTTTTCCTCGCCCATGAAAAGATGTGTGGGGTATTTTGCATAGCAATGCACTATTCTGGCTTGGAAATGACATATTATATCTGCTTACAATTCATTAGCCAGAGCTGATGACATGGGTCATAGAAAAGAGACAATGAGATCATGCTAAAAGGCCTTGTAAACTGTGAAGCACGCTAGGAGTTCAATTGCTCTTTTTGAGGCATCTTAAAGATGAAAGAACATTAATCAGTACTAGTAAACATTATAACCTTAGAAATGGGAGAGCCCAGAAGTAGGTCCCTATAGAAAGACTGGATATATTCATGAGCTGTAGATTCTTTTTTTTCTTTTTTAAGAGAGAGAGAATTTTTTTAATTTTTTTTTTTTTTTTAGTTTTTCAGTGGACACAACATCTTTATTTTATTTTTATGTGGTGCTGAGGATTGAACCCAGCACCCCACACATGCCAGGTGAGTGCGCTACCGCTTGAGCCACATCCCCAGCCCAAGTTGTAGATTCTTATCTTTGAAAACAGGGAAGTGTTTCTTAGGAGGAGACATTTTGGAGGACCTGGGCCAAGATGAAAATATTTTAACATTCAGTTGCTCCTTGACTTATGATGGAATTGTCCTAATGAACCCATTGTAAGTTAGAAATATTCTAAGTTGAAATTGCATTGAATATGCCTAACCCATGAAGCATCATAGCTTAGTAACACAGGTGCACGATAGGTATTGGCTGCTTCCCATCACGATTGTGTGGCTGACTGCAGTTTTCCAGCATTTCTCCTGAGTTCTATTGCATACGATTAGCCTGGAGAAAAGATCCTAATACGAAATGCAAAGTTCAAAGTATGGTTTCTAATGAGTGAACATTGCTTCACACCATTGTAAAGTGGGCTAGCGTGAAGTTGGGCACCATCTGTACCTTGTTGTCTAATTCCCAGTCTCCAGCCTCTTCCTCCTGGTAAACTGTGATGTTGAGGAAGGAGGTTGGTGGATGTGCTTACTTATTGTAGAGTCTAACAGTGGCTGATGGGAGCTGGATTTCTAGTTCTCTCATAATGTCATGTTGTCCTAGTCTTGCCTCAGTATTTACTTTCCTGCTACATGCTTGCTTTTGACAGAAATTCAAATGAAACTGGAGACCCTCAGGTTGTCATGACTAGGGACTCAAGGAGAACTTGGTGTTATTAATCAAAGAGAAACTGTGGATCCCTACATGGGACTTAAGAGAGCCCCAAATGACCAGACCATATCTGTAGCAGTGGATAATGAGAGAGAAGAAAAAGGAAAGATGGAAACCAACACTTGCACACACACACACAAAATGAGCCCCAACTCTAGATATTCTAGAACTTGGAGAAGATGTTCAACTTTTTAGGAAAACATGTTGCTTTTTTTCTTTTTGTACCAGGGATTTAACCCAGGAGTGCTTAACCACTGAGCCACATTCCCAGCCTTGCCCCCTTTGTATTTTATTGAGAGACAGAGTCTCACTGAGTTGCTTAGGGTGGCTTTGAACTTGCAATCTTCCTGCCTCAGCCTACTACCAGAGTAGCTGGGATTATAGGTGTGCACCATCACACCAGCAACATGTTGATTTTTTTTTATTGCTATATTGTATCTTAAAAATGAGTAGAATGATTAAGGAGTTACTTTGGGGCCAGAGACACATGGAGGCAAAGTCCAACTTCCCTACTTGGGTGAGCTTGAGCAAGTCACCTAGCATCTGTGAGCCTCATTTTCCTCCCTTATAAACTGGGACCATTAAAGTGTTTATTCACAGGACTGTTTTGGATCTGAATGAGAAAACGGATCAAGCTTATGGCTTCAGGCTGATGAATGCTCAGGCTTTGCCTGGTGCTGTGCGGTTCTTGTTGTCACCATCCCCAACAGGAAGCTGCTGCTGCTGCCTGGTCTGTCCTAGCCAGGAGGAGGTGGGAGAGATCTTCAGGTACTATTATTCCATGGTTCAGTTGCTGCATAAGTTTCTTTCAATTTTTTATATGCCACACTTAGTTTTGGGGAGCACTTCAGTCTGCACAATTGTGATTTATTGACATTTAGCATTCTGCTTAGTAGAGTAGTCAGGGCTCTTGGAAGAAATGTGGGCTTTCTGAGCCCCATGAAGAAGGGCAGAGCCAGAGAGGCTTCAGCAGACAGCAAGGCTTTGCCCAATGACGTGGGGACCCCATGGAGTGCTGGTCCAGAGAGTTCCAGGAAAGAGGGGGGCAACCCATCTCAGCTTTATTTGTTATTTAATAAAGTGACACTTATATTTAATACATGATAATTCCATCTTATCTTTAGACATCAGATTTATAGAGGCATAATTTATATGAAATAAAATTCACCATCTTAAATAATTTGATGGGTTTGGACAAACTGTATATAGTTGTGTAGCCACCACCACAATAAACACATTTGATCACCCTTCCAGAGCCCCCTGACTTCCTTTGTGGCCAGTCCCCTCTCCACAAGCCCTGGCCCCCAAGTCTCTGCTCTGTTTTCTATCCCTACAGTTTTTCCTTTTGTGGTCCATAATATAAATGGAATCATACAGTATGGACTTTTTTGTGTCTGGTCTCTGTTATCTAACAAAATGCTTTTTGAGATTCACCTGTGTTGTAGCCTATATCAGCAGTTCTTTAAAAAAAATTGAGTAATATTTCCTTGGTGTGCTATATTGTTAGTGTACTATAATTTGTTTAAATCCATTCAGCAGATGAAGGAGATTCCGGTTGTACAGTTTTCATCTATCATGGACAACTTGCTATGAATATTTGCATTCTGGATTTTGTGTAGGTGTAGCCCTTTATTTCTCTTGAATTAAAACATCTAGTGGGGGGATTTCTGAGATGTACGGTAAGTACAGGTTTAACTTTGTAAGAAATGGCTGTTCCATTTTCCATTTTCACCAGCAATGTGTGAGAATTCCGGTTGCTCCACCACCTCATCAATATAGTGGGTAGCGTTGGTTTTTAAATTTTAGCTCTACAAGTAAGTGATGTGAACGCCTTGCCTTATATTAGCCATCTGTTTACATTTTTCAGTGAAGTATTCTATTCAAATCTTTGCTCTCTTTTTACTGTGTGTTTCCTGTTTTTGAATTGCAAGAGCTGTGTGTATATTTTACATTCATATCTCTGTCAAAGATCATATATATGTTTCTAAAACATTTCCACCCCGTCTATTGTTTTTCTTTTAATTTTCATAACAGTTTTTTGAAAAACAGAAATTTTCAGGTTTTATAAAGTCCAATTTTCACACATTCCCTTTGATGGTTCCTGCCTGCCGTGTCCTATGTAGAAACACTTGAGCAATCGAAAGTCAAGGAGGTTTGTCTTGTTTTTCATCTTGTTTTTAGAGTTTCACGTTTTGTATTTAGGTCTATTTATGTGGTATGAAACAAGTTTTGAAAAGTCCTTTCCTTACTTTTTTCTTCTTTTCCTCCTTCTCCTTTTTCTTTCTCCTCCCTCTCCCTTTTGAGGCATCTTAAAGATGAAACAATGGTCCAGAGAGACATCTTAAATTACCTGTCTTTCTTCTTCTTTTTCTTCCTCCTCCGTCTTCACCTTCACCTTCTTCTTCCCCTTATTGCACTGGATATTCTGCACATTTAGACCATAACATTTGGTTTCACTATAGTCTAGAGAACACACACACACACACACACACACACACACACACACAGATGGTCTCAAATTAGGCAAAGGAGTCTGGGATTCCAGAATTGTGCCAGATCAATCCAGATAGAACAGGAACATTGTCAAGCCTAAGGAAGGCAGATGTTTGGCAGGTCAGGGAGCCAGACTAAACTCTGACCCAGTACTGTGGGCTATCGTCCCTCAGAGGGCGGTGGTCTTGGGCTCACAGGCATTGATCATATAACAGTAATACCAAGGCAGCTCTCTTTATGTCTAACTCAACTTAATTCTGATTCTGAGTTGAGTGTATCTAGGGTGGGGCACTATTTCAACTCAGGGACAGTGTGAGTCCAGTCTTACATTACTGAACATGCAGTCGTCAATTCAGGTATACCCATGCCCACTCTGTGCTGCCTTGTTGGCTTGCCTGCAGACCCACAGAGCCACAGAGTCCCATGACAAAGTCCTTGACCTGAGTCCTCTGAATCTAGCTGACCTTAGACCAGCCAACTCTTCCTCAGTTCTTTTTCTCTCCCAAATCCAGCCCATCTTCAAGTTTCTTGTCACCACCCATCACCTGGCTTCCCTTGAGAGTTGGCTTCCCCCTTCTGTCACCTCTTGGATTCCTGTTTATCTGGACCATCTGAATTGTCCCTTCCCTTCTACCTGAGTGCACCTGTCACACACCTGCCTTCTCTCATTGGCTCCGCACTGTGATGTCCACATGTTTATCTCTTTATGGTCCCAGGTGGAGTGGGTGTGGAAAGAGACATGGGGATGAGGGAGAGGGAGGCTTGAGAGAGGCCTTTCCTTCATCCAAAAGACTGAACTATGGGTTTTGAATCCACCCAAGAAAAATAGGGATGAAAAGGAAGAGTTTTTATGATACAGAAAGTGAAGAACTCAAGCCATACACTTGGAAGTAAAGATGAACATCTATGAAGGGAAATCCAAATTCATTAATGGTCCACAGAGATACCTTAATTTACCTGTCTTGACAATGTCTCTTTAGTTCATGTCCAAATCATAGCGTAGGAGTCTTATTGTAGGGACATCACATTTGTAGGAGAACAGTTTGTGTCTTTAAGGGACCCTGGAATGTGACAAAATATTTTTCAATCACAAGAACAATTCTCAGCACATCAGTAGGACAAGGTATAAGCCTCCCAGTTCCTCAGGGGTGGGCGTGGCGCCATTGGTGACCTCCCCGCCTTGTCCATGATGGTGCCTCTAACTTGGGCTTTCCTATGAAGGCCTGGGCAGCCTGTGCTGAGAAATGAGAAATGATAAATAAAAGTGGTTTCTGGGAGGGTTCTGAGATTCCAGAGGAGCACTTGGCCTTGACTTCAATATCAAACCAGCTTCTTGGGTCCCCAGAAGTGAAGGAGGGACAAAAGGCTTTTCTAGGTCACTCATTCTTCTCAGTGATGGAGGCAAGTTCTTCTGCCCATCTCCATGTTTTCTCTTATAATTTTTTTCTGGAAGAAACTTGCAGGTTGTGTTTGTTGTGTTGATTTGGTCCTCAGGCAGATCTAGTGTACCTTCAACAGGTCAGCAAGACAGAGATAGCCTGGAGAGAAATTCATTTGTTTTTATTTAATGTCTACATCTATTTACAAGTATATATCTAGAGATTTAGAGATATATATTATATAATTATTATATATTATACCTTAAATATAGATTTTAAAGTTAAAAAATCATATGAATATAGTCTCATCTCTTTTATCTGTCTATCTATCATCTATGTATCTATAATAAAATAATGTGAGGGTAGCAGTTGGGGACTTGGAGTTTTAATTAGCCCCCATGGGGATGATTGTGAGGACCAAATCCTGGGATGTATGGAATACCAAGTCCACCTGCAACACCCTTTTCTCTGTAACTACTGAATGTGGAGAAGAAGGTTTGGTCTTTTCCAGATATCCAAAAGCTGGAGGGTCATTGATTGGCAGCTTGGGCCTTTCCTGTCAGCCTGTCTTTCTTGTGACATTAGTCCACTGAATACCCTTAGCTGCTTCGGGTGTGAGAGTGGGCATGGCGAGCTTGGAATCACTCTCAGGTTTGATGACTTCTGCATTCCTAGGCAGCTTGCCAGCTTCTAACAATTCCAGAAATGAATTCACTTTTGACTCCCCAGAAAAATGTGCAGGATGTGGAGTTGGGAGATTGCAGACTGAGCTGCCAGCTGACCAGTGGTGCCATCTTTATAGTTACCTCTCTCTGGGCTTTTGCCTCCATATCTGTAAAGTGTGGCATGAAATGACCTGTTTCGTGGAGTTGGTAGGAAGACGTTTAGGAAACGGCCTACTTCTTCCTTCCCTGCCGTCTTCCTGTCCTTCCTCTCTGAATTCCTTCCTTCCTTTTCTTTTCTCCGTCTTCCCACATGTTCTACTGCTTTGCTTACTGAATCTTAGGATGCTTTGGGGAAGGCTCCAAAAACTCTACTGGGGCAGAGGCACAGGCATAGCCCTTGGTTGGGGCTGACTAGGGGGAGTCCTATGCCCAGGAAGGCCCTGCAGAGGTCTTAGAGCAAGACTTAGGCCCTGCAGCTCACCAAAGGCAGAAGGTCTCGGTGAATTCCCTGTTTCTTATTAATGAGAGACGGGAGCCTCCTGGAAGATGTTGCATACAACACGTGGGTCCCTATCTGATGCTTCAGATGCCTTGGGCTGTTGGTGACTGCTGTGCAGTGGGGAGGGCCACTAGAGCAGGGGTTGGGGACACCTGCAGTCCATGGTAAAACCTGGCAGGCTCATGTGTAAGGAGACTTCCCAGGGCACTTGTGACAGTTTCATGGGTTCTTTATGACCAAGGGGGACTCTGGTTTTTTTTTTTTAATTTTTTTATTGACCCACAATAATTGCACATGGGGTAAAATGTGATATTTTGATACATGCTCACAACTTGTAATGATCCAATCAGGATAATTAGCATATGTGTCATCCCAAATACTTTTAGTTTCTTTCTGTTGGGAATATTCAAATCCTCTCTTCTAGCTGTTTTGAAATGTACAATCAATTATTGTTAACTAGAGTCACCCTCTGTGCTACAACAGTAGAACTATCTAAACGTATTTTTGTACCCATAAGCCAACCTTCTCTGTCCTCCTTCCCTCACCCTCTTCCAGCTTCTCATGACCATGATTCCACACCCTACTTCTGTGGGATCCACTGTTTAACTTCCACATCTGTGGAAGAAGCTCCTCCTGCCTCTTTCTGGACCTTCGGTTCTGACCCTCTTCTCACCTCTGCTCAGTCTTCCTCCCAATCTGCAAGATGCACTGGGAATGTGGACCATGCTGGGATTGCTGAGTGTCATTTTGATCATTCTTTGTCAGGGCTAATACGGGTATTTTTCTAAAGCAGGCTTGAAGGAGAATCAAGTGTGGACTCTCTAAATTAATTTGTTGTGAAAACAAAGTCCCTTCATTCTCCAGATTCCTTTCAATACTTGATCTTTCCTCTTGTTTTCTGGCCCTTGTCCTGAATGACCCATCTCTTTTCTGGGAACTTTTTTCTGGCTTAGAATCCCAGCCCTGATCTGAATGAGGAAAAGGGGAGGTTGTGCCCAGATCACTTTGGCGCCAAGGGGAAGGCCCCCCCCCCAGGCCTCGAGAACTGAGGAGCATGCCAAGGCCCTCAACAGAGACTAGGGTTCTTAACGTGTCTGTCTGAAAATAGTTTCCCTGTCATAAAATGTGTCCCAAGGGGGCTATCATACCACCCAAGGAAACTCTATATATTTGCATCAAAGTGTATTTTATTCATGTGCTCTGCCATATAGTTTGCATTGACTTTTATGGCTTTTTAAAAAATGTGTCCTTTAATACCAAATGTGTTTCTAGAACCTCCTCAGTCCTTTTTGCACCACCTCCACATCCTTGCTGGGGTCCGAGTCAGGGCTGACACATGAGGTTTTCTTGGAAGGAATTGAGGCCCTGGAATTAGGATTTGCTGGAGCCCTTGACCTCCCTTCTTAGTTGATGGGCATTGCTTACCTTGGGGGATGGTGGGTTTTGTAGATCAATCTTTCTTCCTTTTCATTCACTTTCAAATTATTTTTACTTATTCTTCAATTATCTATCAAATGCTTGTTGTGTCCCAAACTCTGTTCTCAGTCCCTAAAGGAAGAAGAATCTGAAGTTGGATAGGGACTATGGCCTTCTCTAGGCCCTTGGAGATTAATCAGAGGGATAAGCTGTGTTCTTGGTATCACCAGGTGCATAGTACAGGTAATATTTATTGAGTTCTTACTATCTTTTAGGCTCTGTTAATTGATTTTAATATTGTATTGCCTTTAATTTTTGTAATTTTTGTAATATATTCTGCAATGATACAGATGAAGTAGGGAGAAGTGAAGCACTTGCTTCATGTTGTTGTGTCAGGATATGAACTCAGATCCATCCAATTTAAAAAAAAAAAAGGGAGCAATGTCATAATGGTGATATTTTTCTTCTCGATTTCTCATCCATAACAAGGGAATGGCAGCCCTGCTTTCCTACACCAGGGCTGTTGAGAGTATGAAAGAGCACAGAGAGAGTGTGTTGAAGTGACCCAAGAGCCACATGAGTCTATTGGTTGATATGTATTTTTCAGTAGGTCTAGGGTTGGAGTTCTGGGAGAAAGAAGCATGCTCAACCCTTCTCACCTGCAGATACAGGAAGAGCATGTCTCTGGAGAAGCCTGCTTGTTTAGATGTGGCCTCTGCCTCATGCAGGACTCTGTGTCTACAGCCTGGCTGTTGTGACATGTGGCACCGTCTCCTTGTCAAAACTCAGCTCTGAGTTGCCATTCCCTGGAAGAAACAGAAGAGAAAGCCTTTTGGTTGGATTCACCAGCTCCCTGTTTCCTGGGCTAAAGAGGGAGTACAGAGGAGGACCTGGTCTTGCCCAGCCCACCTGGGGGCACTGGTGGAAGCTTCTTTGCCCAGCTCAGCCCTTAGTGCTAACCTGTTTGCCACACTGCCCAGTGCCATCCCCAGTGTTTCCTTCTGCCAGTGCTTCTGAGAAAAGCATTTCATATCATTGGATACCATGGTCCCAAACTGTCACCGTGAAGGGATGTTGTGGGCTTCAGCCTTTGGCTTCATGTTTGGGTGTAGAAATGCATGAGTTCAGCAATCGTGGTTCCAAGTCCAGTCTTATACCAGCCAACAGCAGTGTGTCCTCTGGGCACTTCAAGTGTGCTAGCCCTGTGCCCTTTAGGATTGTCCTTGGCCCTTGGATACTAGGTGCTCTTCCTTGGACTCTGAGATTTGGAGAATCCTGTTCTGGCTCTCTTCCTGCTATACCCTCTCCAAGACATGTCTGTGACCCAGTGATTGTGCCCATATAAGGACTTCATTACCCTCTAGTATCTGAAGTCTTAGAATTTGCTGCCCAGGATGTGCTCCTGTGCAAGCCTCTTCCCCGAGTCCATTTTCCCAGGCCTGTTCTGCTAGTTCCTCTGACCCAAGAGTGGTTGTGGGAGAGGGGCTGTTTTCAGGGGGTTTGGTCAGCATCTGATTGGAAGTACGAGATCCTCCTTTTGCAGAATGAAACCTGGGTGGCAGAAGAAGGGTACAGGGAGTGGGCAGCAGGTCAAGCAAGGTTTCTGCTTGTACTTGTGCCCCCAAATGGGGTGAGCCTATCCTGGCCAGTGTTACTGAATTGTCCTCTCTATATTCATAATCTGCCTGTGTGGTGTGTACTCTATCATCTTACAGATAGAGAAGCTGAGGCTTAGATAGATAGCTTAAGGAACTTGTTCAAGGTCACAGGGCTGGGTTTCTAAGCCAGATGCTTTTCTAAAGCCCATGCTGTAAACCACCTCCCTGACATCCATAAGCATTGTTACTTTGAGGCTAGTTAAAAATGTGGATTTCTGAGTTTCAACCCACACTAACTGCATCAGGGTCTCTAAAGATGGGGGCCAGGAAATCTATTGCAACAAACTCCATGTGCGATACTGTTGACCTTCCCTGTTCCAGCTATTTGATGTTTGCCAGGTAAATTCATCTTGTTGAGCTTCAGAGTTTGCATCTGAAAAATAGTGATAACAATACCTGCTCTTGCAAGGATTGCAGTAAAAATTAATGGTGCATGCTAAACCTTTGGCAGGGAGAGGAGCCTGTGGGGTTATTTGGAGATCCATCCCTCCTTCTGCTTTTTCCAGTCACCTGAAGTTTCATTCTCCCCATAAGCTGTATCCTGGCCCCACCCCCACTGGACCAAATTATCAGCAGCATCTACTAAATGAATATATTTTTGAGATATTGGCCACTGTAAGTTTCAAACTTATGGGCCCTTCCTGGGTAGGGAACTCTTGGAGCTAAAAGAAGCATTCAGAATTCATAGGTGTGACTTCCTAACCCAGAGGGCTGCACTTTTAGGAGCAGGGAGAAAGAGTTTCTATTAGGCGATAGTCATCACATTGGGGGCCATTAACTCTGCCCTCTCACTAGGTAACTTCTTGTCCCTTGAGGTCTCCTAGCACTTGAAATCTCACACCTTGAATTCTTGGGTCTTTGCTCTAGTTTGGCCCCTTGCTCTCTGTTCTCCTTTGCCTTGATTTTTCTCCAGTTGAAAGTAGAGGGGGAAAAAAAGAAAAAAGTCATCATTTGTCTTCAAGATGGGCTGTGTTCACAGTTTCCATGAAAAGAACCGCCCCTTGAAGGGCAGCAGAGGAGGTGTGAGAGTCTGACAAATGTCAGGCGAAATTGATCACAGGGAAGGTAAGATGCCAAGGGAATCAATTGCTCTCTGTCCGGGGGAAGCACCGTGGACAGGAAAGCTGTCAGGCAGGCGCACAGCCAGTGCCCGGCAGCTGCGCTGGGGGCGGAGGGCGGGGCCGCCCTCACTGTTGATTCCACAGCTTCCGCAAGCCGCGAGTGCAGCAGCGCAGGGCCAGGTGTAGTGAAGGGTACAGATCGTTCTGGCCCCAGGAGCCCAAGGCTCTGCAAAGAGGCAAGGTGCAGAGCCCAGGAAACCCTCAGCAACTCGAGACCTGGCTGTGACCTTGGGGTGGTTCTGTTTCTTCGAGCATGTTCACATCTTCATCTCACAGAGCGAGACAAATTGAACAGATGCTGCAATAAACCCCGACTCTATTCATAACACGAGGGAGGGCTGTTCTGGTGCGGGGCATGCTAAGTGCCGCCCGGCTGGCAGCCCTTATAGTCAGCATTCTTATGGTTGTTATCGTTTTTTTTTTAGCCTTTTTGGTGAAAGACTCAGATACCAGGCTTCCAGGTGGGGCAGTCACTGCACAAGGTCTGGCCAAGAAAAGCTGCTGTGGCTTGCTTTGAAATCCTTTGGCATCTGTGAAGCCCACACAGTACTGTGGTCTCCTCCTCTGGAAACTGCTGCTGTGCATCTGGACTCAGAGGGAGGACACTCCTGGCTCACCATGCCCCATGCACTTGACTCTCTGCTCTGCTGGGCTAGTGGTATTCTGTGCTTGCTCATGCCTTGCCCACATAGCTCCTTCCGTGGCTGTGAATGCTGCTTCCACCTGCGGTGCTCTGGCCTGGGGATCACTTGCTCATCCCTGGACTCTGCTCTTCTGTATAGCTCCCCAGGGAAGCCAGAGCTGCTCCTGCCCTATAGTTCCAGTCTGCTGGGACACACACATTCCTCTGTGCAAGAACTTTGGGCTTCTCCTGTGGTTTATGCTTGAGTTGTCCCATCTACTTCTAAATTCTTCTCAAGCAGAAACTGGACCTTGTTGGCTTTTTTTCCTTCATCCTGCTCACAGCACTGGCCCAACCCACAGCAGAACCTTGCTGTGTTTGTTGAATGACGGAAGGATTGTGAGGGGATAGGAAAAGCTCCAGATTGAAAACTAGAGCAGGAGCAGGTTCATGGGGGAGGGTTACAAACAGCAGTGTGGCCTTGTCTCCAACAGCCACACCTGTGTGAGATTACATTTCCAAAGCATGTGGGAAAGTATAGATAAGAGGTCAAGGTCTTAGAGAGCTGTCTGTTTCAGGGAAGTCCTGGGACCAATATGGAGAACAGCCAGGGGATGCTTTCAATCATAAATGCAAACACACAAAGGTTGGCCTCTTTTCAAATATGAAGCCCTTAAAACTAGTCATTTAGTTTAATCATTGACATAAATTGAATATATGGTTCTGGAAAAGTCACTGAAAGTCTGGATATTGGTCCCAGCTTTCCCTGGCTGGTTCTGTGACTTTGAAAAACACTGCTCTGATTTCCAGTCACCATAAACACACTGTGCATTACTTGCCAAACACACCTGCTCTGTTGGCTTTGAGGGATGCCCTGAGGATCATGAGAGACAATGATGTGAAGGCAGAAGGTGTTGAGAAGCAGGAGGGATAGTGAGTGGCCCCCTATTGGTGTCCCCAGAACTGCCAGCCCAGCTGCTGTGAGTGCTGGCCATAAGGGTGTACCGTGGAGGCCTTCACCTGAGATTTGCCCCCAGGGGAATGGCCACCTTTTCCCAGAGAAGTGACCACCTTCCCTGCTGCCTCTGACTGCCCACAGACCTGGCTGAAGATGAAGGTACAAAAGAGAGACTGGCCTCCTTGCCTCAGGAGTGCTTTGTCTGTGGTGAGATTGATGCTCAGTGTCCTCCTCGGAGAGGCTTGAGTATCTCCCAAATGGCCACTCTTAAGTGAGTTGCTATTGGTGTCTTTATATACCTTCTCCAGAAAAGGTCCTCTAATCTTTGCATATCAAATATCAAAGTCACTGGAAGAACAAGAGTGTTCATATGTCTAGCTTTCAAATGTGATTCTAGAGGGATGCCTGGGGACTGCCGAGTGTATGTGTGTGGAGAGGGAGCTCCGTGGGTGGTGTGGGGTTCCCTGGACCTGGATCGTTCAGCCTCCTCCTCTCTTTGAAGATGAGGTAGTGGTGGCCTAGAGAGGTGGAATGATTTCTTCAAGGTCACACAGCAAGTCAGAATCCAAGATTAATGCCTTCGCCAGCTCTCCACCGGCCAGAGCCCTGCTAGGAACACTTTTCTGCTTTGGTGAGGAGAAGCCTCATAGAGCACTGGTAGGGTTGTGAGGACCCAGCAAGAGCAAGAATCTTTCCTGTCTCTAGGCTTGACGAATCAGGGGACACAGCAGTGTTACAGCAGCCAGAAGGAGCTGGGTGTGGGGAAGTGGGTGCTCGCTGGGGGCTAAAGTGTGTAGGGAAGAGCCCTAGCCAGCAAAGTGGCCCAAAGCAGGGAGGGAGTGGGAAGAGATATGCCTTCTCCTCCTCCTGTCACTTGCGGATCTCCCGGAAACGTCTGTCACTTGTTGAACCCCTTGGAAGGCAGACAGTAAAGGAGCCCAGAAGATGTGATTCCTAGAGGTCACCTCACAGCAGAGAATGTACCAAGAAGGCAAGCAGAGAAGGACCAGCACAACTTCACAACACAGTCATCCCATCCATGCCGGGAAGTGGACAGCAAGAGGACAAGACCACAGCGATGCCTAGGTGGCCTTCCTGGCCCCTGTGCATCCTTGTTCAGCAAACTCACGCTCCTCAGCCACAGAGCTCTCTGTGGTTCTAACAAGCGCTCTTTTCTCTGAGGACGGGGGAGAACATGTTCCTCTGATAGCGGGAGAGAGAATGAGTGACAGGACCGAGAATCCCCTGGACAGCGCTCTGTGAGAAACGCACCAGGTTCTGCAGCAGACGGTCTCGCAGAGCTGGCATGAAAGATTCACGGGGCTGCGCCTGGGGGGTTTGGACAAATGTTGAAACTGGGCTTTGCTAACAAAACCCTGTTCCGCCATGACAGGCAGAGCGCCCTGCTCCTGCTTTGCACATTCTAAGGTCAGAGCATGCATGCTGTCTATGAGGGACTTCCTTCGAAGCTCGTCTTTTCGTTGTGGTCTCCTGTGTCCCAAAGTGAAAAGCGCCTGTCTACAGCAGTAATTTTATGATGTCTGAAATACAGTCTCCGCTTCTAAATTGTCGCCCCCGAGGAGCAGAGCCTCTCCTTGGCAGGAGTTCTTCAGGGAATGCCCAGGGGACCCAGCAACACTCCAGTTATTTTTAACTCCAGCATCTTCACACTGATTCAAGGAGCTCCAGGCTCTTGTTGACTGAATAAACACCTCCGGCCCCAGCGATGGTGGAGCTGAGGACCAGGCAGGGTGGGGAGGAGAGCCCGCGCCCCTCCCCAGAGCCCAACTTGACAAAAGGGAGCGATGTGCGGCAGCCACACGGTTCTGTGCTTCATGCGGCTGTGCCTACAGCATCTGTCACCACAGCCTGTTGGCGGCTTGCCTTCGCGTGCTGATCCGGCCAGCTTCCTCTGGCGAGGGTCTCCTGGTGGTTGGCAGCGGTATTTCCCTTCCAATGGTATGAGGAGTGCTGGGCCCCTGAACAGCATCGCCTGCAGATTCTTGCGAGTGCCGTGAAGAAAGCGAAAGCTGATGACACCCAAGCCACTCTTCTTAGGGGCCCTGGGAATTTCCTGTCCCCTCTCCTCTGCAATTTTTTACTAGGGCTTCAGAAAGTCTGCTTAGGTCCTGAGAATTCTCAGTTTATAGGGACCATGGGTTGAAAATCAACCTAGAAGGGCTGGTCTTTGAATTTTTCTCATAAGGTGTCACGAGGGGGCAAAATTGTGACATATGTAGTCGAGGGGAGAAATAAAGAATGTCCACGTGTTTTTGCCCCTTTCAATGCTTCAATCACTCAAGTTACTCAATACAGTTTCACTCTATAGGTTCTCAATCAAGAAAACGACAATCCTTAATGCTAGGCACTGCCATAGACATAATCAATTCACAGCAAACAATTCTAGACTAATTAATTCACAGCAAACAATTCTAGATTAATTCTAAGCCCTGCAAAACACACTTGATCATGACAGGCTAATGACAGACATTTCCTCTGCAGGCGAAGTTCAAAAGTCTTAAGCCTCAGGCTTTATGTCCAGCAGGTGCACACTCACTCACACCAAGGTGATCAGGTCTGGAACCGAGGCAGGCTTTTCCTGGTGTGGAGGGGAGGACTGGTTGAGGAGGGGGTCCTAGGGAGGAGTTGCAGCTCTCACCAAGGTCCAGAGGAGGCGGTAGAGTTTGAGAGCAGTGAGGATCACGCAGAGGCTCAGGAACAACGAATGGCAAGTGATGGGATATGAGGTCCTCATCAGGCTCTCCAGCTCGAGTGTATCTTTGTTTCAGCAGGCTGAATCCCTGTTCATCTACTCTATCATTTATACTAAATTTTGGGTTTTTTTGACCCCCCCCCTTCAATCCTTATCAGCTACCACTGGATTTCTCAGTGACATCATTTACCTGGGTAAATGTTTCTGACATCTGGTCTGGTGGTCTCCACCCTGATCTTCTCTACTTTCCCTCTTATCAGGCAAGGACAGCCTGCCAGGGGCTTCACTCTCTTTATCAGGGTGAGGGGAAGAACTTGTCTAAGGCCACACTGGAGGGATCCGTGGATATGCCTGGTGAGACTGCAGGTTTTTTTTTTTTTAATGGATTTGCTTAGGCTCAGGCCTAAGGCCATCCTAACATAAGGGTTCCTGTCAGAGAAACTGACACAGGTGTCAGAAGAGCAAATGGACAAGCTAGGAAAGCCTCTGTCTTTTAAGCATTCGGCACAGAGACACTGCTTGCCAGCTACCTCGTTTTCCTTTCTCTTTTATTCAGCAAATATTTATTTGAAAAATATCAACAAGTTAGCCACTGGGGATATGGATATAATAGAGGAGAAAAAATTCTTTTATTTCCTCTTTTTCTTGTGGTGCTAGGGATCATACCCAGGGTCTTGTGCAGGCTAGGCAAGTGCTTTGTCAGTGAGCTTTACATCCACATCCTGTCCCCCAAATTCTTACATCAGTGTGCTTTTTAATTTAAATTTAGTGCAGACTTTGGTCCAACTGTCTGTCCATCTGTCCATCCATCCATATGTTTGCCTCATACTGTTTTGCATTGCCACATAATTTCATGTGTCCGGGAAGGCTCCAGAGAAACACTAAGTCCTGTGTCCTTATCTGTACTTTAACCAACAGATCAGGCCTGTCTACATCTGTACCACACTGCAGGGCGTGGGGTCCACGGAGCCTGACACCCGCTAATTTTACTCGGGGGTTTAGGATGTCGATGGGAAAGATGTAGAAGGTCAGTTGAAAGAGGGAGCATGTTCTGTGGCCCAGGGCTCTTCTCTGGTACCTCTTGGTATTTAAGTTTGTAAGTCTTCATTCATTGATACAGGATTTCATTCAATAAATTTTGATGGAGCACGTGCCATGTGCTAAGTACTCGTGATATAGAGATGAATAAGATGTGTTCTGTGCTTTCAAAGAGTCACAGCCTGGAGGACTAAACTAAGCCCAGGCCGTCGTGAGCTACAAGTAAACCTCTGTCTCTTGAGGCTGTCCAATCCTGACTTATCTGAAAGTCTGAACGAGGCACTATTTTGGTTCCGGGGACTCTTTCCAGAATGTTGGGTTGGGCTTTTGCCCTGCTCCCAGGTGGTTAAACACACCCATTGGGAACCCCTAGAGGCAGGGTTCTGACCATCAAATGCTTAGGTAGACTTTGGTGGGGTCCAGAAATCCAAGAGGATATAACATAGAGTTTTTAAGCTGGTGTTCTGGAGCCAACACTGCCCAGGGCAGCTCTTTACTTCCTAGTTGGATGGCCGCAGGCAAAGTTACTTCCCTTTTTGTTCCTCTCTCCTCATGTTAAATGGGGATACTAATAGTTCCTATATCACGGGTAGATCCATACTGCATAGAGGCGTGGATATATTCACCAAGATATGTGTGTGTGTGTGTGTGTGTGTGTGTGTGTGTGTGTGTGTGTGTGTTGGCAGGAACTGGATCACAGATGAGGGCAAATGAAGCTAACTATGTTTAGAATAAATTAATAATCATTATGAAGAAAGGAGCTAACCAAAGTAACCTTGGAAAGCAGTGCGTAGGCATAGTAGCTAGTAAAAGAGGCCGAAGAATCACGCGCGCACACACAGAGAATTCTCATGAGTAGATTCATTCCTCACCAGGGTATAGGCTAGCAGTTCTGAAACTGCTTCAATTTATTCTGCTCTTGATGGCTAACTTCTTAATCAAGAATCTCTTTTATCCTGGAAAATTGCCTACTGCCATGTCTTTGGATGTGGTCTCTCTTCCTTTGTCTGTTTTTCTTACTTCTTGCTCTTTCTTCTATGCTCCTTAACTTCTCTTCCATATTCCCACCCAGTTCTTCTCTGTACAACCTTCTGAGTAAGTTTTACTGATGGAAGGTGCGTCCACTCATTCCACAGGACTTCAAAGAAAATTTATTACATGTAAATGGCTGAACATCAGTTGATTTGTGAGCACCCCGAGTTGGAAGACAGATCATTACCAACAAATCTAAATGTACTTTGAATTGGTCTCATACCCCGCATCAGAGGATCTGAGGAAAAAACGAGCTGAAATAAGTGGATCAGGGGTTCTGGAATGCAGTGTACATGTATCAGGCAGTAGGACTCAACCAGTGAGCAAATGTGTGGTCAACCATGAGAGCCATCTTCTCTCCATGTAGGGAAAGGAAATAACAAAGAAACAGAGGAAAGGAAGGTCATGAACCCTGTGGTGCTGGGCTGGAGAAGACATATGAACCCAACACTGTTTGTAGTACGAAAGGGGGAGAAGTGTGTGTGTGTGTGTGTGTGTGTGTGTGTGTGTGTGAATTTGTACTCACACAAGCATTTATATATACATATATAAATATAAAATCCCTAGCTCATTCCATGGAAACAATGATGACCCAGTTTCAGTATACACACCTGTTACCTATTACCTAGAAATTGGTTTCTAAATAGCATTCTTCAATAAAAATAAATCAGAGCTCCTTGGAGAACAGGTTGACTCTAATCTGCAATCTGGATCTTATTTTGATGCCAAAAAGTAAGGAAATACTTAAATAAATACCCCTCGTCCCCCCCACCTCAAGTTGGGACCGTGTTGAAAGAGCAGAAAAGTCAACCTGTAAAAGTTCCTATGACCCAAAGTTAGAATAACTTGAGCAGCAAACTAAATGAAGATAGAATTGAATCATCCTTCTATTAATAAAATAAATCTCCATGGGTCCATATTGAGATGGATAGATCATAGAGAAAGAGAAAGTAAAACAAGACAGATCTTCTTTTTAAAAATTAATTCTCATTAGGTATATATGATAGCAGAATGCATTTTGATTCATTGTACACAGTTGCAGTACAACTTTTCATTTTTCTGTTTGTACATGATGTAACTTTGCACCATATATGCAGTCATACATGTACCTAGGGTAATGCCCTCCATCTCACTCCACCATCTTTCCTGCCTGCATACCTGTTCCCATCCCTCCCTCCCCTTTGCTCAAAGTTCCTCCATTTTTTACATGCCTGCTCCCATTATGGATCAGTATCCACTTATCAGAGAGAACATTCGGCCTTTGGTTTTTTGGGATTGGCTAACTTCGCTTAGCATGACATTCTCCAACTCCATCCATTTATCTGCAAATGCCATGATTTTACTCTCTTTTAATGCTGAGTAATATTCCACTGTGTATATATATTGCAGTTTCTTTATCCATTCATCAACTGAATTGCATCTAGATTGCTTCCACAGTTTAGCTATTGTGATTTGTGCTGCTATAAACTTTGATGTGGCTGCATTACTATAGTATGCTGATTTAAGTCCTTTGAATATAGGCTAAGGAGTGGGTCAAATGGTGGTTCCATTCCAAGGTTTCTAAGGAATCTCCACACTGCTTTCCAGATTGGTTGCACCAATTTGCAGTCCCACCAGCAATGTATGAGTGTGCCTTATCTCCCACATCCTCACCAACACTTAACATTGTTTGTATTCTTGATAACTGTCTTTTGTAATCTGCAACCGTGATAACTAATTTATTAGTTACAGGAGGTTTTCTTTGTGGATTTTATTTATTTTTGGGTTTCATTTTTTTCTTTTTTAATTTATTCAAATTAGTTATACATGACAGTAGAAGGTTATTTGATACATCATACATAAATAGAGTCTAACTTCTCATTCTTCTGGTTGTACATGACATAGAGTTACACAGGTTGTGTAATTATATATGCACATAGGGTAATAATGTCCAATTCATTCTTCTATCATTCCTACCCCATATCCCTCCCCTCCCTTCATTCCTCTTTGTTTAACCCAAAGTACCTCTATTCTTCCCTAGCTACCCCCACCCAGTTTATTGTGAATTAATATTCGAGTATCTAAGAAAACATTCAGCCTTTGTTTTGTTGGGATTGGCTTGTTCTCCAGTTCCATCCATATACCCACATAAGCCATAATTTCATTCTTCTTTAAGGTTGAGTAATATTCCTGTGCATATATACCACAATTTCTTTATCCATTCATCTGTTGAAGGACACCTACTTTGGTTTTATGGTTTAGCTATTGTGAATTGAGCTGCTATAAACATTGATGTGGCAGTGTCACTGTAGTGTGCTGATTTTAAGACCTTTAGTATAATCCGAGGAGTGGGATATCTGGGTCAAAACTTCCATCTAAGTTTTCTGAGGAATCTCCATACTGCTTTCCAGAGTGGTTGCACCAATTTCTAGTGCTACCAGCAATGTATGAGTGTACATTTTTCTCCACATCCTTGCCAACATTTGTTGTTGCTTGTATTCTTGATAATTACCATTCTGATTGGAGTGAGATGGAATTTCAGTGTAGTTTGGATTTGCATTTCTCTAATTGTTAGAGATGTTGAACATTTTTTCATATATTTATTGATTGATTTTCATTTCTTCTATGAATTGTCTGTTCAGTTTCTTAGCCCATTTATTGATTGGATTATTATTATTTTGGGGGGATTAAGTTTTTTTTTGAGTTCTTTATGTATCCTGGAGATTAATGCTCTATCTGAGGTGCAAGTGGTTAAGATTTTCTCCCATTCTGTAGGCTCTCTCTTCATGTTATTGAAAGTATGGAGGCAGGAAAGATGGAGTGAGATGGAGGGCATTACCCTAGGTACATGCTATAAAAAAACCTTTTTAGTTTGATTCCATTCCATTTATTGATTCTTGTTTTACTTCTTGTGCTTTAGGAGTCTTGTTAAGGAAGTCAGTTCCTAAGCAAGCATGGTGGAGATATGGGCCTACTTTTTCTTCTGTTAGGCACAGGGTCTCTGTTCTAGTGCCTAAGTCTTTGACCCATTTTGAATGGATCAAAACCCACCATTTTTTCTGATTTAATTCTTTTTCTTTGTTAATGATTTTTTGTGCAGGGTGAGAGGGGTTTTATTTCATTTTGCTATATATGGATTTCTAGTTTTCTCAGTACCACTTGTTGAGGAGGCTATCTTTTTTCCAATGTATGTTTTTGGTGCCTTTGTCTAGTATAAGATAACTTTATTCATGTGAATGCGTCTATGTCTTCTGTTCTGTACAGTTGATTTACATATCTGTTTTGGTGCCAATACCGTTTTTGTTACTGTGGCTCTGTAGTATAACTTAAGGTGTGATATTGTGATGCCTCCTGCTTCATTTTTCTTGCTAAGGATTGCTTTGGCTATTTGGGGGTCTCTTATTTTTCCAAATGAATTTCATGATTGCTTTTTCTAGTTCTATGCAAAATGTCATTTGAATTTTCATAGGAATTATATTAAACCTGTTTAATGCTTTTGGTAGTATGGTATAGTCATTTTGACAATGTTAATTTTGCCCATCCAAGAGCATGGGAGATCTTTCTATCTTCTAAGGTCTTTCTGAATTTCTTTCATTAATGTGGTGTAGTTTTCATTTTAGAGGACTTTCATCTCTTTTGTTAGATTGATGCCCACATATTTATTTTTTGAGGCTGTTGTGAATGGGGTAGTTTTTCTTATTTCCCTTTCAGAGGATTTGTCATTGATATACAGAAATGCATTTGATTTATGGGTGTCAATTTTATATCCTGCTACTTTGCTGAATTCATTTATTAGTTTTAGAAGTTTTCTGATGGAATTGTTTGGATCTTCTAAATGTAGAATTATGTCACTGGCAAATAGTGATAGTTTGAGTTCTTCTTTTCCTATTTGTATCCCTTTACTTCTAATTGTTCTGGCTAGAGTTTCAAGGTTGATGTTGAAGAAAAGTGGTGAAAGAGGGCCTCTTTGTCTTGTTCCAGTTTTTAGAGAGAACACTTTTAATTTTTCTCCATTTAGAATGATGTTGGCCTTGGGCTTAACATATATAGCTTTTACAACGTTGAGGTATGTTCCTGCTATCTCTATTTTTTCTAGTGTTTTGAACATGAAGGGGTTTTGTATTTTGTCAAATGCTTTTTTGTACTATTTATAATTACTATGTAGATGATAATGTTGCTTAAGAATAAGTCAGTTTTAATTACACTTTCTGATTTTTCTGATTGGGATTATTTTTTCTTATGTTATTGCACTGCTACGACTTCCTATACAACACTGAAAAGGAGTGAAACAAGGATCTCTCTGCCCTGTTTCAGTCTTAGCAGGAAAGTGTTCAATCTAATCCTGTTACATGTGATATTAGCTGTAGTTTTTTTTTTTTGTTGTTGTTGTTGTTTCTCACCTTCCTCATCTGCTCTCTCTTAAATTCTTGGTCACTCTAGCTAAAAGTTTATCAATTTCATAGATCTTTTTGAGTAACCAGATTTTGGTATAGTGGATTTTATTGCTTTAAATTATGTTTATTATTTTTTCCTTCTTTTTTTGGTTTAGTTCTTTTTCTGTGTTAATGAGAAAGATCAGGTGATTGATTTGAGACATCTATTATTTTCAAATATAAGCCATCAATGTTATGAATTTTTCAGTAAACACTACTTTAACTGTATCCCACAATTTTTTGTGTTATATTTCCATTTTCCTTCAGGTCAAAATATTCTAATCTACTTTCATAATTTCTCTCCTATACATAACTCATTTATCTGTATGTTGTATAATATCCAAATTTGGGGGGATATTTCAGGTATCTATTGACTATTGATTCCTAGTTTAATTCTCTTATGTTTAGAACATAAGAACCTAAATGTTGTGTGTATTAGGTCTATTCTTTGAGATTAGTCAAGGTTTGTTTTATGCTCCACACTATGAGCCATCTGGGTAAGTATTCCACATTGGGTGAGATGTATCAGAAACATCAGTTAGGTCTAGTTGAGTTATTAGTGTTGCTCAGCTTTTTTTTTTTTTTTTTTTTTTTTTTTTTTTTTTAATCTTTACTGTTTTTCTTTTTGCTTGTTCTGTTGATTTCTGGGAGAGGAAAATTGAAGTTCTCTAGCTAAAATTGTGATTTTTCTTCTTTCTCCTTCCAGTTCTGTTTGTGCCTCATGGATTTTGAAACTGTTGTGTGCATACCCATTTAGGATTGTTTTCTCTTGAGAATTGCTTGTTGTATTAATGAATTGGTCCATTTATCATATGTAAGGTCCCTCTTAAGTCCTGATAATATTCTTTGTTTGAAATATGCCTTATCAGAAAACAATACAAATACTGCAGATTTCATTTGTTTAGTGTCTGCATGATTATATATTTTTCACACTTTTAATTTACTTAGTTATATCTTCATATATATATATGTATGTATACATATGTGTGTGTGTATTTGGTACTAGGGATTAAACCCATGAGTGCTTAACCACTGAGCAACATCTCCAGCCCTTTTAAAATATTTTATTTAGAGACAGGGTCTTACTGAGTTGCTTGGGTTCTCAATATGTTGCTGAGGCTGACTTTGAACTCAGAATCCACCCGCTTCAACTTCCCAAGCTATTGGGATTACAGGTGTGCACCACTGTACCTGGCATGTCTTTATATTTAAAGTAGCTTTAAATATATATTTTAAATATAGTTGGGTTTTTTGAGGCAATGTAACAATCTATCTTTATTAATATAACTACAATGTTTAGTCACATTTAATGTGATATTCATATTTAAATGTGTTTATTGGTAAGATTTGATCAAAATCTACCACCTGTTTGTTATTTGTTCTAGTTCTTCTTTGTTTTCCTGCCTCCAATATTTTATGCTTTCCTTTGGTTTATTGGAGCATTTTTTATGATTCTATTTTATACCATCTGTTAAATTATTATTTTATTACAATTTTTTTTAGTGGTTGCCCAAGGGTTTACAATATACATTCACAATTAACTCGTCTTTCTTCAAATACTATTATGCTGCTTCATGAATATTGTAATGACTTTACAATACTATATTTCCAATTCCTCCCTTTCATCTTTGATGTTATTGTTCTCATACATTTTACTTTCACAGCTGCTACACGGACGGTACAGGGCCATCATTTTTGCCTTAAACTAAAAGTGAGAAAGTAAATGCATTGTGTTCTGCCTTCATTCCTTCCACTTCCATCACTCTTCCTTTCTTTGGGGAACCTCAGGCCTGGGTCTAGCATCCTGTGTCTTCTGCCTGAAACACTTTGTCTTATGTGTCTCCAGTTCTAACAGTACTGGGTGTGTGCCTTTTCAACTCCTGCTTCAGATTTGAGTCTGTCTCTCTTTTCTTCATTGAGGGATTTTTTTGTGTGTGTTGGTCTCATTTGTGTTCAAACCTGTTGTTGATTGCTTTTGTTACCCATCATTTCTGTTTGTCAGGGGCAGGGGAAGTTCCTGCATTAACTCAGTCTTGTATACTGATCAGAAGTCAATTGATTTAATTATTCACTTAACTTAAAAATCAATTTAGGTAATTTTTAACAAGGTTCAAAACCATGTCCTTACAGAACTTGACCCTAAGTTTGCCCAACTCATAATGTCTTGAAGATACTCTGTCCCTTTGCCTCAGGTTTCTCTATGTAGCCTAAGGCCTTTGGTTGTGATGACCTCAGAGCTTTAGTGACTGTTTCTAAGCCACCAGCTAGATGAGTGTGGAGTTGAAATAAGAAGTCCTTATCCTATATGCTTTACCAGCTAAGAGGGTTTGTTGAAAAAGGGTTTGTTTAAGAGCCACCTTCTCCAGGAGGCCTCCTGGAACTGTCCTCTCTGGCCCATGGCGAGCTGGGGTATGGAAGTTCTCTGTAGCCCTCATTTGGTGGCAGTACTCTTGCTCCTGGGTGGTCTCACTCATTACTCCTCTTCTAAGACTTAAGGAAGTGTGTTACCAGGTGGGCGGTGTCTTGTCATCTTTGAACAATTTCCTCTTCATCCAGCTACACACATATCCATCCTTTAACATGGGGTTGGACACTCAGTGAACCACTGTTTAGTCCATGATCAAAAAAAAAAAAAAATTAGAGGTTGGGACATCAGCCAGAAATTAGATGATTCCTCAAGTAGAATCTGCAAAAATTAGTAAGCAAAGGAAAGAAAGGGGATGGCAATAGCATTTTGGAAATGTAGTTTTAGCCCCTGTGATAGAGGGCAGAGCAGTGAAAGCCCATATGGTTCCTGGGCTTTTAGCCCCTGTGATGGAGGACAGTGCTAAGACCCACTGTGTTGTCAGCAGTTTCTGATTTAGAATCTGCTGAGCCGCACATAAGATTTGGAAGGTGGAAGAGAAGAGGGTGCTGCGTTTCCCTCCCACTCTGGCAAGTGAAGCCAGGCAGATGGCTGACTCGAGGTTTGCAGTAGCTTCTGGGCAAGGCCCCCTGAGCACCTGCTTCAGTGTTGCTGGCAGCTGTATCTCCACCACCAGCACCCTGAGACTCCAGCACTCCCCAGTTTCCTGAAAGTTGGCTCTGGGGCTCCTTGGACATCGTGTCCCAAGCCTTCCACAGGTTTTGAAAGCCACAGATTTTTCTCGATTGAATCCTTTCCTGCTAAAATAACTAGAGGGGCTTCTGTTTTTCTGACCAATACAGTCTCTCTATTCTGCAGTTTCACAGTGTCCACCACAGAGACTGAAGGACACACAGAATAGACACAGTTCATGCTGAATGGGGGGCCGACTGCAGGAAAATGTAGTTTCGAGGCTTCTGTCCACTGTAATACAGGGCAGAGCGACAAAGGGAAGGCATAGGGCTGAGGACCCACAAAAAGATCTCGTGCTGATATTCACAGTTCATCTATGTTGCTGGTTTCCCAGCTCATGGCTCCTTAAGAAGCTGGAAGCCACTGCTACAGTTTGGTTCTTAAATGTCCCTCAGAGGCCCTGTAAACAGCATTGTGGTAAAGACCCCTTGACTCTGGGGGAGTTAAATAGTCAAGTTCAAGTCCGGGCTTAGTATCTTTTAGCTATACCTTTGGGGCAACTAACTTGAACTCCCAAATATGTCAATTTTATTTGTAAAATGGACATAGTAACAACATAATAAAACTTTCATATATCCGATATAAAAGAATATTTGGATAATTTAGTATATTATTAATAAGCTTTAGTTATTATGTAGAACCCTCCTTGTGATATTTTATTCCTAGGAGTAGGAGATTTAGCCTCCAACTTGGTGCTGTTGGGAGCTGGTGGAAACCTTTCAAAGGTGGCTCCTCGTGGGAGGTTTAAGGTCAATGAGGGCATTAGTTTTAAAGGTAGTGGGATTTCACCCCTTGCTTTTTTTTTTTTTTTTTTTGGCTCCCAGGCTGCCCTGGGGTGAGCGGCTTTATGCACCATGTGCACCTATCATGATGTAATGCTTTTCCACAGGCCCAGAAGCAACAGAACTAGCCAAGGACCATGAACTGAAATCTCCAAAGTCTTGTGCCAGAATAAACCTTTTCTCTTTTTATGTTGATTTATTTCAGTTATTTATTTTTTTTTACTGTGATAAAAAGTTGATTGACACAACCCTTCATGAAAAAATATTATTCATGGCTTTTGAGGGGGGAGGGGCGCTGGCAGAATTTCTCTTCAGGGTGTATTCCAAGAATCAAAGGCATCAAGGAAAATTACATTGGACAACTTCGTTTGATTCTTTTACTTCCATGAATAAAATAAGCAACTACAAACAAGGGGTTATATAGAATAACTAAAGTTTATTAATCATGTGCTAAATTATTCACATACATTATTTTATTTTGGATATGTAAATTTATTTTACAAATAAATTTGAGGCTTTGGGGGTTCAAGTTAGTTGCCCCAAATGTACAACTAGAAGATAGTAAGCCCACATTTAACTCCCCCAGGGTCTGAGAGCCTTACCACAATGCTGTTTACTGATCAAATCTTTCTCATTCACAAGGGATGGATTAGATGATGTCTGAGATTAGGATCCTCTGAAGGTGAAAGGTCACTAAGTCATGGGTGTCTAATTTTATAGCTCATCAGTAGCTGTAGGGTAAGACTTCAAATTAGAATGGTGGGCAGCTACTGGAGGATCTAGGGAGTGGAGGAGAGCAAGAAAGAGAGGATAAGCAAATGCTCCCCGTGCGTTAGGTTTTTCCCACATGGAAGAGTAAGGAAGAACAGGGAGATCATAAAAGTGGATGAAATCATGGCGGCCACTCATCAATGGCTGCAGAGGGAAAATGATCTGGGTTGGCCTCAGCTGAGTCCGCAGGAGGGAACCTGGTCTAATTGGGCCACGCTGCCGGGGAAGAGGCAGGTCTTATCTCAGAGGCAAGACCCTTGGTGGGTTTCTAGTCATGATGAAGAAAGGACCAGCTGTGGTCAGCCCAGAGAAGCAGACCCAACAATGTCCAGGTGGAGCTGCGGTTGAGACCTTAGTGGGATTGCTTCCAGTCTGCTCAGTTTTATCATTAGCCTATGCTGGGTGAGCCATCCTGATTCAACCTCTTGGAGGTGAGGTGAATCTGCTCCTCCAGAGGCTCCTAGGGATGACTCAGAAGGCAGTCCAGCACCCAGGGTGGCAGGTTCCCATGGATAGCAACTCATTGACTGCCTCCCAACCCAGGGCTCAGGGCCCTGCGGAGGCGTTCAATGTAACTTGAAAGAGATTGACTAATTTGCATCAAGTGGGTCTACAGACCTCTCAAACCACTAAATTCCTTTCATCCTGCTTCATCCTTGATTCTGCCTATTTGTTTCCATCCCACGAGCACTCCCTGGAAATGACCACAGTAGCTCTTCTCCTGGCCTCCTGACAGATCTGCTTCTCCTGCATTTCCACCATCCCTAAACCCTGCTTCCCCTGGTACCTCAGTGCTCTTTCTATCATGCAGACCTGACAGTCCTCCTTCAATGGCCTTGAGCTTTCTCAGAGGGGTGGTCAGTTAGCCCCATCTCTCTGCCTCTCCATCACCATTATCTTGTTTGCATTTTCTCTTTAACTGCTTCAAAGAGACCATGCTTCATGGCTTTACGTCCCTTGCCCTGCCATTTCTGCTCCTTGGCAAAGTGCTCTGTCTTAGCCTTTTTCTTCTGGTGAACTCCTTATTCCTCCTTTTTTTTTTTTTTTTTGCTTAAGACTTTACTCTAAGACTCTGGAGGAACGTACCTTATTGCTAGATGACATTTATTCCTGGCTGGGTTTGTCCTGCATCTCCACAATTCTGCTTAGGAAATGCTCCCCTGACTTCATTGACATTGTTGTTTTCAAATTCTACTCTTTGCTTGTTGGGGAACTCTTGAGGGTGTGCACCACGTGTGCCTTGTGTTCCTGGCATCCAGCTCAGGGACTGTCACAGAGCAGGTGCTCAGTGCATATTTATTGAAGGATGGGGTTGGTGCTGGCAGCTGTGATCAGCATGTGCTCAGAATGACTTCTGTGCCTTTAGTCTCCCTCTTTCCTCCTGCTGCCTTTTCCATCCCCCACCCTAACAATTTCTATTTTCCTTTCCCTTCCCAACTTCCTGCTCGAGCCTGGCAGAGTTGGAGAGCCCTGTGCAACTGGGCAGTGTCCTGCCTTCCCATTTCAAATTTCCTGGATTCCATCTTCTTCTTCCCATACTTGGATGCAGCAAGAGCAAAGGAAATAGATCCAGTCTCATAGTCTGAGTCCCTGGGCCACCCGGGGAAGCTGTGTTCCCAGACTAGTTATGTTCCTATCCTTCCTTGTCCAGTAAGCCAAAATACTTCTGATAGATGATCTTTTCCCTGTACTCAGTTCATGGAGCAAGCCCTTGGTGCATTGAGAAGGCATGGTTCATTCTTTATTTCGATGGGGCTGCTTAGGAGTCCATCTCACGCCTATCTTCAAAGGAGGATGGTGTTTACTGGAACAGGACCAGGATTAGTCAATAGACATAGTTCTGAGAATGCCATTATATTCTCACAGGTCCCTTCCACGAGATGATGTCTTGACCTTTCCTGCCCTGGTAGCCTGGGCCATGGGTCCTGCTGTTCATGAAGGAACTGGGTGTCGCAGCAACCATGCTAATGATTTGCTTGCTCACTGATACCCAACTTGCATGCCAGGCAAGGGAACTGGCCAATTTATTTACCTGTAAAGAAATTCAATCTATGTAAATGTCTAGCATGGGCTCTGCTTCTACCCACAATGAATCAGAGAGTGGGGTTCTATGCTGGGATTCAGTCGACTTTCTTCCCTGTGTCTAACAGCTCATTTGGTTCCAGTGTAGCTGCTGAGCACCATAAAAACCCTCATAAAGATGCTTATTTGAAAAACATTCAGGAAATATTACTAATTCACTTGCAGGAGCAGAGACCTACTGAGTAGCACCAAATGGTGTTGATTAGCAGAAAACAGGAACAAACATGATTTAAAATAACACAGGAGAGGTGCAGGGGCAAACCATGCAGGTTGAACCTGGAGAAGCAGGCAGTGGGGAGCTGGGGAATGCTCCCCACCTGGCCCTTGGGCTCTGCTCCCCTCTTGGCCTTGTTTGGATCCCTCTAAATGTAGAACTTGAGAGAAGATTTGGTGCAAGTGGTTTATTTGGATGGTAAACTCCAGGACCACCAAATAGGAGTTGGGGAGATGAGCTGGGGGTGGGGGGGAAACCCCAAGAAGGGTGAACATAATGAGTGGACCATTAGGGGAGACTCTGAGGATCAATCGGTGGAACACACCTCAGAATCGACTGTACCTCATACTGAGGGAGAAATCTGGGGGCACTTCGTTGATCCCTGTCCTTCTCTGATTGAGAGTTGTGCCTGGGATGTGAATTTCCTGGTACTTGTAGCTTCTGGAAACATGTTATGCATGTACCCCAAAGTGACATTGGAGGCCAGGAACTCCGGCATTCACTTGTAGGTGGTCCAGGGACAGGGGCATGGGGATGGCTGAATCAGCAAAAAGGACACTGGTTTCTGGTCACTGCAAACCCAAACCAGAAACAATTAGGATCTGATAGGTGATTAGGAGAAATGCGATCACCAGGAATCTTTCAACTGTGGAACACATCTTTCAATGGCCGTTTCTACTCCATCTTGGCAAGTTTCTCTTAGGTGAAATGTGGTTGGGAGATTTGTGGCTGGCTTTCTGGGCCTGGTGTCCCACAGCATGGCACTGAGATCCCAGTTCTTCTGTGAGCCTCTCTGACTAGCCTGGCCACGCCTGAGTTTTCCAGCGGCCATCTCACTCCAAAGTCCTTTCCACCTACAACCTTGCTGAACTTTTGCTAATTGAACTTTTTCTTCTTGGGCATATTTGATTTCTCCAGATAGGAGACAGGCTCTCGAGGGCAGTCTAGACGCTCCACTATTAGCAGTGTGATTTCCACAGTTAAATACCATAAACATGGCCATATATGCACAGGGAGACCAGCACAGTTATCCGTGGCCTGAGAGGGCAGTATGTTCTCCTCTCTGGGACTGGGAGTCAGAAGACTTGACTCTGGAGAGAATTAAAATATGAGTCTTCCTGCGATCCATTTGAGAGCTTACGTGCCAGTCACCCCCTAGAGATGAGTCTCCCAATTTTTAGGTGAGGCAAGATGAGATACCTGCCCTGGGTCTCTCATGGGAGAGCCCTGATCTGAATTCTGGAGCCAGATTCCCTCTTCCCACCTATGTAGACCCCATGGTGACAATGGCAGGAGGGATGAGGTGTGTTTATCTGGGAGAGGTGACATCACTTACTTTACTCCTGTGTCCATCTGGTCGAATGAGCAGAAATCGATGGGAATGGCTGAGGGGTCTCATGGAGCCCAAGGCAGGGGCTAGAAAGGCACCTGGAGATGGGCAACGTCCACCTCTGTGGCTTATCCTGCCTCGCCTGGGGGGTCTACTCTCCTCTCCTTCTCTGCGTACAGGTCCACTTGCCCTTGCAGCCTCAATGCCAGCTGAGATCAGCCCCAGGAGGAGAGAGTTGATGATGCATGGCCATCCATCCCATCTACCAGGGCTGGGGTGGGGTACCGACGATCAACCCCACTCTCCTGTCAGTCAGTGTTCCTAACCCCCAGTCCCCCCTCTAAGAGGTCCATTCAGCAGTTACTGACTGGAAGAGTCCTCGCCAAGACTTGTTTTTCCCCTGAGGATTTTGTATCCAATTCCTGAGCCCTCAACCTTTGGTGAAGTCTTGATTAATGCCAATTGGAAACTTGGGGGCCTGTTGGAAGCAAAGAAGGATTATAAAAGGGGGAACTTAGTGACATATTTGGCTCCTTTGGGACACTTGTACTGAGGTGCCTTGGAAGTGACAGGAAGTGCATGGACGAATGGTGCTTTCTGGGCACATACTCTGCCTGGGATGCTTCAGGTATAGGTGTGGCTCTGGCATCAAAAACCCTTACACTAACCCTGGTAAATGTCCTGGGGAGTCAGAGATGAGAACCTGCGCCATGGCTCTAGTTTGTGGTTTTGAAAGAGAATGCAAAGTCCCAAGAGAAGTTTCAGAGGTCAACTCCCAGGATGGTGGCAGCTCCCTTTTTTATACCCTTATCTGTTGACACCACCACAAAGTCTCACAGTTTCTACTTCCCTACTGTGTGGTACTGGTGACACCAGGGGACAGCCTTTCAATTGAGTAGGCTGAAGCACTCTGGTCTCGATGCCATCTCTGCTTAGAGAGCTGCTGCTGGAGCGGGAGTCTGTGGAAGCTCCCACCACGGGAGACACAGGTCCCCCTGTCCATCAACCTGAAGTATAGATCTTTCCTTCCCAATGAATAGCTTCTCTGCTCTCTGGAGAGAGACGGAGGCCTCCCTGACATGCTGCTTGGGAGAAGAGGACAGCGATGCAGTGGGAGGCCATGGGCATGCTGAAGCCGTGACAGCTACAGCTCTGTACCCACCCCATGGTTTTGGAAGGCAGTCATAATTCTTAATGTGGCAGGGATTTAGAAAAGCTGATTCAGGGATGGAGTGAAGACCTCACAGAAGGTCTTCAAGTTCAGGACTGGAGTTCAGAGAAGCTAGCAACAACTTTCTTGTAGAATCAGGACCACTTCCAGTCACCTTGAAAGCTAGATTAGATTTCAGGGAAAGAATGAGAGTCCCCCCCCCCCCACCCAGTATTTCTCTCTGAGCTTCATATGCATGGCTGTTTCCTTGAGTTAAGTGTAGTTTGGTAGGTTGCTTCTACTATTCAGGAGGCCCAAAATCCTGATAAATTGATACTTCAAAAACTTTTGGTGATCATTTTATCTTAGAGATCTATCCCTCATGTTTAGCATCTCCCTCTACACCACCACCACACTGATGTTCAGCTTCTAGTCTTAGTGGCTATATTAGTTAACAAGACATCAGCAAACCAACTCTAACTAATTTGAGAGAAAATAGGGAGGTTTGTTGTTTGTTTGTTTGTAAGTGGAAAGTTCACAGTCTTCAGGAATGGCTAGATCCAGGACTCCAAATGTTGTATTAAAGTTCTCCTTTCTGTCCACCTCTTGGCACTCTGCCTCTTAGCATGTAGCATTTATTCTCGGGAAGACTTTTTGTATATGGAATAAAACATTGTTTCTAGCAGGTCCAAACCAGCATCTCCAAGTTATGATCCCAAAGGAATGCAGACTGATTTCTTTCAGTACTAATCTTTCCACTCTAGGACTGTATGCCCATCCTGGAATTGACCACTAATGTTGAGGGATGGCACATTCAGCTAATTCTGGAATTATGCATAGCTCACCTACAGGTGAATCCTACCCCAAATGAATGGTATAGATTTCCTTGGGAAGGTGGAATTCTGTTACCAAATGGAAGGGAAGAACAGGGAAGCTGGAGTCTGCAATGGTTTCCCACCACAAGGGCTGAGCTTGTTTTTCTCTTGGCCTAGCGGGTAGTGTTGTGGGCTCTGTTTACACTTCCTCCTACCATTGTGAGGTTATTTAATTGCTTCGCCATGTAATTGGCTAAATTGGCTAATGTGCCTCATTCTGTGGCTCCACAGCTAGCCTGGGTGCGCTCTCTTTTCTTTCCCCATTCCTCTCCTGCCCCTCCCCCACCCCTGCATGAATCACCACTACCGTCTTTCCAGGACTCCACTGCTTTGGAGGGATAATTCCTGACTTGAATCGGAAGAGGATGAGAGCAATTAGCTGAGGACCTGGGGCCAGCATCCACTGGGCCTCCTTGGAGGATTCTGTGTTCTGTTGGAGGTTAATCTGGTTAGAGATAATTTAGGAAAGCCAATGGGATGATGGCTCTTGGGTCTGCTGAAAAGGGCACTTCCCATCCCTGCCAGGGTGGAGCATCCTGAGTTTCAAAACTTGGGAAACTTGGCTTGGGGACTGTTTTTTTCTTACTGGCCGATGACCCAGGCAGTGGAGGGGGAAGGAAAGCATAGAGAGCATCGCTCTTGCTGGCACAGGTAGATCAGTCTACTTGAAACACAGCCTAGTGACCATCAGAGGTTCCTGGAGGCGGTCTTAAGAGTAAGAAGCAAGAGGTTTGGTGGGTGAAGAAAGTGCTACAAACTACCATAGAAAACGGAAGTGAGTTGGATCCAGGTTGGAGGGCATCCTGATGGAGGCTTGTAGCAAGGAAGGCTGGGTGAGGAAGAGTCTAGAAGGTGCTGGCTGCAGCCCAAACTACAGATGATCACCTGACTCAGCCCCATTGAAGACTTTGTCTTTGTTCCATATCCCTCCAATCTTTGCTCTCCTTGATTCTATTGGTACCAAATATTGGATAAATTTCTAGTAGTAATTACTACACACCATGGCGGGTGTAGATTGTCCCTGACTTCCCATCTGGAGCATGGAGATATCCAGGGTTTATTTCTTGGGGATAGAAGTGAAGAGACTTTGGGACTTAAATTTTTTAGCAGACACATATTTGTGAAAGTTAGGTAAGGCAGGATACATAGTCTGGAACCTATCCAACTCCTACTGGATATGTGGGAGTTTAGTAAGCATTTACTAAGTCCCTTTTATGTGGCTGGACTACACATTGCAGGGACACAATGGTATCACCCCGGCTTCAAGAAACTTGCTGTCTGGTAGGGTCTTGAATGTAGAAGAAATGGAGCATAGTAGCAAATAGGGCTTGATGGTCAGATAGATCTGAGTTTGAGTGTTGGCCCTACTAAATACAGGCTGAGTGACTTTTGGAACAACCTGCAAAAACTTCCCTATGTTTTTTTTTTTTCCTTTGTAAAATGGGACTACCACCTGCCCTGCAGTTTTTGTGAGGATTAAAGCTAGCATGAGCAATTAAGCTTCCTATCTCAAATGGGTATGAAAGAAGTGTCCATTACCCATAGAATTTAGGTGGAAATCAGTGTAGTAACATCACCTGAGCTGAAGTAGGTGCCCAAGAGCATAATGAAAAGTAATCTGAACCTATTTCTTGGTCAGTCTTCATAGCCCAGAACCCTTTTTCCCCCCCATGGCAAAGACAAATGTCTCTGTTTCCTTATCAGTGAGTAATTATAACATTAAAATATCTATCTTCTAAAAGGCTGGGGTTTGGGCAAATCTCAAATTGTAAATTTTGATGTAGTCTAATGAAGTTAGACTGTATCTTTAGTCTCTAACCATGAAGGCACTCTGTTCAGAGTTTTGGGCATTTTTGCCCGACTTGAGTACTTACTGAATTCTCACTATAGGCTGGGCACTTTTATAAAAGTTTGGTATTTGATTTTCCACAACAGGTACAGAAAGATCAACTCAGCTGACACTAATGGAGCTGGATTTAAACCCTGGCTGTGTGATGCCAGAATATAGCCCTCCACCATGACAGTGAGCTAACTGCCCATTCCCACAGAGGTCTGCTCTCAGCTGCGATGCTGTGGTTGGACAGCTCCAGTTGTAGGAACATTCGTCTTCTCTGGAGTGAAAAAATCTGCCTCCTCTTAACACCCACCAGAATGTTCCAGTTTTCCTGATAGAATAAATCTATTTCTTGTTTTGGAGGGTGAAGTGGTGGGTGAGGGTGTATCATTGTTGACATCTGGTGCAGGATTGGCAGAAACTCCCCAACTTCTCACCACTCATCCGGCCCACTGACAGGTCATTCTGACCTTTACACCTTTACACCTGTCTCCTGAGGGAAGAGATGCTTATACCCTGCATCCTGGCCGCACTCCAGAATCCTCAGGGATCTCTGTCTACCAGTTGTCTCCTGTCTCATCTTGAGCATCTTCTCCATCAGCTCAATGCACTCAGCACTTAAGTATATTTAAGTATTTTTATCTTCACAACAAAAATAAAACTCTCCACAGTATCCTCAGCCCACTCCTCTGGCTTTTCTTTTCTCTTCACAGCCAAACTTCTGAAAGAGTTGTACCCTTCCACTCTTCCAATTCCTCACCTTCTAGTCTTTCCTCAACTGCTCCAAACTGGATTCTCTCTTACTTACTCCCCGCAGTGAAAGTCTGGCTGAGTGAAGGTTGCCCAAGGTCTCTTTGTCATTAAATCCAAATGAACTCAGTATTATGAGACACCATGGACCACTCTTTAGGGAAATAGTCTTCCATTTGACTTTTCCTAATACAATCTCCTGTTTGAACTCCCTATCTGCCCACTACCCATTAATTACTTTGGAGACCCAGATTCTAATGTATCAAGGATGGGTCTCTCTGGGGTTCTTTCCTTGGGTCTCTTTGACTTGGACCACTTCCATGGAACTGCACTGGTATCTGACACTCCAAAGTCTCTCTGTTGAATGCAGATGTGACTCTTGAGCACCAGATCTATAGTCAATAGTCCAGTTAATATTTCCAGAAGGATTTCCTACAAATTCCCTGAATGCCATACATGCAAAATTAAATTCGACACATTTTTCCTTCAAACTGGCTTGTCATCTGTTTCCTAGCTCAGTACTTGACAGTACTGTACTACCTATTGTTGAGCCAGAAGCACTGGGGTTATCTCTGTCATTTGCGTCTTCATTTTTCTCCATATGAACTACATCTTCGTCAGTCATATCTTGCTTATTCTGTTGCCTAAATACTTCTTGAAACCATCCTTTTCTCTCTGGTTCCTGTGTCACTATCCTTAAATAATCTATTATATTTTGCTTGGGTTAATTTATCAGTCTCTGACAGGCTTCCTCTTTCTACCTCCTTTCCTTACACGGAAGGCAGCAAGATCCTTCTAAAGGTCAAAAGCATTGCCATTACTTGTCTACTTAAAAACCTCCAGTGGTTTCTCATTCCTCTCAAGAGGAAGCACAAATGTGTTCAGGTTGTGTTCTGTGATTGAGAGGGTGGAAGGCTGGGTGGTGGGCAGGGCATCTCAATGAAGAAATGGAAGTCAGTCCTTTGAAGTTGGGAAATGCTGCAGAACATGCAGGCATTGAGGATGAGTGTGTCCAGAAAGGCCTAAGATTATATAACCAGAAGAGTAATAACACAGGGTTGGATATGGGCAGAAACCATGCACAGATCAGTGAGGAAAAGCTCCTTTGGTGTCTGAGCTGAAGTAGTCACTGAGGCAGCATCAGGCTCAGCCCCGTGCCTTGGCCTTATATGGGTAAGCAGCCTCAGACTTTATTTACCGGTTTGGGCTTTTTGGTGGTTGGACTGATGAAAGATGGGGCTGACTGGTAGAGTACATTCTGATCCCCACGGAAGGGCAACTTGTTGATCTGCTCCGTGTTTTGGGGCTTGGGTAAGGGCTTGTGCAGGATGATTCCTTTTTGTCTTTATGGTTCATCTTGCCAGGATCTACTTGGTTTTGGACTCTAACGCTTTCATAGTTTTGAAGGTTGAACATTGGACTAGAACTTGGATGTGACCTTCTTTCTGTTCTCCTCAGTAGCAGATTCCCCCTTTCCTAAGTTCAGAATGAGTGTCAGCTCCATCCTGCCCGTCACTGGACCTTCCTCCTGCACAGCTGTACAATGGTGTTGATGGAGCATTACCAGGGGCTGCCTGGACCTCCTTCCCCAGAGCCCTCTCAGGGACTCGCTGTGTCTGAGGAACTTCAGGAAGGCAAACAGAGAAAAGTCACTGAGATTTACTCTCTGGTGTTGCTTTCCCGAGGAAACCACTTTGGGTTCTGTTCAATGGCCAGGCCTTCCTTATTTTTCTTCTGATTTTCTCTTCTAGATACCAGATTCCTTCCTCTGGAAGTTTTCAAGGGAGATGGAAATGGGGCTGGGGAAAACCAAAATAGAGTCCTGGTCAGCAAGAAATATAAATGAAATTTCTGGAGAAATTGCTGACTGCACAGAACTCAGGCACAGATACTAGATCTATTAAAGCTAGTCTGAGGGAAATAATACAAATCTTAGCATTTGGTCTCCCAGGCTCAGTCAGAAAATCTGCCTCTGCCTCCTGGGGAAAGAAACTTTTTTTTTTCTTGCTGGCATGGTAATGGTGAAGATGGGATTATTCTTTCAGGTAGGCATGAGAAGCTGGGAGGTAGGAATGGTAAACTCATTTTCTCAAAGGCCAATTCCATAAGTCAGTGAACTCTGGTAGTTTGATTGATTGAAGACTTATTATGTTCAAGGGAAGTGAGAGAGATTCATTAGTTCCAGGTAGATATTTGGTAATGGCAAAGGCTCAGGATGCAAAGTGGGCAGAGTCAACTTGGTCTAGAAGCTGTCCTCTGAGATGAAAACTTCCGGAATGTCGTGGGGACAGTTGTGGTTACTTCTCCAGCAGGCAGACGAAGCCAGCCTTGGAGTAAAGAAGAAATTCTTAGCAGAGTAACCAAAAACTTTTGTGAGACATCCACTTGGGCCCCACGGTGAGGACTGGAGAGAAGGCTTTCAAACCCATGCCACATTGGCTGGTGTGGGGGAGGGCACACATCTGTTCGTTGTTAAGATACTGGCATCGGATGTCACAGCTTCCTGCAGGACTTCCTAGCGCTGCTCTAAGAGCTGATAATCTGCAAGTGCAGGAGTCTGAAGAGCAACCCTAGGAAATGCTGGAGGGAGGCCCAGGCTCACATGAAAGCCTCCACAGTGCTCCACAGTGCTGCTGGTGGGGATTTTCATCACCGGAGGAACATTTCCTACCAATATTCTCTTGAAAATTTTCAGCACAAGGGTCTACATATTGAATTAAGCTGGGTTCTTGGGGGACAGCTGCCTGGTTTTTAAAATTTTGGTCAGCCAAGAGATTAAGTTGAAAATTTGCAGAAGTAAGTTTATCATGATTCTCATCATATTCTGATAGCTTCACCCATCTCAATTCTTTCCAAATTTGTAATAGAAACTCCTGATATGCTGATAGGTAGCTTAGAGGTGGAAGGTGTGGGCTATAGAGTAAGGCAGTTAAGGGTTGAGAACTAGCTTTGCTCCTTCCTAACAGGGTGACGTGAGACATTTAACCTGAGTCTCTGTATATAAAATGAAGATAAAGCACTACTATAGAGTCTTGATGATGAATGTAGGACACTCAAGGTAGCACTTGGAACATGGTGGGCACATAATAATGTATGAAAAGGTGACTGGCATTTCAGTTTGGTTTCTCCTAAATGCAGCAGCCTTAGGAGGAAATTACAACCTGTGCCTTGAATGTACTGGTGCAGAGCATTGGTTTTGTATTTCAACATATTTGGGCTCAAATCCCAGCTTTGCAACTTAGTAGCTTGGTGATCCTGGATAGGTCTCTGAATCCTTTTAAGTCTCAGATTTGCGCATGTAGAATAAGATAAAATATTAAGGACATCACTGAATTGCTGTGAGAAATGAGATCATTCACCTAGAGGGCTTTCCAGAATGCTTTGCCTCAAGAAAGCCTTCTTAAATTTAACATTTTAATGTTGTTATTTGGTAACTATTACTTATATAGCTATGCCTTGGGTTAGGTTAGCCTAATACAGAGGAGCAATCTATGATGGAGCTATAGCAGTTAATCAAATAAAGTAGCTACCAGGGTCCCCCACTCCAGATTGATGTTTAAAATCTCATCATCAACTTAACAGAAATATTTTCTAGGCTTCAAATCAGGCAAAGTTTTCTTTTGTTAAGGTCCCTTGCTAACCCAGCTGGTGTTATCTGGGTGGACCAGCTGGTTTTGTCAGTTAACGTAACTTCTAGTTGAATGGTGAGTCTCTGATTGCTGCATTTAGCCCTGAACCTGTCTTGAGAGGGCAAGGAAAGCGTAAATGAGTTCAGTTGGTGTTAGTGTTAGACAGCTCTAGTCTTACTGTTCCTAGAGTGCAGGGCCCAAGGAAGTAGGGAAGTGCAATTGAAGTTAACCCAAGAATTGGTAGGAAAGCAGAGGAGTTCAAGCCCAGAATGACTGGTCTAGGAGATCCCTGTGGAAAGAAGCCACGCTCCTATTTGGTGCTTCACATTGAGTTCCCTAAGGGTTGGAAAGGTATTGGGCTTCTGTCATGGTGTCTTGATATGGTTTCTCCCAGTGCCAGGTTTGCCCTGGGTCACATTTAGGTGAAAAAGTGAAATTGGACTTGTACTCCAGGTCTCTAGGGGAGTACCTGGCTGAGTCCTCTTGGGGAGGGAAAATAGCTGATGGGCTTTCTGTCTTATTATAAATGAGTTACCTGCTTTCAAGGAATCCAGTACTTGTGAGGACATCTACTGTTATATAGTGGTGTGTCCTAATTATGGGATCCCAAATGAGGGTGTGCTCCAAACTCTGTGAGGCCATTTTGTTCCTGGAGTTATTTTCTGAAGGATTCAAATTTGGAAAGAGCTTGCTTAGGTCCTATAAAATCTCCAGGCCTCTGCTCTCTGATAAAAACTTGGAAATTGCTAAAGGATGAACCCTAAGAATATACTAGGGTGACCCATCTTTCTCTTATAAATTATTGCATTAGACAAGCTCCCTTGAAGCAATGGTTCCCAGACTGTGATACACAATGTACTAATCCTATGACACGATTTATCAAATGTTTGGAAGAACACATTTTAGAAATACTGATGCATCTATTCTCTCTTGGGGAAGACAGCTGTTGAATTTTGGTGGGGGGTAATCAGGGCTGAATTCTATGGCTACCACCATTTTGTCTTCTCTGGAAAGGTTGGATTTTTGGGCGGTGGGGAAAATTTTTTCTGGGAGGCAGCTTACTGGGAAGGCAGCTTCCTAGGGGTCTGACTAATATCTACAAAGTAGGTCCCATGTTCCCATCCTGAACTTAGATGCCATCACCTGGTGGTTTATCATAGTCCCCAAGCAGAGAAAAGTAGAGGTTTGAAATGGAGAAGGGTGAGCAGCACATGCACTGATGTACATGTATCTTGCCTTTGAGAAGCAAAACATTGAAACAACCTATGAGTCTTTTATTATTGGGGGTGAGTCTAACTAAGTGATTTAAAAACCCAAGCAAGTTTGAGCAGTTCTCCCATTGATCTCACATGTATATTTCATCAGCTCTGTACTCTTTAACAAAACTGGAATGCATTTGGTTACTTCCTTGGCAGAGCAATCATTACAAAACCTTTGTAACAAGCTCTCCAACAACCCCTTCTGCAACATTGATTAGACCCACAGCCCTTGAATCAAGCAAAAGGAAAGTCTAGTTACAAAGCAGAGTTATAATTTTTTGAAGTAATGTACAGCATACGTAAATGATAGGTTTGCAGGTGGAGTTGATGCTGATAAATTCTGGGGCTGGAAAAAATGTACCTTCTTGTGTATTTGGAGACAATCTGAACCAAACCTCCGCAGAGGCTCCGAGTCATGTAGAGACCCACTCATTTCTCCTAATAGACAAGGTACAAGTTTGTTGCCAGAAATTTGGGCTTCTTTGAAGTAAGCATTTTGACTTCTTAATTTTAACATGAGATAGTTGTAACTGCCAAGATATGCTTTTGTAAAAATCTTAAGCTCCATGGGAATTCAAGATAGGGCAAAAATGATTAATAACTGGCTCTGATTTTGCTCACCCTCAAGTGGATATTTCTGAGGGATTGTTGCAAAAAAAGGTGGAAAATGCTAGAATCAAGATGACTTAGCATGAGGGTGAGAGGGTACAAGGTAGGTAGCCGGGGGATACATATCTTATAATGGGAAAAAGAACAATTTGGGTACACAGGAAGAGGACCCAGTATTTTGGGGGACTTTTCTAAGGACCTGGCAGGAATTCGGGCACTTAGCATAAATTATTCCCTTTAATCTTCAGAGTAATTTTGTGCCTGGTGCTATTATCACTGCAGGATGTCCATAAAATCTCAAGTCCCAAGTGATTATATATAACGTCATTAAGGATGTCTTTAATGTGTATAATATTTTTTTCTTTATTTTCCAACTGTATGGGGTCCTGTATTTGCAGATGGTCAAGGTGAAGTTGAGCTTCTAAGAGAGTTGCCGAGGATTATAATGCAAGCCTCTCTAATTTCGAAGACCTGGTTCTCCCAAGTGCACCCTACAGGCATGACCAGGAGTTTGGCTTGCCTGGAAACCTGCACAGCATTGTATGAACAGGAGCAGATGAAATGAAGCCCAGCAGACCTAGAGGAGACAGGGAAGCAGCAGATGTAATAGACCTAGGAAATGGTTTGGAGGGCAGCAGTGTGGAGCAGGCCTGCGCTCCAGCTGGTAATACTGAGGCTGGGTGCTTGCTTGGGTCTTGGGCTTCCTGGGAAGGGGAGGGCCAGAAACAGATCAGGGTCTGCAGCTGGAGCTTGGCTCAGCTGGACTCACTGTAGGGTCAACAGGCTGTTTAGAAAGTGAGTCCTTTCCGGGATCATCAGGGCTGGCCTGTCAGAGGAGGGTCAGTCTTGGCCCTTGCACACAAAGCAGCCATAGTCCAGAGAGAGAAACAGCCAGAATGAGCAAGTGAATGGCAAGTTCGACTGAAGAGCGAAGGTGAGAGGAAGGGGGCTGCCTGCCAACGGAGAAAGAAAGAGGGAGTTGTCAGGCTTACCCCAGATCCCTCCCTAGCGCTCTGATCAGAATAGAAAAACAAAACTGCACGGATCCCCAGCAAGCTGGGAAACTCCCTTCAGATTGGGGCTGTTTACCAGAGGGGACCCCAGGCAAGGGCCCACCTGTTGTTTTCTGCATGCAGTATCTTATTTTGCACAACTCTTCTGAGTTTTCTAGTTTTCAAAAACCCCACTACTGTTTTTGTTTGAAAAAAAAAAAAAGTGATTTAATGAGAATCTGAAGGCTGCTGTCTCCTGGAGGCCCAGCCAGAATCCCAAATGAGCTGCTCCCTTCCTGAGGCTCAGAGGCAAGCCCAAGGCAAGCACCAAACCAGCAGTGCTTGGGAGCCTGGGCCCAGGAACTTCTGGGCCATACAACAAACCATGCCTTTGCCAAAGAACAGACAAAGGCAGAAGGCCCACTGGGTCTTTTCCTACCTTGAAGTGAAGGAGGGTTTTGTACTTGGAGACAGTGGCTTAGGATTTGTCAAGGACAGTAATCCTTAGAGGGCTGGGTCCTTTGCTTTAAACTGGTGTGTGGGGGGGTGAATATTGATCAATCCCCAGACAGCTCTTTTACTTTTATTGCATTTATCACAATTTATAAGCCTATAGTTTTTTTTTTTTTTTTTTCCTGATAATGTGTTTATAATCGTCTTCTTCCCTGGACACTAAACCCCACAAGCCTGGGTTCTGCATCTGCTCTGCTGTGCTCTGGTTCTAGCCCTGGACTCTGGCACAAAGTGCATGACACCTGTTTGGGGCAGGAATGGCCTCAGCTGGGTTGGGTTTTGGATGGTCCACAGTCTGTTACCATCCACAGAAGGACAACCAAGGCAAGGTGGCATTCAGGTGTGTCCCCTGAGTGGGAGAACAAGGCAGCAAGTGTGGGTGAAGAGTAGAACAGAGGAAGGTTGCTGAGCACGGGGATAGTCAGCGAGGGCTCGACAGAGAAGATGGGCTTACGGATGCCCTTAAAGTCAGGTGAGGAGCGGGCACGGCAGACAGCTGGTGGACTGGGAAAAGACAAGCTGAAGGCCAGGAGAAAGAAGCATATGGAGGGTGTGAGCTGACTGCCAGGACCCTTGAGGGGCTTAGCACTAATCATGGAGATGCTGGGAAGTTATTGGGGATGGCACGGCAAAAACCACTTTAAATGCAAATACTAAGAATAGCAGTTTAATATTTATTGTGCTCTTACATTTACATAAAACAGGAATATGTAAAACATTAATATAATATAGAGTATTTACATATCAGGTTCTAGGGCAAACACTTTATATTCATTCTTCAAACTCAAACCTCAGGCTCATAGAAATTGTTATCCCCATTTTTCTAAAAAAAGGGAACCCAGGCCTCAAAAAGTTAGGACAGGAGTGTGGAATGGGCCTGATCAGGTGCCCAGGTGTTACTGTTGCACAGTCTGTCTCTGAACTCCTAACTCAGGACTGGGCTGAATCTCAGTGTAGGGGAGGATCATCCAACCACACCCCTCCTGGGGGTCTTCACACAGGTGATGGTATCCATTCATCCTAACTGCTTCCATTTTTGATATTGATTCATTGCTATATCCCCAGGTGATCCCTGTTGACCCCAGAACCCCAAGTTGATGAGGCAGGTAGGTTTTAGAGTCTGGAGGGCCTGGCTGCAGAACTCTGCTCCACCACAGTGGTGGGGCCTCAGGGACAGCTGCTTAGTCCCTATAGCTCTGCTGCAGGGTGCAGGTCATTCTGGTTCTCCAAGCAGGGGACTGAGCTCAGAGAGAGCAAATATGTGTGAGGCCCAGCCTCAGGCTTGGCATATGGTCTAGAGATGCTTTTAAAAAGGGGCAGCTATTTCAGTTACAAGGTGGTAGGCAGCATGTGCTCTCACGCAAATGCCCAAACTTTAGGTGAACTGTCAAGAAGAGTTAAAATATGAAAGTGTGCTGACCTGCTGCCTCTTCAACCTCCCAAGAGCTGAAGGGTTGTCTGAAGGCCAGGTTGGGGGAGGGAAGGTCTCTCCATGCTTGCAAAAGGCCCTGGGAAGGCGTGAGGTGTGTATGGCAGGAGCAAAGGATGGATATTCAGGGGAAATGTTGCTGTGGTTACCGCCTAGAAAATAAAGACTCCGCATGCCAAACAGAAGCTACTTAAAATTCAGTTGGAATTTATAAGCTGATGAAACAGGTGTTCTTGGAATTTAATTAAGCACCAAAACATTGTTCAAGTCTGGTGAGGAGTTGCCAACAAATTCGTTTCCACTGCTCCAGGATATCAGAGCCCAATGTTCTGGGCATGAACTCTGGTTATGAGTGAAGAACACATTGCTTACACTCACAAGATTGCTGTGTTCCGAGTGTGACTTTAGTATAGAAACTGGGCAATGCCAGGCTAGAGAGAGGAAAGCGAGACACTGGCTTCAAGAGGGAAATGTAAGGGTGTGTGGAAGACTCAGTCATCAAGATAGTGTCTCAATGCAATATTTTTAAAAAATTAATGAAAAAATTTATGATGAACAAAATATCAAAACTTTAAATAGACAGGATCTGAAATAAAGACAGCATCTAAAATGAAGACAGGATATGAAAAGCACCAAGCCATCTCTAAACTCAGCTGTCAGATTCCTATCCCTAGGCAGAAGGAGATTGTGACTCTCCAACCCTGTAGAGTTCAGACAGTTGTGATGGATTCTAGATTGTTCCCTGGTCTTCTGCCAAAGGAATAATTTCTTTCTTCCTCCCTCTGGCAACAAACATTTATGGGACAGCCACTGTGTGATGCTTACTCTGAGCCCCCGGTCCACTGCATTGAGGACTCTGAGATAAATAGGACATGGTCTCTGCCTAGTTGAGCAACTTAGGAAAATCAATGATTATTGAGCTGCAGAGAAGCAGCATATGTGTTGAGGGATTCTCCTCTTGTCTTTTCAGGTCTTATTTCCTCAGCAGGGTCCCCAGTACTTTGTAGCTGGGACAAATCAGGATACACAGTGTGAGGGTTAATTCTGTGAGTCAACTTGACTGGGCTAAAGGATGCCCAGATAGCTAGTAAAACATATTTTCTGGATGTGTCTGTAAGGTTGTTTTCAGAAGAGATTAGCATTTGAATTAGACTAAGTGAATATCTGTTTTTACCAACATAGATGGGCATCAGCCAATCCATTGAGGCTGGAATACAATAGAAGGGGAGGATGAAGAAATTTATTCTCCTCCCCCCCCACAACCCCCCCTCACTGCCCTCTCCCATTCTTTGAGCTGGGCCGTCCATCTTCTTCTTCTCTCAGACATTGGAGCTCCTGGTTCTGGCGCCATTGGACTTGGAGACTTGCTTACACTATTAATTCCTCTGTTTTTCAGGCCTTTGGAATTGGACTGAATTACACCACAGGCTTTTTCCTTTCTCCTGTGTCTAGACAGCAGATCCTGGGACTTTTTGACCTCCACAACCTTGTAAGCCAATTTGTGTGTGTGTGTGTGTGTGTGTGTGTGTGTGTGTGTGTGTGTGTGCGTGCGTGCGTGCGTGTATCTATCTTCATATATCCTATTGATTCTGTTTCTCTGGAGAACCCTGAGTAATACACTTAGGCACTATGTAACTAGGTCATCAGGTGGAGTCTGAAAGCCCAATTTTGAATTCCAGACCTATCATTTACTGCTTTACTCTAACAAGATGATACACATTTTAAGTCTACGTTTTCTTATCTTTGAATGAAGGTAGAAATAGTCTCTATCTTGCAGGGTCACTAGGCAGATGTCCATGAGGTGATACAGAGAGAGAGAGTTGGGTGCAGTATTTGGCACATGGTGAGTACTCACAAGTGTCAGACAGAATCATCTGAAAGGTAGGAAGGTAGCAAAGGAGATGCAGCCCCTGTGAATGAGAACAAAGGGGTGAAACATTTGAAAGGCATCTTCTCTGAGGCTCTTGCAGCCAGAGGTACTTTGGAGCAGTTCCCATGGCTCCTGGAGACTGTTATGGATAAGGCTAAGTTTGATTCTTCCAGAGTCTCCCTGGATTAACTTATTGCATATCCTGATTTAATTGTCTGCCCTTGTCATTCTGTCTCCCAGTCATAGACACATTAGCAACAGGTATAACTTATTATTTTATTGTTAGACACCAACCATGGGTAATGCACTCAGTTTTTATCAGCTTTATGGACTCAACATAAACTGTAGTGGCAGTCGCTGGGGACTCCATGAGCTATTTTCAGCTGACAACCATACTGTGTATGTAATTGGCATGGTCTGGGCACTGTCAAGTCCTGATTGGCTGGAAGTGATGATCTGCAGGCTGCAATAATGGTTCTTGCAATTAAATAACGTTTCTACTGCTTCATATTTTATATATAGATTCTTATTTTTGATAATGTTTTATTTACACATTGTATGCATCTAGAAAAATGAACAAGTCATAAATATCTAGTTCAATGTGTTTTACTAATTGAGTGCATTCAGATCCGATAATGGAATATCACCATTTCAGAAGCCCCTCCTTCCCTTGCCAGATCCCCTTCCTGTCAATACTGCTTCCCTCCCTTCTTGGATTCTAGAAACATAAACTAAAATTTTCTGCTTTCATGTTTTATGTAAAAAAAATTGTAAAATAAGCATTCTTTTTTTTTTTTTTTGGTCTGGCTTCTTTTGTTCAATATATGCTTGTAAAGTTTACTCATATTGTTGCTCTTTGTTTACTCTCCGTGCTGTATAATACTCCATAGTGCTACTATCTCACTATATATCCATTCTACCATTGATTGATGTTTGGGAAGTTTCTGTTTTGGGGCTATTAAAAATAATGAGTCGGACAGGCATAAGGGAATAGTTAGCATGATGGGATAGAACAGAGAACCTAGAAACAAGACTTCATGTGTGGTCAAATGATTTTTGACAAGGGTGCCAAGACCATTCAATGAGTAAAGGCCAGTCTTTTCAAAGTTTGGGTTGGGGTTGTGGCTCAGTGGTAGAGCGCTTGTCTAGCATGTCTGAGGCACTGGGTTTGATTCTCAGCACCACATATAAATAAATGAATAAAATAAAGGCTCATCAATATCTATAAAAAATTAAAAAGAAAGAATGTGATGGGAAAACTAGACAGCCACGTGAAAAAGAATGAAGCCAGGCCTTTATTTCACACTATATTAAAAAACATTAACTTATAAGGGACAAAAGACACAAGTATAAGAGCTAAAACCATGAAACTCTTAGATGAAAACAATAGGGAAAATTTCATGACATTGGATTTGTCAATTATTTCTTGGTCACAACACCAAAATCATAGGCGACAAAGGATAAAATTGTTAAAATTGACAATATTAAAGTCTAAAACTTTTGAGCATCAAAGGACATTAACAGAGAAAAAAAGCAATACCTGGAATGGGAAAATATTTGTGAATAAAAGGGGTTGACATCTAGAATATGTAAAGAATTAATAAAACTCAATACAAAAATTTGAATACTCCAACTAAAAAATCATCAAGAATTTGAATAGGCATTTCTCCAAAGAAGGTATACAAATAACCAATGAGCACATGAAAGATATTCAGCCATCACTAATCATTAAGGAAATTCAAATCAAAATAAAAATGAGATAGCACTTTACAGGTTAGGATGGCTATTATAGTTTTAAAAAACCCTCAGATAATAACAATCATTGGTCAGGATGTTGATAAGTTGGAACATGTATGCTTTTTTGGGGAAGAATATAAAACATTGAAGGCTGGGCTGGGATTGTGGCTCAGCGGTAGAATGCTCGCCTAGCATGGGCGGAACCCAGGTTTGATTCTCAGCACCACATAAAAATAAAGGCATTGTGTAAAAAAACAAAACAAAACAAACAAACAAAAAACATTGAAGATTCTATGGAAAACAGTACTGAGATTCCTCAAAAACTAAAAAAAAGAATTTTCACATAATCTAGAAAATCCACTGCAGGACATATACCCCAAAGAATTGAAACCAGGGACCTGAAATATCTGTACATCCATGTTCACAGCAGTATTATACACAATAGCAAAAATGTGTCCATCAGCGGATGAATGGATAAATAAAGTGTGATATGTGCATGTAACAGAACACAATCCAGCCTTTAACAAAGAGAAATCTGAGACATGCTATAACATGGATGGACCTTGAAGATATTATACGTTGTGAAATGTCAGTAACAAATGAACAAATACTATATGATTCCACTTACATGATATACCTACAAGTGTAGCTAAACAGAGACAGAAAGCAGAATCGCAATTGACAGAGGCTGAAGGTGGAAGGATAGGGAGTTATTATTTAATGGGTATAGTGTTTCAATTTATGAAGATTTTGAAAAATTCTAAAGATGGAGTGGTGATGGTTGTATAATAATGAGGATGTGCTTAATGCCATTGAATTATACACATGAAATTATGTCAATTGCTGGAAAATTGCTGATAAGTGGTTTAGATAGTGAATTTCATTATGTATATCTACAATAATTTTTTAAAATAAAAAATAATGGTGTTGTTAGAACATTTTAAAACATTTCTTTGGATGAATATATATACACATTTTTCCCTTGAATTATTGGGTTATAGTAGGGCACATGTTAAGCTTTGGTTGATGCTATCATCAGTTTTCCAAAGTGATTATGCTAATTGTGATAATGCCTCTTGCTCCACATCCTAGCCAACTTTCAATGTTATCTGTATTTTTCTCTTAGACATTTTGGTGGTATATAGTGTTATCTCATGAATTTTTGCACTTCTTGAGTAACTAATGAAATAGAGCTCAATTATTCTCTTTTGTGAACAATCTTTTCAAGTCTTTGCCTACTTTTTCTATTGGGTTGTCTGCCTTTTTCTTATAATGAAAAGTTGCTTTTTTTGTCTTAGGTAAGCAACTTAGTGTATCTAATGTGATAGATTCTGAAAATAAAATTCTTACAACCACTTAAATATGTACATTTTCATTGTGTATTATATGAAAGTGGAAATTATGGCATGAACCTAGATTTTCCAGAATCTCTGTTAAGATTTTTTTTTTGTGTGTGGTTTATTAGGGGGTCCCATTCTCAGCAGATGCCCAAAGATATTTTCTTGATGACTAGTTCCTGTTATTGTGACAAACCTAGATACCTAGTGCAAGAATCAGCAGAAGACCAATCCCTTTAGGGCTAAGCAATAGATATAGAGATGGGAAGACTGTGATCTGGACACCCAGCCAATGCTGTTAGGTCTGCTTTGATGGTACATAGCATGTTTTTATCCTTGGTGGATTTCACTGAGTTTATGAAACACTTAACATTGCATGTTGGGAGTCTGGCATTTTGAGGGGGAGATTTCCAAAGTTTTAATATTATTCTCAAAGGGTGGAGGGTTTACGTGGTCTCTAAGAGGATAGGCATCATTGGTTCAACATTAATCTAATCTTCTTGGCTCATACTCAATCTATTTCTGTTTCTTATTTCCTCCTCTTCTTCTTTTTGAGTCAAGGCCAGTCATTTTAATAATAATCCAGTTGTTCTAAGAAGAGTGGATGTTTAATCATCATATCCAGAAGGATTGGATCCCTGACTTCCTCTCACTGTAGATAAGCAGAGTCTATGATAGGCTTATAATCCTTAAAAGCATCCAAGTTATAATCCCTAGAACCTGTGAATGCTACTTGAAATGGCAAAAGGAATTGTGTAAGAATCCTCAGATGGAGAACTATCCTGGATTATCCAGGTTGTCCTGAAATGTAATCATAAGTGTCCTTACAAGAGACAGTCAAAGGGAGATTTGACTATAGAAGTATGCAGCAAGACAATGGAAGCAACATGCTGCACTGTTGACTTTGAGTCTGGAGGAAGGAGCTGGGACCTGGGGAATGTAGGACATATTTACATATACATCTATATTCAATGGAGTTTTATTCAATTGTTAAGAAGAATGAAATTATGTCAATTTCTGGAAAAATGGATGAAATTTGGAACATTATGTTAGCAAAATAAGTCAAACTCATGAAGTCAAGGGTCATACATTTTCTTTCATATGTGGTAGCTAGAGAGGAAAAAGAAAAGAAGGGGGATGGGCAGGGATCTAAAATCAAAAGATCATAGAGGAAAGGAATAGGAGGGTGGGAGGCCAGCAGGGAGGGAGGGAGGAAATACTGGGGAATAATATTAGCCAAATTATATTGTTACATCATGTGAATGTATGAATATATAATATTATGAATCACACCATTCGGTGCAGATAATGCACTACCACCACCACCACCTCCACCACCACCAACACCACCAACACCACCAACACCACTACCACCAACAACAAAATGGGAGAAAAACTCCACATCAATCCTCTTACATTTTCAGAGGTCAGAAATCTGGAACCAGTTTCACTGGGCTAATGTCAAATTCAGGCAGAGCTACTTCCTTTTGGAGACTCCAGGGGATAATCCATTTCCTTTCTTTTATTTCTGGAAGCAGCCTACATTGGATTGCTCCCTTTACCAGTTTGAAGTGACTTTTTTTTTTGTCTTTTTGATTAATGTTGACTTGAAACATGCTTTTTTTTGGATATGAGAGTAGCTACTCCTGCTTGTTTTGGGCACCACTTGTATGGTATATCAATTTCCATCTTTTTTTCTCTCATTTTTTTTTCTCTTGGTCTGTAGCTGTCTTTTCCTATAAGGTGAGTCTCTTGCAAACAACATAGAGTTGGCTCTTGTTTTTTAATCTAGTCTGCCAGTCTATATCTTTTAATTGGAGAACTGAAATCATTTGCATTCAATGTTATTATGAAGAGATATTTGTTAATTTCTGTCATTTTGGTTTATTTCTAATGTTTAATTTGATCCTGTTTAATTTCTGTTTAATTTCTCATTTGCTTAGTCACACTTCAAGTGACAGTTGTCTATTTGTCAGATCTGGGTTTTTTTGAGTTGTGTGTGTAATATTTCTTTAAGTATGCTGTAAAATAGTCAAGAATTGTTTGTTTCTTCTTATCTTGGAAGGTTCTTATTTCTCTTTTAATTCTGAAGTATATCTTTGTTCAATATGATAATTTTGGTTGACAATTATTTTCTTTTGGGTCTTGGAAGACATCTTTTCTGGCTCTCCTAGATTTTAGTTTGTGCTGAGAAATCAAAATTAATTCTGATTGGTTTGTCTCTAAATGTGACCTGATGTTTTTCTCTTGAGGCTTTTAACATTCTATTCTTATTTTAAAGTGTTATGGAGAGGTTCTTTTTTTGATCTTGTCTATTTGGGTTTCTGAATTCATCTCCTATCTCATAACCCTCTTTGATTTCAATGATTTTAAAATTTGTTCTTTTAATGTTGCCCTAGAGTTCTTGTATATTCTGCTTGTGGTTACTGTTTTCTGTTCTTTAATATTGTGTAAATGTTCAGGGCCAAACACTTTGTCTTCCAGCTCTAAGACTTGTCGTCAGCATGGTCTACTCTATTAGAGATTTTCAATTGAACGTTTTATTTGATTTATTATATCTTTCATTTCCAAAATTTCTGTTTGTTTCTTTTTCAATATCTTATCTTCTTATTGAATTTCTCATTTGTATCCTATACTGACTTTTTAAATTCATCCAGTTGCTTTTCTTGGAATTCATTGATCCTTATAATCATTTTTTAAAAATTTTTTTATTTGATCTTTCATCCGTTTCAATATCTTTGGAAACAGTGGTTGGAGGCATGAGTTATATAAACCAAAAAGTTCTAAAAGATGGCAAAAGTACAATTCATTAAGATAAAAAATGTGATAGGTAGGAACAAGAGAGTATATATTTTCAAAATGTGAGTGGAGAAAAAGCAGAACAGATGTAGTAAGTGATGGCTATAATGAAGGAGGAGAAAAAATGAAAGAAACAAATGGAGAGAGAACAAGAGAATTTGGCTATTAGAGGCATAAGAAAGGAGAGAAAGAGAAGATAAACAAATAAAACAAAAATAAACAAAAGCCCTAATCCTCAAAAGACAAGACAAAGAAAAATAACAGTCAAAAATGCTAAAAATGAGAAAAAGAGAAATAAATATGTAGATGTATATCTGGCCATGAAACAATCAGCACAGCAAGAACACACACACACACACACACACACACACACACAAGGAAAGATTCTTAATGATGAAGGAATTTTCTCTCCTGAGTTGATTGAAACTATTGAGTAAGATGGATAATCACTGTGTATACCTGACTGTCCTTCTTTCTATTACTTCTTGAGCTAAGTACCCCTTAGAGATGGCTAGAGATTGTTACACCATTCCCCTTTTTGCGTTGCTCACTGAGCTGCCAGATGAGTGGCCTAAAACTGAAGTGGGTTGAAATAGTTTTTAACTTCCCTTCTCACCAGTATAAGGTAGGAAGAAATGGGAAGTACTGCTGATTATAGTTTTGTCTGGGCAGATCAAATTGATGCACCCCCAGGGTGGGGGGCTGCTGCAGAGTTCCATGTGTGGAGTTCTGGTGGCTGCAGTGTGTATGTGCTCTGGAGAGAGAGGATCAACACACCGCTAGTGCTGAGAAGATGCTGATCTTGACTGGGAGTCAAGATCCTCCTGAGAATTCTACTTCTGGGGAAGGGGAGCTGGCCCTCCACAGGTCTCTCACCCTCTGCTGCTCTTGAATATGGCCTTCTTAGGCTTAGTCCCTAAGTGTATTTATGCATACCTGTTCAGTTTCCTGACACTCTTCAGCTGGTCACCTCAGCTTCGAGATTCAAAGGGACAGCAAATTGTACTTCCCTTTGAATCTCTGACTTGAATCTTCCCTGTGTCTATTTTACTTATGTTCTGCTAGGTACACCCTAGGCCACATAGTATGTGTTAGTTGGAATCGTATGGCAATATTTGCTATGCTTTCCTGGTCTCTTCAAATATAAACTGCAGCATGGTCTCCTCAAGATGGCTCTCCCTGCCAGCTCTCCACTTGCCAGTTGAGAAACAGACCACTTTTCAAACAATTCAATGGGCAGTATCTGGATCAGCTAAGTTCAGTTGCTATTCTGTTCTGTAGGCTTTTTTTTTGTGCCAAATTTGTCTGTTGTGTTTTTCTCTCTGTGTTATCCCTAACTTCTCTGGTGAACCAGCACTATTGGCACAACTGGCTTCAATGTACTCTTTCTTGTTCTTTGTTCAAAACACCCAAATTTCTGAGTCTCTAAGAGACCCTGGCTGTTCAATATTGAATTTCAGTGAATTCCCGTTCACCCACCTTGCTGAGAAACAGTATTCCTGCTGTTTCCATCCCAAGCCATGGGGCAACTGGAAATGCAACCTCTAATTTGTCGTCTTGAGTCTCCTGATTTTTATAGCTGTAAACCACTAAGGTTATGGCAATTCATTATGACAGCAAGAAGAAACTAATATAGTGGCTTACAGAGATCCAGGGAAGCTAGGTGTTTTGGTCAACTTTTTCATTACTGCAACCAAAAGAGGAAAAAATGTTTATTTTGAGGCTGACAGTTTCAGAGGCCTTAGTCCTTAGACAACTGACTCTGTTTCTTGGTGCTCAAGGTGAGGCGGAACATCATGGCATAAGAGTGTAGTAGAGAAGAGCAGCTCAAGACACCACACCAGGGAGAAGAGAGAGAGAGACTTCAGTCACCAGATTCAAACCATATACCCGGAAGGCATGAGGCTCAATGCTCACCTCCTCCAGCCACATCATACCTGTGTTCAGTTACCGCTCAGTTAAGCTCTGTCAGGGAGTTAATTCATTGATTGGGTTAAGGCTCTTATAACCCCCAATTCACCTCTAAGCCTTCTTGCATTGTCACTCACATGAGCTTTTCGGGACACCTTACATCCAAATCAGATCTTCAAGGACTTTTGGAAAATGGGCTGTGTAGATGTATTAATAGAGTTTGATTTCATGGAAAGACTAGCCTAAGGTCTGGAGGCATTTGGTGGTGGTGCGATCCTCTGGTACTCTCCCAGGTGTACCAGGTACCAAGGGCGGTGGGCTGGGGGTTGGAGACTTGGGTTCTTCTCTCAGCTGAATAATCTTGAGTCATTAGGATCACCTCAGTGTTGCCAGTTTTCTCTTTCATGAAACCCAGAAGCTGTACCAGAAACTCCCACATGGGGTTGGATGACCAGGAGGGGTGGCACATGGGATCTGTCTTCCCTGCTGGGAAATGTTCTTGGGTTGATAATGCCTCCTCTCTATCTCTGGAATCCATCAACCTCTGCATCCCTGCCCATATCTAACTAGAAACCACCCTTACCTCCCTCCAATTCTGCTGCCCTTATTTTCTAAATATTATTTCCAGTTTTATTCTCACATGATTCTTTATGTATACAGGAGCCACACTGACACTTAAAGTGCCGTTGTAATCGTGCATCAGTTGAGTTCCTGTGACCCCAGGACGAAGGCCCCAATCCCATCTGGCCCTGCCTCCTCTCCGGGGCACTCAACTGGCTCTCGCCTGCTCAACTGCTTCCTGCTCTGCTGGCCTTTCACAGCTCCCTCCAGCCCCATGACCTTGTCCCCATGGGCTACTATTCTGGGACTGGCTTTCAAGCTGCTCTTTCTTTTATTAGTTCCCAGTCATCTTTCAGATAGCTTACTTGTCACTTCCTTGCAGAGCCTTTTATTACTTCCTAGATTAGGTCAGGACACTTGTTACAACTCTTCTAATTCCCATCTCGCTCTGTTCTGTGCTGCCGTACACTAGGTAATTTTTAAAGAACAGACATTTATTTTCTTATAATTCTGGAGGCTGAGAATTTCAAAACCGAGTTATTAGCAGCACAGTTTAAGGTCTCTGAAGACCTGGATTTGAAACTGATTTGGTCTTTCTGGAGTAAAGCACTCACCTCACACCAGTCTCTATGAGCTTAGGATCTGTGCTCGATAAAGTGGTCCTGGTGTTGCCTGTCCTCACTGGGAAACCATAGGAATGTCATGGGAAGGGGGACTGTGTGCTGTTTACCTTGTAAAATGCCACACCCAGGAAAGGCCCTGTTCACAGAGGTTTTATCTCAGAGAGAAGGAAAACCAAAAACTCACTTGATGCCAAAGGAGGAAATACTCAGCTCAGCTTTGCTCTATTTATCCTGGTGACCCCTAGAAGGTGTTTGCTGCTCCCTTTCTCCTGTTCTAATCTCACCTACCCTCAGGGATCCACTGAGTCCACGCCCCCAGCCCACTGTGACTGCTCTTTCCCCGAAACTGTCAGTTGAATTTAGCCATCCCCACCTAGATTGGCTCCTATTTAACTTTTCTTTATATTTTTACTTTAAATCAACATACAGTGATTGTACATATTTATTGGGGTAGAGTGTGACATTCCAATACATGTATACATATATACGTGCATATAATGGTCAGATCAGGAGAATTGGCATATTCATCACCACAGACGTCCATCGTTTCTTTGCACTGGGAACATTCAAAATCCTCTCTACTAGCTATTTGGCAATATACTATTAATGGTTCTCAACCGTAGTATTTCTCTTTTGCTGTAAAACTTTAGAAGTTATTTCTCCTATCCTATTTAATCTTTAACAGACTTTCCAACATTTTTTTTTTCTCCTCAGTTTCAGCAAAAATTATGTTTCAATGACAGCCCTGGACATCTGTCCCTAGAGGTCAGATGTCCTTGTTTCCAGCTCCCTGGCTCTGTACCTGGAGGTTTTCTTAAGGGCCTGGATCTTATTCTTGTACTCAGACCCCAGGTCTGCATTTTTCCTTCTGAATGCCAGACTTCCCCGACTGAGTCTTCCATTCCTGGAGCTGGAGGTGGTACCTGGGGCCATTGCTATTCAGGTTTGGGCTTGGTTCCTGTGAACTGGTCACAGTGCAGCCCTGAGCTTAATGGCAGGGACTTAAGACTCCTGCTTGTTTGGGTTCAAATTCCATTTCCCACTTATTTTGTGGCTGCAGGGAGTCACTTGATCTTTAGGTTTCTCACATGGAGATAATAAAAGAATCTAAATGATTTTATAATGTAATCTGTAATATACAACATATAGTACAATAATATACTATAATAAAAAGTAGAGATAAAGTATACAACGGAGCATTTTTTAGGAAAATTAAAGGAATAATGCACTCTTTGCCCCCAGGGAATGATGGATGATCATCACTATTTTTATTACAAGGCAGCTCCTGCGTCTCTACAGTTTATTTATTTATTTTTATTTTTAAGGGCTGCGGGGTGGGGCCCTTTCCATTCTGGGCAAGAGTCATTCTTCCCACCCAATCTGGATTCCTTGGCTGGGCCAGCAGTAGTCTGAAAGGTGGGTGGTGTCCCAGGATTTGCAGCAGCAAGATGTCTAGTCCTCAGCCTGCCCAAGGAGACTTCAGGGTTCCCGTCTTTGTTTTGTTTGCCTCACACTTGCACGTGTGCAGAGCTTCTGTGCATGACCCACACAGGCACACACAAGGCCAGGGCTCCCTGAGGTCATCTGCTCCTTATCCCTAGCCTCTCGAAAGGCCTCCCCTTCCAGCTGGTTGGTGTCTGCTGGACCTGGGCTCAGTGAACCTCACCTTAAGTCTCCCTTTCCCATTCAGAAGACTGAGGGGACCTTGTGCATTGCTGGGGTGAGCTCTGCCATGGACACATGTATCCACACTCAGCAGAGGAAGTTAATCAGCCTGTGGAGGGGGCGAGCAGAGAGACAGGGGAAGAGGGACCAGCTCTGGAGCCCTGAGCATTGTAAATGACTCTCAGGAAACCCATCATTGCATTTGGAAAGCAGTTTCTTCCTGAGAAGGAAAAACCCTTGTTATAAATATTTTCTCTGCAACAAGGCAGGTTTATCCTAGTTCCCCCTCCTACATACCCCCTTATGTTTTCTTCAGCTAAAAATTACCTGGAAAGGCCAAAAATGTGTATATGGAATAAGTCCTCTTACAGGGGACTGTGAAGACTGGTGTCTCAGCTGGCCAGTGAGCCATCTGGCTGAGCACAGGGGCAACACTGCTAAGTGTATGGGCACTTAGCCAGGCCCTGCTTTCTCAGTGGAACTTGAACTCCATCATCATACATGGCTACCGCACCCACTAATATCCCTGACAGTGACACAGGCCATTTTCTTACCCTGCTTTGCAGATATCCAGGCTCAGTCCAGTGCATGTCACCTGCCCAGGCTGTGTAGTGAAGCCACAGTGGACACAGTGAAGTGGGAGCTTGGATCTAAGCTGCAAGTTTCTTTCTCCTTAACTAATGGAGAATTCACTTCTCATGTGTCTGGCAACCTTTTATTTTTAAATGGAAAACTTAAATTTTATGCAGCAGTGAAGAGAATCATTGATTGATGTACCCTGCACTCCTCAGTCAGATCTATCAGTTATTAGCATTCAGCATTCTTCTTTTATCTTTCCTCTCTGTATCTTTATTGAATGTGTTAGCTTTCTGTTGATATGACAAGATACCTGAGATAAACAACTTAAAATGAGGAAAATGTTTATTTTGGATTATACTTTCAGAGTTTTAAGTCCATGTTTGCTTGTTGCCATTGCCTTTGGGTCTGTGGCAAGGCAGAGTATCAAGGTGAAAGTACCTAGTGGAGGAGAGACAGAGAGAGAGAGAGAGAGAGAGAGAGAGAGAGAGAGAGAGAGAGAAGGAGGAGGAGCTGGCTTTCCAGTATCCCTTTAAAGGATAGGCAATGACCTATTTCTCCAACAATCCCCACTTCCTGGTTTCCCCTGCCACCCATAGTGCCACAGGCTGGTGACAAGCCTTTAGCATGTGAGCCTTCAGGGAACATTTAAGATCAAAACCATAACATGTGGATATTTTAAAGCAAATCCCAGACATTATGTCAAATGACCCACAAATAATTCAGCAAGAACCTCTAGCAAAGACTTAACAACCAACCACCAGGCCATGGCTAGGGATTGCTTGATATCATATAACCCCCATCTATTTTCTTATCCCTGATTTGTTAAAGAATTCTTTTTTGACTCAGAACTTTAAACAATTTTATCTAAAACTGACAAGATCACAAGAATAGTACAAGGAACTCTCACATAAATTTGCCCGAATTAGCCAAATACTTAGATTTTGCTCTATTCAATTTATTATTAGGAAGTCCAATTTTGTCCTAGCTATTGTTCAAAACCCATTCAAAGTTCCGTTAGAGCATCTGTAAGCAAAAGACTTCACAAGTTTGAGAAGATTTCTAAAATCTGTCTTGGTATGATTAAATAGTAACAAAAATAAATTTTCCAACAAGTTGTAGATATTGGCATTTTATAATAAAACTATTAGATTCATTTTAAAAGGTCATTTGGTGGGATGTAATACCACTGTGATTGAGGCGCCAACATCATCTATTTTAAAAATACATGAACAATCTCTTTTCTCAATACAGGAAATTTTGTCATTGATGTACTCCCTAAAATGATAGTTCTATTCCATGCCCTCCACAAAACTCTCTCCTGATGTATTGGCTTAGAGATTGTTCCTTAAGGCTCATAACATTGACATTGCCCTGTGATATGGGTTTGTAAATGGCTTCAGGTCTCACAGATTGGGAATTCAGGCTGTACTTACCATTTTATAGTAGAAACAAAATAAGGTGTTTGCTGATCATCTTGTTGTCATTCATAATGGTGTTCATCCACATGTAATGTTTTAAGGGCCAGGAGCAGGACATGTCCATCAGGGGTTCCTTAGTGACCAGCCTGAAGGATTGGGCATATATTTCCCCTTTCCTCCTGGGATCTGCTTCCTGTCGTTTGTCCTGACCCGGCTTCCTGTGTCCTGTGTGCCCCTGGGATGGAGTGCAAGAGCAGATACTCAGGTCTCTCTCAAGGCAGAGGTCACAGGAAGGCCAACCACATAGGTTCCCCAAAAGACTCATAGGCCACCCCCAGGTGCCATCCTCCCCTGTATCTCACTGAGACAGGTTGGCCTGTCCCTTCCCCAAACCATCCATATTTTTTTTTTCTCTTCAAAGAGGAAGATGATCTAAAGGGGAGGAGCCTCTTGCCTTGGGAGAGTTTTCTCTGAATTGCTCACACTGATTCACTGGTATCCGCCTCTTTTCTCCTGGTGAAAGTTCGGATGTGGTGGTCATCCCTGCTTTGACTGACCAAGCGAGTGACCTGAGGCAGGACTTCAGTCTCCTCAGTAGTGCATAAGGAGGTAGACCAGCTGGCCCCTGACTCTGGGCTAGCTCTGAAAATACGCAGGATTCTGTGTTCACTGGTTTTCCCTTTTCTCAATTGCTTTGAGAAGTCCTTATGAACAAGATCCAGACTAATTCTTTTTTAATACCCAGGACACTTTCTGACATTCTGGACCCACAATGAGCATTTCCTTCCTCTCCCAATCCCCCACCTCCTCACTCCCTCTCCTTCCCTCCCACTCCATTTTCTCATTTCCCTCTCCCTTCCTTCTCCTTCCTTCTCAATTTCCCTTCCTGCACCTACTTCCCTCTCTCTCATCCTCTCCTCTGTGCCAGCTGATGGCATCAGATCCATCAAGGAATATGGGCCGACTGAGGACCAAGACAGAGACACCTCCAACTACACACGCCCACAGCCTGAGACCACTGGTAGGTGCCAAGATCAGGCCAGCTGGCTCAGGAGGCCGGGAAGAGAGCTCAGAGTGAGCCAGCTGATGAGCAGCAACTTCTAGGAGGAGCACCGAGGAGGGAAACCCTTACTGGGCCTCAGTTCATGACGTCTTACTTATAAAAGGTTATTAGGATTCTGTCTGCTGACAATCTTGAATCATCTACCCTTCATCAGACTTTATCAAATCTAAGAAAATGGAAATTGATGTTTTATTATCATCTCTGATTCTGAGCTAAATGCGTTATTCAATAGGTAATTTATTAGCAAAGAATATAGATAGTGCATTGTCCTGGGTTCTGTAGGTTTTATTAAAAAAATGTCAGTAAATACACATTTTTCATCAGGTGTGTTACAGTGGAGAAAGAAACATGAAGCACAAGAAAGAGCAGAGAGGGAGAGGGAGCGGGGATGGAGGGTGGCCTGGGGCTTCACCCCATACCATGCAGCCTCCCCACCCAGCAGCTCCTCCTGGTCCCAGCTGAAGTTCATGGGGAGTAAACCCATGGGATTTGGGGAACAGAGATGTGAAATCTCAGGGATGGTACTTACATAAAAGCCTAGTGCTCCCATGTGGAATTGCTCTTTGGGTTCCCTTGACGCTAAATTTTATACAGTGAAGTGCACACAAAAAGTAAGCTTCCTGATCCTCCCAGCCCTGGCATCTTTGCAGTTCGGGGACTCTCAGAGCTGCTCTGAAATCTTCTTCCTGACCTTCCCTTTAGTGGTCAGAAAGCAATGTTGATTCATTCTACTCTATTTCCTATTCCCCTTGTCCCTCCCTTGACTTCATTCCCCTTTATCTAATCTTTCCTACCTTCCCTCTTATTGTGATTTAGCTTTCACATCAGAGAAAACATTCAGCCTTTGGTCCTTTGGGATTGGCTTATTTCACCAAGCATGAGAATCTCCAGCTCTATCCTTTGATCAGCAGATGCCATAATCTCATTCTTCTTTAAGGCTGAGTAGTATTCCATTGTGTAAACATACCACATTTTTTTAATCCATTCATCTGTTAAAGGGCACCTAGGCTGATTCCATAATTTAACTATTGTGAATTGAGCTGCTATGAATATTGATGTGGCAGTGTCACTGTAGTGTGCTGATTTTAAGTCCTTTAGTATCAACTGAGGAGTGGGAAAACTGGGCAAATGGTAGTTCCAACTAAATTTTCTGAGGAATCTCCATACTGCTTTTCAGAGTGGTTGCACCAATTTATACTCCCACCAGCAATGTATGAGTGTGCCTTTTGCCCACCTCTTCACCAGCATTTATTGTTACTTGTATTCTTGATAATTGCCATTCTGACTGAAGTGAGATGGAATCTCAGTGTAGTTTTAATTTGCATTTTTCTAACTGCTAGAGATGTTGATCATTTTTGATATATTTGTTGATCGACTGTATTTCTTCTTCTGTTCAGTTCCTTTGCCCATTTATTGATTGGGTTATTTGTTGGCTTATTACACCTTTGTCTTTCTTCATCGTGCCATTTTTCAGAGATATGAGTCAGCTATTTTGTAGAGTGTCTTTTAATTCAGATTGCTTGAAGTTTTATTATGATTTGATTGTTTTGTCTTTTCAACAGAAATACCAAAGATGTCAAGTTGTGTTGATCTCTGTGCCTCCCATCCAGAGGTAATATTGGTAATGTCTTTGAGCTTTTGGTCACTGTGGTGTCTCCAGGTTTCTCCAGTTCAACCAATAACTTTAGCTTATAGTGGAGTGCTTTTAGAGACTATGTAAATATCCTGGTTCTCATTAAAATTTCATTCACAAGTTTCAGTATCCATTGTGATTTTCTAACTTTATTCTCTATGTTTATATATATGTTTACATATATATATATTTAGATATTTATGCTACTATAAACGATAATCTCTTTTCCTGTTTATTTATCACTTTTTATAACAGTATAATCTGCAGATTTCTATTTCACTTAATGTATTTTCATCAATTATCATTTTTTTTTCTTTTTTTATTTATATATGACAGGGGAATGCATTACAATTCTTATTACACATATAGAGCACAATTTTTCATATCTCTGGTTGTATACAAAATATATTCACACCAATTCATGTCTTCATACCTGTACTTTAGATAATAATGATCATCACATTCCACCATCATTAATTTCCCCATGCCCCCTCCCTTCCCCTCCAACCCCTCTGCCCTGTCTAGAGTTCATCTCTTCTTCCCATGCTCCTGCTCCCTATCCCACTATGAATCAGTCACCTTATATCAGAGAAAACATGTAGCATTTGTTTTTTTTGGGATTGGCTAACTTCACTTAGCATTGTCCTCTCCAATGCCATCCATTTACCTGCTAATGCCATGATTTTATTCTCTTTTATTGCTGAGTAATATTCCATTGTGTATATATGCCACATTTTTTTAATCCATTCATCTACTGAAGGGCAGCTAGGTTGGTTCCACAGTTTAGCTATTGTGAATTGTGCTGCTGTAAACATTGATATGGCTGTGTCCCTGTAGTATGCTGTTTTTAAGTCCTTTGGGTATAGACCGAGGAGTGGGAGAACTGGGTCAAACGGTGGTTCCATTCCCAATTTTCCAAGAAATGTTTTTTTTTTAGTTGTAGATGAACACAATATCTTTATTTGTTTATTTATTTTATATGGTGCTGAGGATTAAACCCATGGTCTCACACCTGCGAGGGAAGTACTCTACCAGTGGGCTACAGCCCCCACCCCTTATCATTTGCTTTTGATGTTCAGGTTTTCCCAGATTTGGCCCATGGGAGTCCTGTTGAGGCAGGTCCTGAGATCTTTTTCTATGCCTTATTGTTCTCTGAGCACTTCCTTAACTTCTGGATCAATAAGATATCCCAGGATGCCCTGTGCTTTCCTTGTTCTAGTTCTGGAATCCGCTGGTTAAAGGGTTCTCATTCTTTTTAGTGGGGAACAGTGTTTAGAAGCCAAGGCTGAGGTGCTGACTCTGCTTGCTGCTCCTGTTACTGTCATTCCCCATCCGATGCATTCTAGCAGTTCCCCTTTCCATGTTTGCATGTCACACTCTGCTACTGAGATAGTTGCCTCTCTTAGTCTCAAACTATTTGCTTAATTTCTCAAGCCTAGAGTACACAGAAAGTGGTTTCAGAGTTGTTAATCCTTATCAATATGAAAAGAGAACCTGTTGATCACAGTTCAGCATTTGTTTATATTCTATTTTTTTTTAACGTAAAATTTACCTAGAGTAACTTGTGAAAATTCCAAGTGTACATTTCAGTTAGTTTTGACAAATGCATGCAGGTTTGTGATCCAAATTTACATCACTGTATAAAATCCTCTTAGACTCTTTCCCAGTCAACCTCCTATTCAGTGCTATTACTGACTTTCACCCAACATAGACGGGGTCTGCCTATTGTGGAACTTCATTCAAATGGAATCAGAATATTGTTTTGTGTTTGGATTCTTTCACTTATCATAATTTTATCTGCATGAGCCATTCACATGGAGTATATTAACAGTTCATTCCTTTATGTTTAAGAACACTACTCCATGTCTAGCCATTCGCCTGTTGATGGACATTTTTTCTACACCCCCGCCCCCACCACCTTGGCTATTATGAATAAAATTACTGTGAACTTTACATACATGTCTTTTTGTGGGAATGTTTTTATTTCTTTTGTGTAAATAATTAGAGGTGGAATTTCTGGGTCATAGGGTAGGTAAATATTTAACTTTGACTTCGTTAGTTAAACTGATAAACTCAAAGCACTTTTTCTTTCAGGTAGTTTTACAGTTAGTTGTGTAGGATTTAAACAAGGTCCACATATTGTATTTTGATTTTTTTTTGTAGTACTGGGAATTGAACCTAAGGCTTTAGATTTGCTAGGCAAAGCTCTACCACTGTGCTATACCCCTACATATTATATTTGCTTTTTATGTCTTTATCAGTCTCTCTCCTTAACAATTAAAAAAATCATTTTAATTGACAAATCATTAGCACGTTACATCTATAGAGTACAATGTGATATATTGTATCTGAATATAATGTGAAGTGATTAAATCAAGCTAATTAACATGTCTATCACCTCAATTACTTGACAGTTTTTGTGGTAATACCTTTGAAATTTACTCTTTTAATTATTTTGAAGTATACAATATATTATTATTGATGGTTGTCACCCTGATGTTCAATGATCTCAAAATTTGCTCTTTCCGACTGGCTGAATCTTTGCCCTGGGCCAGAAACTCTTCATTTTTTCCTTTCCTTCCCTACCCCACCTCTGCTAGCCACCATTCTACTCTCCACTTCTTCAAACCCAACTCTTCTTAGATTACACATATATAAATGAGATCATGCTATGTTTCTTTCTGTGCCTGAGTTATTTTTAAGAATTATACTAGGTAAGTAATGATGGCTTATATTTAAAAATAAGTATAATGTCTTCTAGATTCATCCATGTTGTCTCTAATGACCGAGATTTTCTTTTTTAAGGCTGAATGGTATTCCACTGTACATATAGACCACATTACAGGTTCATTAAAAAAATGCTCAGCATCACTAATCATTAGGGAAATACAAAAGGAAGCCACAATGAGATGTCACTCACACCAGAAAGCATAACTTTTATCAAAAAGATGAAAGAGGGCTGGGGCTGGGACTGAGTGGTAAAGTGCTTGCCTCACAAATATGAGGCACTGGGTTTGGTCCTCAGCACCATGTAAAAAATAAATGAATAAGTAAAGATATTGTGTTCATCTGCATCTTAAAAAAAAGAGGAAAGGTAACAAGTGTTGGCAAGCACGTAGAGAAAGGGAATGCCTGGACACTGTAAATGCTTGGAAGGTAAAAATAGAACTAGCATATGATACATTATTTTTTGGTTTTCATTCCATCTTATTTATTTGAGGTACAAGCACATTTGGCTTGTGAAAAATTCCACATTCTGGGTGTGATTGACTACTTTTTCATTATGTCCTTTAGCTTGTTACTCTATTCTTGATGTTTCCAGTTATCTTGCTGCTGTATGGAGAGATCAAGAAGATTCAAGTTCAGTTTTTCTTTAAAGACAGGAACACTTCAGGTGTTTATGGGGGAACTCTGTGTTTTGTGTTGTAATGCACTGTGAGTTACATGATGTGTGGTTCATTGCTCTTTGAGGGATTCAAAAGTGAATTTATGTTTAAATTATGTTTAAAGGGAATCAGCCTGATCTCTCCATTAAAATATCCCCCAAGCTTTCAGCTAGTGATTCTTAGCATCCACTCATTAGTTATTGACCAATCAATGATTTCAGTGGCATTGCCAAATGGCGTTATAATAATTGCACTACTCCTTCTTTATTAACTGGTTTTCTTTTGTAAAGAAGAACTTGTCCTTCCTTAGCAATCTTTTCTTTCTTAAAACATTTTTTAAAAATTTGTTTTAATTAATTATACATGACAGTAGAATGCACTTGTGCACTTTGATAAATCAGACATAGATGGGATATAGTTTCTCATTTTTCTGAGTGTACACTCAGAAAGTGAGTGTTGTGGAATCACATTGGTCATGCAGTCTCATATACACATAAAATAATAATGTCTGTTTTGTACTACTATCCATTCTATTCCCACATTCCCTCCCCTCCCTTTCATTCACTTCCCTCTATCTAATCTAAGGTAACTCTGTTCTTCTCTAGTGCCCCCTACCCTTATTGTGAATACTCTGAAATAGAATTTATATAGGTAAGGAAGGATAAATGTTTGATTTTCGCGTGGTACCAAATTTTGGAACAATAAGTTGGTGCCTTTGAAACCTCCAGTGGTGATGATTGAGATTTCTTTATTTATTTTTAGTATCATGATTGACTCATGAATTTTTATATAAGTGATACATCACTTAACAAGGATATAGTCTGAAAAATGCGTCAATAGGTAATTTTGTCATTGTGGGAACACCATAGAGTGTACTTAAACAAACCTACAGAGTCTAGGTCAATCACTTCATGTGGCTTCTTGATGTAGTCAAGAGATGTGGTAAACACGAGGTGTGTGAGTCTGCTGCAGACATTGCAGAGCGTGCGCTTCTACAGAAAACATTTGTTTTACAAGTAGGAGATGGCTCTAAGATATTGACTAAAAGTATAGTACAGTAGGTACATCAACAGGTAGCACAGTTGTTCATGATCATCATCAAGTATCATGTCCTGCTCATGGTTGCATGTGCTATGCTTTTTACAATTGGCAGTGTGGTGGGTTTATTTACCCCAGCATCACCATCAACGTGTGGAATGGGCTGCGCTGTGACATCACAAGGTGATGGGAATGTTTCAGCTCCATTATAATCTTAGGGACCCACCTTTGCAAATGTAGTCAGCTGTTGACTGGAATATTATGTAGTACACGGCTATATTTGATGTGTTTTAATCCATGACAGTCATAATTTATTTTTCACATTATGTCATCTTGGGCCAGCATGTGCCTTTGACTTGGATCCTGTGACTTTTTAGTATGACCCTATTTGTCTTCCATAACTTTCTGACTTTTTTGGCCCTGGACAGCTCAGATTCATGTATCTTCAGTTCCAGACTTGGAATCAGTCATTCCTGTGTGGGATCCTGGTGTCTCTCTGTGGGAAACGATGTTCAGAGAGCACAGTCCAGCACTGGGTTTCTCATTGCTTCATGGCTGTTGATGCTGCTAGGCCTTTTCAGTGGTCTGAAATAGGAAATATGTATTTTTAGAAACAATAAAATAGGAGTACATACTGTTATTTTCCATTCAAATTGAACTTTACTGGGTCTTTTAACTTTTTTGATTTATCCTCTTTCAAACTCAACATTTTGTCACCTAATGACATCAATCATTTACTACAAAACATGTAATCATTTTAAAGACATCAATACCAGATTACTACTGTGTGTATTTCCTCCACTCCATGTGTCAGTCATATTCATGTGCTGGCTCGGCTGGCCTGGGCTGCCAGGAGCGTCCAAGGCAGCTCACTCCTGTGCCTCATGCTGTACAGGATGGCTGGACACTGGGCTCAGCTGGGCTCCCCTCTCCAAGTAGCCTCAGTGCCTTTCTGTGCAGTGGTGTCTCTAGCAGGGTAAGAAGAACTTCTTACAAGGTGACTCAGGGATCTAAGAGAGTAAGGTGCAGGCTGCCAGTCTCCCCTGAGGATGGGCTCTGTCATTTTTACCATATTCTGTTGGTCAAAGCAGCCATAGTCTAGCCATAACAGGGGGAAGGAAAGTAGAACTCAATTATGGACAAAGTGAGTATCAGAAATTGCAAACCTATCTTTAAACCAACCCCTTCAACCTCCTCTGACTTCAAGTCACATATGCTACAGGATATTCTATTCTTCACCTTTTATCACCGAGGGATGTAAACGGATGGTTATTATATATCCTTGCTAATACTACACAAACCTCCATCATGTGGAGTTTGAATTGTTTGTTCAACAAGCATCCACCTGATAAACTTTGGCTTTGTTTCCAATCTCTGATCTTTGTTAAAAAAAAAAGTCCCGATAATTATCTTACATACACCATTTTGTGTTTTTCCACCATTTTGTGTAAATGCTAGGTGAGAAGATCTGAGCACTTGTGGTTATATAAACACTGCCAAATTCTGCTTCTTACAAGTTATGCCAGCAGTGTATGAATGCCTGTTTCACGTAGCTGCTCCAACATAATTTTGCCAGACTTGGATTTTTGCCAGTTTAATAAATGAGAATTTATATTTCAGTCTAATTTTTTGTACTCTTCATTGTGGTCTAACATGCAAGTGTGCATAATGAACTAATATAAGTATAAAGTTTGATACATTTATATTTTTTGTAAACCTTTGGCATCTATCTCTCTATATATTGTAACTATTATAATTACCAAGGTAGAAAATATTTTCAGGATCCAGAAGTCACCTTTCTGCTCCTTCTCAGTTAATAGTGCTGCTAGAAGTAATAATATTCTGACTCCAGAACTATAGGTGTTTTTTTCCTCATATAAATGAATCAGTATGCATTCTCATTTCTGGCTTCTTTCATTTGACATAGTATCTTAAAGATTCATCCATGTTGATTATATATAGCATGCTGGTTACTTTTTACTACCATATAGTTTTTACTGTTTCGATAAATAAATTATCACACATTAATTCTGTTGACAGATATTTTTTCAATTTGGGGGCTCTTGAATAATGCTCATATAAACCTTTATGTTCATATATTTTTTGGGTATTTGCATTTACTTATCATGGGTATGCATTTTAAATGATTTCTGGGTCCTGGTGTAGCCACATGTTTAGCTTTAGTTGACATTGCCAAAGAATTTTCTCACATGGTTGTATGAATTCATATCTCATCAGCAACCTGAGTTGTTGAGCCATATTCTTGCCAACACTTGTTCCTTATTTGTCTTTTAAGAATAGTAACCATTCTGGTGGAGATGTAGGGATGTCTCATCATGATTTATATTTGCATTTTTTTTTTTTACTAATGATGTTGAGTACCTTTTCATAATCATTTAAACAACTTCTCTTATGATATATATGTTTAGGTTTCCTTGATGATTTTGGAAATTCTTTTTAACTCTAAATTTGAATCGTTTGTCACATATAGTTTTAATTTGGTCTGACTTTGAGCAAGGTTGACTAAGTTTTTATTTAATTAAAAGGTCACTGAATCTTTTGAACTGTCAGTTCTTATTTAAATTTGGTTGTTAGTCTTTTTTCCTTCATTAGGAAATCTTTTCATTGTTGGGTTATTAGTTCTTTATTATATTCATTGCAATAGTTTTGCTTGCTTGATATTTTCTTGTGACTTTGTAAATTTTTAATTTTTGTGGCGAAAAGTTTTTGTAATGTCCTCAAACATATACAGACACACACACACACACACACACACACACATATTTATGTTTATATATATAATCTTTTATTGCTTCTGGATTTTAAGTCATAGCTAGAACAGATTGTCCTCAGTTATTTTTTTTTTTAAGTTTAAAATCTCTAATCCATTTGGAATTTATCCTGATGTACGATATGAGGAATAAATCTACTTGGGGATTTTTCCATATGGTCATCTAGTAGTCCCATTTATTAAAACTTGATCTGTTCTCTTGTGTTTAAGATACTTACTGCCTCATTATAAATTAAATTGCCATATCTGCTTAGGTCTATTTTTGGGTTCCCTATTCTGGACTACTTGTCTGCCTGCTTACCAGTGAAATAACTGGACAGTTTTTTGCCCACGGGGGCTTTAATATTTTTCACTATTCAGTATGACCCCCCTCCTAGTGTTATTCTTGCTTTTTAATTTTTCCATGTAAACTTTATTATCAACACATTTAGCTCCAGAAAATGATAAATCCCAATAGAACTCCATAGGGAGCTCTATAAGCATAAGTTAATATGGCGAAATTGACATCCTAATGACATTGAGCTTTTAAACTAAAAGCGGGTCTTTCTAATGGTCTTTCAAATTATTTTGATGTTTCCAGGAGTAGTTCGCAGTTTTTCTCATATAGGCTGCACACATTCATTGTTAGTTTAATGCTTATGTATTTTGTCTGAGTTTTTATTTTTTACCTTTGTGAATGAGGTTTTCTCTTTCTGATATCTTCTGATTGGTTATTTTGTGGATGTTAAATCACATGTAGGTTAATCAGGGTCCAGTCGGAAGACAGAAATAGCACCATTTATTCTAACACAGATTATTTAATAGATAGAATTATTAACTGGTGTGAAGTGGGTAACTGAAAGGGTGAAAAGAGAACACTCATATGTCACAGAGGAAAAAAATAAACTGCAGGAAGCAGCTTCCACACCCAGGGCTAGGAAGCAGAGGGAGTTATTGATTTTGGAAGTCTGAGGAGGGTCCCAGAGGAGATGGAACTTGGACGTTGAGGAGGAAGATGTTTGGCGGGTGCTGGAGTCTTCAAGCTCAGAGGAAGGGCCTGTGGGACCCAGACCTCTGAGGAAAGGACTTTGACGAATGGGTGCTGGTGTCCTTGAAGGGTGTGCATTGAGGCTGGCGCTGTCATTCTTAGAGAAACTAAAGGCTGGATTCTGCTGTTGCTGCTGGACTGAGGATTATACTTAGAGATATTTGCAGGAACAGGGAGCAGGCAGGCAGCCAACAGGAAGAAGCAAGATCCTCCTGTTCCTCTGTCTCCAGTCTCCCTGCAGGACCCCCTACAATTGAAACCACATGGGGACCCCCCCCCCCGCTTCTGCATCACAAAGCTGAGTACAGAAGGATGGGCTTGGAGCTGAAAACCAAGAGCTTAATAGCTGACAAAGCAGGTTAACTTCATATTCAGCCATTTTAGTAGGTTCTCTTATATGAAGTAGTTTTACCTATGTTTCTTTTGGACTTTAGGATGATATCATCTGCAAATAGAGACTTTTTAAAAACTCTTTCTGTGCAATTTTTACTGTTAAAATACTCTGACCTTGGCTCATAAAATTTCTCAAACACAGTAACTAGGAAATTAAAGTCACCCCAGTTTCAGAGAAAATTGTTCTCTCCAACACAAGGAGGAGCAGGGGTGAGGATATTCTTCACAGTCTTTCTTGCTGCACTCCTGCTTAGTGTCAAGAAACAGCATGACACTAACTGCTCTTTCGAGATTAGGTCTGGGACACTGGGGGACTACTAATAAGCTGAGGTAGACAGGTCTACAGGTTTGCCTGTCTCCCCACTCTTCCTCACTCTAATTTTGTCATTTCCATTCTCCCTTCTTCTGACATACGATGGAGACCTGTCCTACGGAGGTATTCCATGCATGTCACCATGCTGATTGGTTCAGGGGTTGACAGTGAAGCTCAAACTTAGGATTCTTGCTCAAGCTAATGGAAAGAGACTCCCTCTTTTTTTCTTGGGTCCCCTCAGTCATCTGCTTCTAAAGCTGGTGCTTTCAAAGACCATTCTTGCTTCTGCTTGGAGAAAACTATACTACAGGAGAGCAACTAGAGGAAGACAGATTTTGGATGTTTCTGAAATTTTGGGTCTAAATCTCTTTATGTAAGCAGTAAGTATCTTCTTAAAATCTTAAGGCATCTTGAGTTGGATTTTCCATTCCTTGCAGCTAAACAAGTCCTGATTGATCAAGTAATAAGTATATTGATGATTATTAGAACTTATCAGGTCACGCAAACCTGGGAGAATGATTTATTGTGTGCTCATGCTATGGACTTAGCTGGGTTTACTAGGGACTGTTTCTCCATGGTGTTCGCAGTGCTTTCTCTGCCCCGAGCAATTTTCCTGGTTCTGGTGACCTTATGTCTGCTCTGGCTTTCTTGCCTCTATCATTCCACTGTGATATCTTCCTATTGTCTGTGGGAGACAATCTTGGGCCATAGTCAGGGATGATTGTCTTGGGGACAATCAAAGATCAAACATGAGCAGCCAGCGGCGGTGCACACCTGTAGTCCCAGGGGCTTGGGAGGCTAAGGCAGGAGGATTGCAAGTTCAAAGCTGCCTTGGCAACTTAGAGAGGCCCTAAGTAAATTAGCTAGACCCTGCCTCTAAGTAACATATAAAAGGGGCAGGGGATGTGGCTCAGTGGTTTGGCATCCCTGGGTCAATTCCTGGTACAAAAAAAAAAAGAAAGAAAGAACAGCCTCCAGGTCTGTCATTGCCCACGAGCCCTAGACATCAGTGTCCTTTTTCCTCAATATCTGGAGAATTAGGGAACCACAGCTAACACCAACCCCTCCCTCTGTCTTCTGGTCCTCTCTGGTCTTCCACTATGGTTTCTGTCGTCTTTCCAGGGCATGCTTAACGTGACTCCTCAACACGGAATCAGGCACGCTGTGTGATATCCTTTGTCTTCCACAACTAACCTCTGTATCTTCATGGCCACCCTCTTTAAAAAAAAAAAAAAAAAAAACAACTTAGCTGTAGATGGACACAGTATCTTTATTTTTATTTATTTATTTTTATGTGGTGCTGAGGATCGAACCCAGGACCCCACGCATGCAAGGCAAACGCTCCACCACTGAGCTCAACCCCAGCCCCATGGCCACCCTCTTTGAGGTTTGCTCTGGGTTCCCACTGGGTGGAATTGCCTGAAGACAGTTGAAAAGGAATCTATCCTGGTTTTTACCATCAAGAAAGAAACAGACAGAATGGATACTTAAGTATAAATACTGGGTTGTGGGGACACAGAAGGCATGGTGTGTGTGTGTGTGTGTGTGTGTGTGTGTGTGTGTGTGTGTGATAGAGGGTAGTCCATGACAAAGGCTTCATGGAGAAGGTGACAATATAAACGCAACCTTAGGAGTGAATAATAGATAAAATCTACCAATGATTGGTTCAGTTTGGTTTGTTCAGTCAGCAAACATGACCAGCACCTTGTTTCAAATTTCTTTCCTACAAGAGAGAAGACAAAAACCAGAAATAATAAAGTGCAGTGTTATTTCCCCGGGCAGTGCGACCGGTCCTAAGGCAGCACTGTCTGACATGGCAGACAAGCAGAGCGGGGTACCTTAACCTTGGCAGACAAGGAGGGGAGTCATGTGAGCAATGTCGGAAGACTTGCTCGAGGACACACAGCAGAGTTAGAGAAGTGTCTGTGACAACCAACCTTTTACCTGGAACCTTGCATTCCTGAGAAGTTTATCTGGCATATAAAGAAAAGGCTAGTTGAGGCACAGCCCATGTGTGTGTAAATGAAAGCTTTTTCTTTCTATCAACTTCAGGGAAGGTGGAAAGAAATGGGTAAATACTGCTGTGGGAAATTAATTGAAACTTTCTCACGCTGCATGATTATTATTACTATTAATCATGATAAAACTTTATTGTGTGCTGACAGTGTAGCTAGCACAGTGCCAAACACAGATAGGGATACAGTTTTCATAAAAAAGTCAGTAATCCATAAAGCAGCAGAAGACAGTGCATCTAAGTGAGGAAAGGCAGGTTGCTGCCTGGTTTGATTTTATCTCTCTTTAGCACCTTCCCACAGTTGATACAGGCTTTTAGTGTAATCCTTAGACACTCTTACTATACTTGCAAAGACCCCTGGCTTTGATATTTTGCATAATATTCTTTCTTTAAGAGCACAATATTTTGCTAAAAACAATCAGTTGTACCCATCCTTTTCCTATTTTGTACCATCTCCCCTTTAGATCAGGAATAAAAACAGTAGTCATGCTTTGCAAAACTTTCATTATAAGAACTGAGAAGGAAAGTAATAAAAAAGGGATGCTCTCAAGAGAAAAACTTGGAAGAGAGCATCATATATCAACCAAATAGAGGAATTGAACAAAAGTGCCTTCTAGCTTATGACTTTATCAGATGTGGGGAAGAAAGAATAAGTCAGGTTGATTAAAACAACTTATCACCTTTAAAAATAATTAGGATGATGAAGCCTGGGTATATAAATGATAACTGCCCATCAAGCCAGGAGAGCAAAGTAGCAAGGTTGCTTGGATGGAATTCTCCACCGCAGTGCTATCATCTTTATATCGCTTTCTTATCTCTTGCCTTTTTTTGCAATCTACTTCAGTCAGTGAGAACATCTCCTTTTTCTCCTCCTCTTTCTATTATTTCCAGCGCTGAAAGATGACCTTAAAAGCAGTCCCCCTCGACTGAGCTCGATGATGAAGCCACAGAAAACTCTGATGCTGGTCTTACTACAGGAAATCTTACTTGGACACTTTTACAGTAGTCATTGGTCATTCCGTTGTCAACTGTTTGTGAGCTGTATTTAAATTTATAAACAGTCTGGAGGCAGTCACAAAACCTCCAGACACCAAGGATACTGTGGTGAAAAATAGAAAATATTTTTGCCTTCAATTTTCTTATAGTCTATCGGGAAAAAGCAGCTTACCCAACAACAGAGCAAGCTCACGCCCGTGTCCCTTGCTGTGTTAGCTGCTGGGTAGGCACTCGACGTCTCCTGGGTCACCCTTTTCTTTTTCCACATAAATGTCCTTTGGGGTGGTAGGAGCCATTATAGAAAGATAGGACAGGGATGGTGTGAATGAGGAATGGGGGTGAGCTTAGCTTGAATGGACAGGGGATTCACCAGGTGGGCAAGACCACAAAGGAGAATGGCAGATGCATGGCACAGGAGCAGCACGGTGTATCTGAGAAGGGGCGAGAGGTTTGGGATGACTGGATTCAGAGTGCGAGGGGAGGGGAACTGGCAGGAACCAGTCCTGGAAAGGAAGGCAGGGGCCAGCTCGGGAAAGGCAGGGCTGGCTTGTGAAAGGATTGGGGCCTTATCCTCCCCATACAGGTAGATCACGCTGGCTGGTGATGGGGATGAGTCTAAAATGAGTGCCCTGCCTCCTTCCCCTCTTCTTTAGGGAGCAGTCACCTGTGCTGTGAGATGACCACCCCCAGGGTGGCCATTGGTTCTTCAGTCTCAAGAAGAGGGAGCAGAGCTAAGCTGGCATCTGAGCCAGGGGCCTGGACAGCTACGCTCTTCTGCTGTATTTAGCCGAGGTGACATGGAAGGTGAATGCAAGGGGGATGGAATTTTATTAGAGTTAGTTCCTGTTTGGGGTTCTGAGAGCCAGTTCCCTTTAGAGCAGAATTTAAAAAATACCAACCAAGGGGTGGCTTGGGGGGGTGTTCCTAGCCCAGCCAGGACTTTGTCTTCTGGGTAGCCCTCTCCATAAGGAGGAGCGGCTCCAGCCTGAGCCACAGAAGCCCCACTACTGCAAATGCATCTTGGAGAGTCTCTTTGTGCTTACCAGATCCTGATTCTGCCACAGGGATGGACACACACACACGAGAACAAGGGACATGGGGGCTCATCCTCTCAGGCCATTCAGTATTTTCTCATGGAGCTGTGACTCCTGACTCTGGTTAAGTGCTCTTTGGATTCTAGTTGAGCAGTGACTACTGGATGCAGGGGTATTCATAAGCTAGTTAGGGAAATAACTAGCTTACTATTAAGTTTTCTGATACTGATACTATCAGTTTACTGATACTAGGAAAACTTAATAGTTAGAATAGCTGTTAGAGGAGCCCCATTTGTTGAGCATCTATTACTCCTATTATAGGCCAGACCTCTATGGTGTGCTTTTATAGTTTTGGGCTATTATGAGTAGAGCACATGAGATTGGCTTAAAGAGATGAGGTCACTGGTCCAAGATCCACATGAGTCCTATGGGAACCTGGAGCTGCTCTGTGATGAACTCATCACTGAGACCCCAGAGTAAAGCACCCATTAGGTGCTTAATGACTATTTGATGGTTGAATGAACGGATAGTGCATAGGTGGAAATGCCCAGAGTGGGTGTGGAACGCACATCTGTGGATTCAAGAGCAATTCTTTCCACTCCTCTTCACTGTCATAGGTCAGGAGGGAGCGAAGGGCAATGCCAAGGTCAGTGTGGTGACAGCAGATGGTCCAGGAGATCAGAGAGAGAGTTTGCTGTGGCCTCATGGTCAGAGAAGATGTCATGAAGCAGTGGGGTTTGAGCAGGGCCTTGAAGGTCCATCAAAATTTGGGTAATTGTCTAGCACAGGTCTTTGTGTCCTGGTGGTGGGAGAGACAGTCAACAGCTCAGCCTCTGGGGTCAGACACTCTTTGGATCAAAAATTAGACTCTTCCAAAGAAACAGTGTGATGCTGGGCATGTTTCTCTGTGTTTCAGTTTTCTCATTTACAACTGCACATAATTCAAGATAAAATGAAAGACTTTGTACTCAGTGCCTGGCACACCGTAATGTTCAATAAAAGTTAGTCATTATCACATCGATGCAAAGTACTTCTTTCTATGATGTGGAAGAAGAATTGGGAAGATGGGGATGGGATCAGAATGCGCTGTGCCCTGGAAACACAGCAAGGATTCTGAATTTCACTTGAACACTTAATGCCTCTGACAAGATAATAATGGTTCTTGGGATGAAATTGCTGCTGATGTGGGCTCATTCCTTGTGTATCAGGAATTCAAAAGTTGGCACACCTGAGTGTCCCAAGCCACTGGATAACTTCTGGCTTCTGCTTTTATTTCTAGCAGTGTGTGGTTTCTCGGGGTGGGGGTGGGGTGGAGGGGGGTTGGGGGGTGGCGCTGGGATCACTGCCTTAATCCAGAAGGACACATGCTGAGCCTGATCAATGGAAGCCAACCTGTCGGCAAAAGAAAAAAACCAAAAAGCCCAGTAAAAAGAGGACGGACTAACAAACTCGTGGCCCAGAGAAAGGCAGACTTTATGAAAAGCATTTGGAGATAGAGAAAACCTTGACGCTAGCTCAAGCTCTGTCATTTGAACCTCTTAGCTGAGAGATGGCTGCAATATCTCTCAGGCCTTTTGCACGTTAATGCCTGAAAAATGCAATAATCAAGTTTGCCGATGTGAAATTTTCTCAGGAGGCAGCCTATTTGCTGTGATCATTAGCCTGGGATGTGGGCCTTCATCCCCAGTGATAGATTAGCATTGAATTATCATGTTCAGCGGGAATTTTTCATCCATGGCTTTAAAGTGTTTTATAAGATGGGGTCCTATTATTTCCACTACATCTTGATACATTAGATTGTTTAATTATTCCAGACAATTTATTTCAGTTCTTATGCCCATAATTCTTTGTTTTTTCCCCCTCACAACTGCTGCCTCGAGAAGACTGAATCCCCAAAGATAATTGTCGGAATAAATGTGACCCAAAAATTCTGTGTGAGGCACCTCCAACTTGAAAACTGCTATTGCTTTAATTAACTCTAGGCTCTAGTGAGAAAGGTGGGCAAGTTAAGATGATTCAGAAAGGGGTGGGTCAAGAAAGAACTAAAACATGGAATTCAATGTCCAAAGGAGGTCTGATAGTTTATGGCAGGGAGGGGAAGCTTGAAAACAACACAAGAATTTTGAAAAGTTACGTTTTCTAAGTAGAAAGATCAAGGCACCCTGTTATGCAAGCTGGGCAGTAGTATATGATGGAAAGTCAGAACAGTTTTGGTAAAGTCTTGGCTCCAACAACTACATCTGTAGAATGTCTGGCATGTCCCTTAGCTTCCTTGGCCCTCAGTTACATCTTCTATAAAATGGGGGTTATAACACCGATCCATAAACCTGTTTGAAAAATGAAACTGTGCATGTTGAATGCCTACATCAGTGTTTGGCACACGATAGGTTCTTACTAATGGTAACTAATGATGGTAGGGGGATAACTTATTAGAAGAGAGTCATGAGTTAGTGCTGTCTTCGCAGCCTGCTGCACTATGAGATAGTCTTGTTTGGAAACAAAAGTAGTTTGATAGAAACTGAACTTTGTGGGATGTACTTGAGGAACAGAGGCATGACTGTTAGATTAAGTTATCAGTGATTATCAGAAGCCATGTCAGGGTACATGAGAAAACATTTCTTGGCAACCACCAGGCAGCGGATTGTCTTCCCTGCCTGTAGGGACTTGACATGTCCCTACAAATCTTAACTTCCATTACCATAGAAACTGGTACATGCACACAGCATGAGGGCATTTTCAAAGCTCCCAGCCCAGGCCAGCAGAGCATGGTCCCAGAGCTGAGAGCTCTGGTCCTTCTTCCTGGAACCTGGCAAAGAGGTAGAGCTGCTCAGTTTGTGAAGCCACAGGAACCCTGGGCAAAGAAATCCTATCAGTTCACATACCCAAGTGATCATCACATGATAGGAAAAGTCCCAACCTGATCACGTGGTTCTGAAGGGAGCAAGGGGCTGCCTTCTTACGTGCCACGGTCTGCTCCCATGGTCCTCTTTTGCTAAGAAATGGTGACACACCCAGGCAACGGGTAACACAGGGAATTTCCACCCCTCTTCTCAGCTCCTTGCCTTCTACCTTCTTCCAGGGGCTCAGAAGCTGCTGGAGTTCCTTTTATAGATGGAAAATGGCTTTTCACTTTATGACATGATAAAAATTGTATGAAATTCAATATATATATATATTTTTATTCTTCCCCAAAACTGTAAAAAATGGCTAAATCTGCACGAAGGCAAATTTCATTTCCCTGGGTGCTGAGTTTATGTGTCCCATTTTTCAAGTTGGGGAACATTTCAAAAGCTGAGCCATTATGTCCTCCTGACAAGGGAAGAAAAAAGAGAGCCACTTTTGACCAATATGCTTTCCGCCTGAGTTTAATACCAGGCGGAGAGATGACTGGCCCAGACGGCAGCGACTGGAAGGATGGCGGGTAAGTGGGAAACTGGATTTTTGAGTTAAGGAGTGGCTCCTGAGGCGAATGTCCTGGTTTGCTGGAATTTCAACAGGGCACCCACGGAAAATCTAGTGGAAGCTTATTCCCTTGTGCACAAGGGAATACTGTAGGGACACCAAGACTTGCCAAGAAACTTCTCTAATGGAAGGAACAAGACGGTAGATGCCTGAAACTTGAAATCATAGTCCACATTTGACATTTTCCCTTTTTCTAATTAGTTACCCTGGACAGCAAAAAGAATGGGTGGAGAATGAGTTATTGATAGAAATTTGTGTTTGTAAGAGCCTTATAATTTAAGACAAACTAAATTAATTTTCTTGGGGTTTCCATCTTTAGCTTCATGTGCCTGAAAGTGGCAGGTGCCTGGGTTCATCTAGGGGTTCTGGCACCGAGACAAGGTCAGGTCGTTATCTCCTGCGGAGGGAGGCCAGGTGTGATCAGGAGGGAAGCTCTCTAGCTGATCTCCCAGGACCCCTGTAGCAGCTGGGAGAACACCTGTGCTGCCGTGTTCCTGCCTGTATTCACCTCCCCAGGGTGTGATACCTTTCCAGGTGAGCAAACCTCATTCTTGGCCTCCAGGACAGAGCTTCTCAACCCAGAGGGTACATCAGAATCCCTGGAGGTGGAAAAAAACCTATTAGCAATGTAGACTTCCTGGCCTCCAGGGGTTTTCTGATTCAGTGGATCCGGGGTGGGACCCAGGAGTGGGTATTTCCACCACCTCCCTAGGTGGTTCACAGGTTCTGCTTTGAAACCTCTTAATTTCCCATGTTGAACAAATTCCTTCAGCTTCTATATGAACTCATTGTGCCAGGAATAAGATCAGAAATAAGATCAGTTTCCCAAGGTGACTAACTTGCTGATGTTCTTCATGACTTTGGCCTAGTTCTGTCTTTATTTCCATGTTTGCAGGAATGACTCCTCTTAGTCTCACACTTCAAGGTGAGGAGGAAAGGGGGCTGGGACGTGAGCAGAAATGCTGGCTTCTTTGGCTTGGCGAGCCTGGGCCTCAGGGATGCTGGAGCACTGTGAACTGAAGCAGTCACCGTTTACCCCCAGCAAGGGCTGGCATTTGGCACTTGAGTACTACCAACGAGGAGGAAATGAAGAGAAAGGGAGGGAGGGAGGGAGGGAGGGAAAGAGAGGGAGGGAGGGAGGGAGGAAAGAAAGGAGAGAGAGAAAGGGAGGGAGAGAGAGAGGGAGGGAGGGTAGAAGGGAAGGACTGAGGAGGGAGGGAGGGAGAGATTGTGGTTGTTGATATAGTTGTTCTTCTTAAAAAATATTTTTAGTTGTTGATGGACATAATACCTTTATTTTATTTATTTTTATGTGGTGCCAAGGATCAAATCCTATGCCCCGCATGTGCTAGGAAGGCAAGTGCTCTACCATTGAGCTATAACCCCAGCCCTGATATGTATTTTTATTCATCTACTGATTCATTTATTTAATTATTTAATACACATTTTAGAATTCATGAACTTTAGCCAGACTTGGTGGCACACACCTGTAATCCCAGTGACTCAGGAGGCTGAGGCAGGAGGATTACAAGTTTGAGGCTAGTTCTGGTAAATTTGTGAGACCCTGTCTGAAAAAAAAAAAAAAAAAGGAATGTAGCTCAGAGGTAGAGCACCCCTGTGTTCAATTCCCAGCACTATAAAAATTCATGAACTTCCAAAATATTTATTGAGTATTTACTATGTACAAGATACTAACCTTGTTCAAGTTCACATGGCTGGTAAAGGGGTCATGGGACTCAGAGGCATTCGACTTTTGCCACTGGTCTTTGGTGTAAATTATTCTTCTGGGTATGGATCCATCAGCCCTGGAAAGAAGTTAATTATTATTTTTTTCAGCTCATTAACTAATTCATTTATCTAAGTCCTTTGTTCATCCACACAACAAATCATGATAGAATTTATTCATTCCTGAAAAGTTTATGTCTGGATGCCAAGGGGTCTATGTGTGGTCTGCTGGTATGAACGTTCCTTCCACATGAGAGCAAGGGGACATTGTAACTGTAAGGTGACTCGCTCAATGTGATATGGATTGTAAATGATGGTTCTGGTGTTTGCAGCCAGCTCGCTGTAGCCTGGTGCTATATGTTCAGCCTGTAACCACTCGAGAGAGTGTTCAGGGCAAAAGCATCCTTACTTTTCTGCCTGATGGAAGTGTTCCAACTCTGAGGTTTTCCTTGAGGTAATGACCCCATGGTACTGTGGTAGACTTTCATCAAATGCAGTGTCCAGTGATTCCAGCCCTCCTTTGCTGCTGTGACCACTCCTCCTATTGAGGGGTCAAGTCTGTTTTCCCTCCCTGGAATCTGGACTGGCCTTGGACTTCCTTTGACCAATAAAATGCAGTGGATTATTTTTTCGTGTATTTGTTGATTGATTGTATGTCCTCCTCTGAGAAGTGTCTGTTCAGTCCTTGGCCCATTTGTTGATTGGGTTATTTGTTTTCTTGTTGTTTAATTTTTTGAGTTCTTTGTATACTCTGGAGATTAGAGCTGTATCTGAAGTGTGAGGGGTAAAGATTTGTTCCCTCACTTATTATTTCTCTTGCTGAGAAAAAAAACTTTTTAGTTTGAATACGTCCCGTTTGTTGATTCTTGATTTTAACTCTTGTGCTATAGGCTCACCATCTCTAGCAATCAGAGAAATGCAAATTAAAACCAGTCTAAGATACCATCTCACTCCAGTAAGAATGGCAGCATTATGAAGTCAAACAATAACAAGTGCTGGCGAGGATGTGGGGAAATAGGTACACATGTACATTGCTGGTGGGATTGCAAATTGGTTCAGCCAATTTGGAAAGCAGCATGGAGATTCTGTGGAAAGCTGGGAATGGAACCACCATTTGATCCAGCTATTCCCCTTCTCAGACTATACCCAAAAGACCTAAAAAGAGTACACTACAGGGACATAGCTACATCAATGTGCATAGCAGCAAAATTCACAATAGTTAGACTGTGGAACCAACCTAGATGCCCTTCAATAGATGAATAGATAAAAAAATGTGGCATTTATACACAATGTAATACTACTCAGCACTAAAAAGTAACAAAATCATGGCATTTGCAGGGAAATGGGTGGCATTAGAGCAGATTATGCTAAGCGAAGTTAGCCAATCCCTAAAAAACAAATGCCGAATGTCTTCTAAGGGGGGTGACTCAAAACAGAGTAGGGAGGAAGAACATGAGAAGAAGAATACCACTAAACAGAAATGAGAGGTAGGAGGGAATGGGAGGGAGAAGGGGAATTGCCCAGAAGATGGAAGGAGACCCTCATTATTATACAAAATTACATATATGATGGTGTGAGGGGGAAGGAAAAAAAGAGAGAGAAATGTGTCACAGTAGTTTGGGTAGAGAGAGGTGATGGGATGGGAGGGGAGGGGAGCGGGGATAGGAAGGGCAGCAGAATACAACAGACACTAGTATGGCTGTATGTATCAACGTGGCTGTATAACCAATGTGATCCTGCAATCTGTACACGTGGAAAAATAAGAATTCATACCCCAATTGAATCAGATGTATGATATGTCAAGAACATTGTATTGTCTTGAGAAACCAATAATAAAAAAACTCCCCCCGCCCCCCAAAAAAATGCAGTGGATTAGAGTCTTCCATTTTCCAGCCAGTTCTTAAGAGAACTGGCAGCTTCTGCACCTGCTTTTTTGGAAACCATGCAAAGGAGTCTGGCTACTTGGGCAGGTGAGGGACAGTGAAGAAAGAGACTAAGGCAGCCCCAAGTCTTTCCAGCCTTTTCCATCTTGGGTATCAGACCTGTGGCTGAAAGTGTCTTTGATTCTCTGGCCCAAAAGAACTACATCTGCTGATACCAGACAGAATAAAGACTTGTCATACCTTGGCCAGACTGCAAAATCACAAGCAAATAAATGACTACTGTTTTAACACACTAACTTTTGGGGGGTCTATTACATGGTGATAGATGCCGTAGAAGGCTAAATATTACATCTTATTTAATTTTCAGACAACTTTAGTAGTACTCAGCCCCAATGACTAAGTAAAGTTAATTTACCCTTCACTTTGAATATTTGTGACCTGGCACAATGTTCAGAAAGCTGAGGGCATTACATATGGAGAGAATAATACAAGGAGGCTAGGCCACTTGCCTGTGGTCACACATCTTGTGATGGTGGAAGCAGGTGTCAGTCCCAAGTGGTCTGGCTCCAGTGTCCAAGCTTACAATCACCACGCCACTCTACCCAGATTCTCCTAAATGCTTCAAGTGTGCCTGTGCCTTCTGTGTGCTGAGACAGAGACTTAGAGCTGAGCCATGGTCCTGGCTTTGGCCTAAATGAAGGCCACACTCTGTCCGCTCACTTTGGCCAGCCACCCATAGGTATGGTGTTGCTGGGCAGAGGAGGATCAGGTACAAGATGATCCAGAAACTGTCTGGCAGCGTGTGTCCTCTTATACCCGAAGGGCCATGCATTCCTCCAGAGGAAGGGGCTGTGATGGGCTGGGGTGACCCTTTCCAGATGTGAGGGGACCCTTTTCAGATTGACACACATGATGTTGCCCGGGAGCTGCAAGGTCACCTGCCATCTTTTTGAAGGTGTTGAACACCAGGGCCTCAGAGCCAGCACAGGCTGCTGCTCACATGGGCCATTCATGAGGAAGTACCTACAATTCCTGGTCCTGCAAGACAGGAATCATCAGTGGCATTTTGCTAATGAGGGAAGGGAGGGCAGATAGCAAGCCTCCTCCAGGGCTGCACCTTCCCATCCCAGTCCTGGTTCTTCAGAAGCTGCCATCTGACGAGAGCTTCAGGCTGTCAGCGAGAAGGCTGAGGACCTCTCCAGGGTTCTCAGCATCCTCGGATCTGCTTGCTGATTTATTCAGTTCTTCACCTCACACATCGAGTACCCGTCTGTGCCTGGAACTCTTGCTGGTGTGGGAGACACAGTGGCCAATGAGACCCTGTTTCCAAGGAGCTCACTTCCTGCGGCAGACTATGGCTTCCCAAATGGGTGGGTGATGCCAAGACACCCACCCAGTGTTTGCTTTGACCCTCAAAATAGGCCAGGCACAGACTCCAGCTGTGGTAGCCACATGATGTACCTTTCATGGTGTTTGAAAGGGTGATCTGCATGTGTGCTCATTCACGTAACGTGCACAGAAGTAAATGCATGCCCTGGGCTGGCAGGGTCCTCTTGATACCCTGGATCTGAGATAAACAGGTGCAGCAAAAAAGCAACAAAGCGTTTCTCCAGCAGATGGAGTTCTGGAAAACTTTGGGCCTCTAAGTTCAAGGGAGCCCATGGCTCTGAGTGCAAAAATACGAGCCTGGTAGAGGGAGAGGTCGGATGACTTACTTTGTTCGTTGTTTATTCAGTATTTATTTGGCGCTCAGAATCATACCAGAGTTTGTTGGTGATACCAAAATAGTAGTAATAATACAAATAAAAATGGTTGCAGGCTTCAGAGGATTTACGACCTGAATGAGGAGCCGGACATTCCCGTGAGAAAGAAATGAGCGATGGTCAAAGCAGCAAGGAACTGGATAGAACAGATGGTAAGTGCCACAGCAGTTCTCGAAGGACCCAATGCTTGTACACTGTGACACTGTCACACTGAGGGGTTTTGAGGTGGTGTGATTCCCGCTGGAATTCAAAGGGTGGGTAGGTTTCAAGGAGAGACAGGGAAAGCAGAAGAAGGCCATTTAAGTGAGCAAAAGTGCAGATTTCATGATAAGGGAGAAGCAAAATATCAGAGCAGAGGCTGATGGGAAAGAATGTCCACGAGAAGTCCCTTCTGGTCCTGGAGCATTGAGAAGTAAGAGCTTCAGAGGTCAGCTGGCATAACTCTTGCATTTGACCCTGGAAGAAGGTGAGGCACCAAGAGGTTGCAGAGGGAGGGGGTCTGCACAAGAGCAGGACCCCTGCCCGCCCTGATGGCCCTACCTGAAGTTCCTCATTCATGGGGTACTAGCTATGGAGCTGGGATGTGGCTGGAGCCAACCTGGAATGGGGAGGTCTTAGATAGCAGACTGAGGCTTTGGAATTGCATCCTGGAAACAACAGGAAGCCACTGGAAGTGTCTGAGGTGGGAGTCATAATATTGATGCAGTATTAAGAATAAATGGCAATCAGGGCTAAAATTCTCCATTGGCCCCTTTCCTGTTTCAGAGTCACTGAATGGTTACCGGACCACCTCAGTGCCCCACCTACACTACCCTTCCTTTCCTCCAGCACCCTCCACTTCTCTTCTTTCCTCTTCCTCTGCAGGATTTCCCCCAGGAAGGGCCAGTTCCTTTCTCCACCATTGTACAGAGCGGTTTTGTGTCTTGAGTTTGCTCTTGGAGTCTTTCCCTTCACTCTTAGTTTTGTAAAGTGTTTCTCCAGAGTAAACATCACGTTTATGACCCAAAGATTTGATGAATGAACCATTCTCCATATTTCTACGTTATATTCAGTTTGAAAGGTTGTGCCTGAATTGTTGTCTCGTTTGTAAAATCTCTAAAAGGAAAAAGATCCTGACTCCAGGACTGATTTTCCTGTAGTCGCCAAAGGGAAGACTCCAGCCTGTAATTTTGCCATTAAAAATGTTATACTTAAAAATCTGCGGTTACAGAAATCAGTTGGTGAAATGGGAAATCAGACACTGCCTTGGTGATAGATGCAGATCCTTGTTGGGGGTGTGCCAGGATATTTTCCAAGCCATGCTTGGGATGTTGGTTGATACTGTAACAGTGAGGGACAATACATGGAGTGGGGCCTGAGTTTGGTAGGAGAGAGAGAGACTGTGTGTATATGTGTGTATTTGTAGATGATCTCTTGGATCTCTGGGTACATAGATCTGCCAGCATTTCCAGTTAGCAGGAGTGGCTGCAATAGCAAAGTGGAGCTTGGGTCTGGCTTAGCAATCAGAAGACAAAAGTGCTTACAGAAAAGTCCTGGTCTTGTTGCCTCTCCATCTATATTGGAAAGAACATTGATTTTGGCAACATTTTGCTCAATCTGCAGAAATGTTAGTTCAATAATCTACCTCCAAGGCTCCTTCCAAGGCCAAAGAGTCCAGTTTCACTATTATTTGATAGAGTTTCAAGGTAGTATTAAAAGGGAACAAGAATTTTCCTGTGATGGTAGATGAAGAAGGCTTGCTTAGTTGCCCTTCTGTATTTATTTATTTCTTTTATTTTTATTTTTTGCACATAGACACTGATTATAAAAAATAGCCCCTAGGTTGATAAAAACCAGCCTTCCTCAACCTTCCCCAGCCTGCTCAGAGAGTTGCCCTTATTTCCAATTACCCAGCTCACTGCCTGCTAAAGTATTGCTCCTTCAGCGCTACAGACAAGAGGAATTAGTTACAGAGGCAAATTGCTTTGTTGTGTTTCTTGCTTGAGCCATAATTCATGTGCAGGGGCGTCCAGCACTGCGCTAGGATCCTTATTCAAAGAGCAAGTGTGCCTGACAGCTCTCTCCCACCTCGAGCACCTCTGGCTGAACTACCATTTGTCAAATTCTCTCTCCATTATTCTTTGGTCTAGGTGCATTTTGATGGACCACTACAACTTCTAATTATTTAATATTCCAAATTGCATAAAGCACCAAATGCTTTTGTGCTAGGAGCACTATGTAGGCTGTAATGCCCCATGAAGTCGTAACATGTTTACAACACAGTGATTATTTGGAAGAAGCATCCATGGTCTTTGCTGTCCCTCTCATCTGGGTTAAGCCCTGTTAATCTTCTGTTGAATCTTCTTTCTCATCTGCAAATGGTGGTTGATGCTTATCAGAGAGCTGATACAGAGACTGAGTGTAACAATTCATATAAACCATGTCATTCAGCATCTAGTACTTAGAAGACCCCTACCTAGTTCCTTCCTTGGTTCAGGTAGATTCTATTAATTTACCCCTTTTCACTAATTGTCTACTGTAAGCCAGGCAGTGAGTAGAGCTCTGGAGATACAAGAAATAAGATGTGGTCATTGTCCTCTCCAGAGTTTGCAGCATAGATTAAGCACAGTGGTTTATGTGTAGGCTGTTTAAAATAAAAATATAGTGAGACATCTGCCTCCCTGACCAGTTTGGTCCTTCTTCCTGAAGCAGTGAGGTATAGTTTAAAGGCTCATTTAATTTCTTCTTTTGTCAATTCTTCTTGGTCTTGGTTTTGTCATTATTTTGTCATGAAAACGCGAATAAACCACTTCCCCATGTACGACCTCTGGTGTCTCAGAGGTTTGGAAAGGATGAAAGACAACCAACCACAAGTGTCTAGTCACCCCAAAGTTTTAATTTTAGTCTAAATGGACTAAAAATGTTTTAGGTCTGGAATGTTCTTTAAATATCGAGCCTTTGGGAATTTGTGCATTTATAGAGGTGACAAACTTCTTGGGTTTCATACCTTATTCTGCCCAGTGTTGCACATCAGACTGTGGCTTGTGTTGTGCAAGGCTGGTTAGTGCGTGAGTGTACATCTTTTAATCTGTAAGAAGGAAGAGAGGGCAGACAGGCCGATTAACAAATTTCCAGCTAAAGGAGGAACAGCCTAGATATTTCAAAACCCTTTACCTCCTGGGTTCACACTGGGTGTCCAGCTTGAGGTAGGTGTGTGCACAGGCGTGAAGGGGGGCTTGAAATAGGTGTGGGCACGAGCGTGACTCCTGGAAATGTCTGAATATCTGTATTCAGGGAGAGAGTTCTGGGTGTGAGGGGGAAAGGTGCTGGGTGCCAGGGGTCCCCTCCCAGAATGAGTTTGCAGAGTGAAGTTTACTCTTATTACCTGCACTGCAAGTTGATTTTGGGGCAGAGTGTGCCGAGGGTATACTATGTGCCAGGCGTTATTCTAGGTGTTGGCATGCAGTGGTGAATGAAGCAAGGCTCCAGGTCTCCTGTCATCTTAGGGGACTGCTTTAAGTCCCTTCACCAGTCCTTTATCCTTTAGCTAGTTTCTAATTTCCTGTATTACTCCTGTCCATGACACCTGAAACATATTGTTTGGGATACCCCAGAGCAGGGACCCAAATAATCATGCAAGTACGGAGTTCATCTTTTCACTCTGACCTGAGAGATTTGTTCAAAAGAAGGAAGGAAATGAGCAGTTCGTGGAAGGAGCCACTATTTAGCCACAAGAGAGAGAAGATCATAGGCAGAGGGAAGAGATGAGAAATGGCTTGTAATACCATGTTATTACAGATATTCCTTGAAAATAAATGAGCAAAAACTCAAGTCACGCAAAGTTATCTTCAGCATCGTACTGGCTTGATGTTGCTTTTTAAACAGGCTCCTCTGAGTATCTAAGGAAGGATATTACTGTCTCAGCTGCTCACATGAGGCTCAACTGCTGTCAGTGACATTGGTTCCCTGTGCCTTGGGACCTTGATTTTGACACTAACTTGCTGTGTGGGAACCCAAGCCTTTGCCCATGTATGGCCACTGGAGAGTCTTGGGGCCAGGAATTTCACAGGTGCTGGTGGCTTGAAAGATGGACCAGCTAACCACCTTGGGTGCTTCAAAGTACACACAAGCTTTTCTTAAATGACCTAAGCAGTGTGTGAGAGAGGGGCGATAGATTCGACTTTTATACGTTGCGATGGCCTCTGCCAGCTTGTGACCTGGATTCCCTTACTGTTTTGTTTGGAATAATTTCTAGGGTTTGTGTGCCTAGATAGGTAGGAGGTCCTCCTTCTCTGTCCTCCTCTGTCCCCTCCCTCTTCCTGTCTTCTATTCTACATAAAGAAGCTCAAAGCTTTCTCCTGGCTCTGAAATGTGTCCTCGGTCTCCCAAGGGCTGCCTGGGGGCTGGTGCAGTGGACACCTGCTCATGAATATGCCTTTCTCAGCTTCCTTCTCCTCCCTGCGCACTCCTAATGGGGCTTCCTGGAATTTCCTTTGAAATAACCTGCTTGCTCCTGAATGCTTGCCTCTGCAGCTGCATTTGGGGAAGCCCAAGCTGAAACCTGCACATCCATCCACAGAGGGCAGCACCTCTACCTTCCCTTCTTTTATACCTGTCTTTCTTTAATTAACAAAACATCGTGGAAAACACAAGTGTCTTTAAGTGCACACTTAAGCCTCTGCAGAACTTCACATTTCATTTTCTAAACCAGGCTTATAGAACAGAACTTCATTTTTCAGTTTCTTGTGGAATTGAATGAGGCTCTGAGTATAGAAAAATACAGCTTTGGGGAGGCCTGAATTCAAGTTCTGCTGAGCCTCAGGACTGCCCAGCCTTGAATGTGTGCCTAAGCTCTCTGAGCTTCACTTTCCTCTCTGTATAATGGGGAGATAAAAGCCTAATGACCTCAGAGTGTTTGAGATTAAAAACAAGATAGTAACTGTGAGACACAGGACCCTTGAGGATTGCTTGGGAATATTGTCCCCAGCCCAACCCCCACCCCTAGTGCTCCTGGGCTTCCCTACATGTCGTAGCACCTGTCACCTTGCTCTATAATTGGTATCTAGACTGTGTGTAATCCAGAGGGAGGAGGGTAGGTGGGATTAGCTGTCATTCAAAACATTGGGTGAGTCATCTCACAGAAGGTAACAGCCTTGGTCTTCAAGGGTCTCTAAGAAGGAAGAAGAAAGATAGCTTCTTTGGGCAGTGTTCTGGTTGTCATTGCTCATCTGATATGAAGGGAAAAGAAAGTTCCATTTATGGGATGGGGATATAGCATAGTTGGTAGAGTATTTGCCTTGCATGCCCAAGGCCCTGGGTTCAATCCCAAACACCACACACAAACACACACACCAAAACAAACAAACAAAAAACTCCAAAAACAACAACAAAAAGGAAAGTCCCAGTTATGGGATCTGATCAGGAGGCCACATATTGGGCCTACATTTACTGCTTGAGCCCTAACCTTTCCCAGCATTGTATAATTCAAATCCAGTACCAGTCTTGGTGCCTCAGACAAGACAGAGCCCCCAGTCTACTGGTGAATACCAAGAGAGCTGGACACCGACAATCCCTTCGTTCCTCAGTGCCTGAGTCCTGGGGAGCCTCTGGAGCCTCTATCTCAGCCTCTAGTCTTTAAAGCAGATGTTGTGCTTATTTTGTTTGTGGTGTTTGGAAGTTAAAGTAGAGCTGATAGTTAAAAATGGGGATAGTAATTTGCAAATCTGAATATTTAGCTTCTTTGGAATGTTGGAATGTTGGAAAGTTCTGGCAAGATTTGGTCCACATTCTTGTGCCAACAGTCCCCTGGAGCCAGGCGGAGCCATTCTGGTTTTTTTTAGCAGGATCAGTGCTCTCCTGCTTACCCCTGGCCCCACCCTCCCTGCCACCCATCAACACAGAGGCAAGGGGCCTGCTGCTCCTGACCACTATTGTTATTACTTGTTATAACAGAGGAGTCCATGTCTGTACCCACATTGCTATCAAAAGTGTAGAAAGTCTATGAAGTTAGGAGAAGGGGTGCTTGTTAAGAAGAGTCTGTTTTTCAGGGTGGAAGGGAAGAGCATTCCTGCCCGGCTGCTATGGGCATCTGAGTCTGCCAGGCTTCCACTTGGGTGGGGCCTTGACGGACTGGTTGACAGAGTCTCACTGGCAGCTTTCCTGGCTCAGAGTGGAGTGCTTAATTTTCGATGTTTACAAATAGGTTTGTAGCAAGACAGCCACTTTCTAAAGGGCTTCTTTATTTCCTTCCTCTTTGAGAAGAATTTCTTTAAAAAATGCCATTATCTTTCTTTTAATCATGACTCAGCTCCAGCAAATGACCTGTAGATAGAGATACTTTATTATTGTAATGACATAGTCAGTCTGGCTCTCCGTGCTTCTCATTCTAGATGCCCCACCCATCTGCATCCCTATGCCAAAAGCTGTGGCCCTTGGGAGTGAAGAAATACCTTCTGAGTTTTGTAGCAAAAACCCTGCTTCTGCCCAGAAAATTGCTCTTTGCTCCCTGGGTAGCACGGCACCCTTTAAGCTCGGCAACCAATCTTTCAAAATAAATCACTTTGGGTCCACAAGTCTCCCTCTTGGGATGGTATAAGCCCTCAGGTAATTTTCAGACCAATCACACTTGAGAAGTTAGGATCTTGACCAGGGAGGTGAAAATTGCTGTACTTTGTGGCGAGGTGATCTAAGACATGTGAGATGAAGTTCACTCAATTGGGGACCCTAATGTAGGCTGTCCAAGCCAAACGAAAAAAGGTGACCTCTTGCCATTGGAAGGATCTGGAGAATGTCTCTTGGGAACAGGGTGGGCTGCCTCAGAGAGTACTAGGGCAAATTTCCTCTCTCTGGGGGATTAGCTGGAAGTTTCTATACCTACAGAGTTTTCTAGGAAGGGGGCAAAGGTGGCCTTTTCCCTTGAAATTATGCATGTGGCCCATGAAGTAGGCTTGACCCCTGGATGGAGGCCACACCTCTACTCAGAAAACAGAGCTAACTCAGGATGAAAATCTGCCTCCAGGGTTCAGCTCAGATGTACTGAAGACAAAACTGTCAGTTGGAAGCCACAGTTCTCATTATTGCCTGTGCACAAAAGTCACCAGGGTACCCTTATTAAAAATACAGTTTTCTGGGTTTCACCTGCTCACGTTTTGTTGTCTCAGGCTGGACATGGTGTCTGGGAGTCTGCATTTTGGCAAGCACTAGATAATTCTGCTGCAGATGCTCTTCATGTCTCACACTTTTGCAAAACTCCAGCTCAGTGTTTCTCAAAAGCCACTTCATAAATTGTCTTCAACTAGTTTGAAAGTGCTTAAGGATTTATGAGTATGTCCTCAAAGTGTGGACTTCGGCACTGCTTCAACAGACAGGCTTATTATTTTGGATTTAACACAATGGAATTATAAATTATTCATTCCCAGTTGAAAAAAGGAACTCAACATCTGGGAGCTGAATGCGGCATGCAGATTGCTTATGCTGCCCCTACAAAAATGAAATTCAGATTCCATCAAGGTGCACATGCTGCTACCACTGTTTATCTTACAGGTCGCTCTGCCCTGCCTAAGGCCTGCAGACAGGCTGTGATGTCAGAGGAGACTGGCCGCAGATTCCCTTCCACTTCTTGAAGCCCTCCTGGCCTTCCCTGTACGTGGATCCTAGATCATTCATTCATGGATGCTGATATGCAAACCTCCCCGGACCTGTGGGGAACTTGTTAAAAAACTTGATTCCTGGACTGCACTGCCATCCATGTTCAGGGTAAAGTCTGAGAATGTGCATTTTAATCAGCATCCCTGGGGATATTTTCCACACCTCTCTGGGGACTTTCTAGGAGCACCTATTAGCTTGTCTATTAGATGTGCTAAGCTTGATATCTAAATGCTTTTCTGGGGCCAAGGGAGATATTTGTCTTGAAAAATTATGTTGGCTCTGAAAGATGAATAGACAACAACAAAATCAAAATTGTCTATTGCCAACTCCATTCATTATTAAATTTAGTATTCATAAAAATTTCATTATATTTGAAAACGATTTGTAGGCGATTTTTTCCCCACTTCACAAGAATTCTTGAATATGTATGATGATCATTAAGAAACCATAATCGATTGCAAAATGAGTTGCATCTAGATTTCAAAAGCCCAATTATAAAAAAATCAGCCTCAATATATGTTAATGGTGAATACTTACTTCTATTTGCATATACATTTATATTTATTATACGATGTAGCTATGATTTAATATATTTGATGACATTTTGGAGAAGGTATTCAAAAATGAAGGTGTATGGGTCTTATGAAGCATAAAATATCCCTCAGGGTATACTTAGAATTTTCTTGGACTTTGGGCGAATGAGTTCCTCGTATTCCACTTACTTGTGAAGGAGAGACTGTTAAATCCCCATTTTATGGAGGAGGAAGCTGAGTAGTTTATTGATTTACCCAAGGATAACCAGCAGTAAATAACAAACTAAGCTCAAACCAAGTTTTAGGATTCAGGTTTTAGTATAGTTCTATACTTCAGCATTAGGAATCACACCACCAAAGGCCCTACATACAAATCCACCTTGGGTGCACCATGTCTCTGCATCAAACATGAACCAATCACATCAGTAGGAGAAAATCTGGAGGGTTTAAACCAAGGTAGAAAGGATTTTCATATTTTGGGTCTGAAAGCAATATTTTGACCATGATCTTCTTGTGTATCTAAAGCCATCTAGCAGGGAACTGACTTCTGAGTCTGGAAATACAGTACAGTTGTTTTAGCTGAAGGCACGGAGGGTGGGGAGTGGGCTCTTACTTGGATGTCTATAGATCTGCTTCTCCAGCACATTGAAATCCCTGCAGTCTGGAGGTTTATTCCAGCAAAGCCAGCACAGGACAGTACGTGGACTTTATCACAAAGACACCTGTGCACTTAGAGGATACCAAAGTCAGAAAACAAAAGAAAAGCTGTCCAGCCAGCTGTGCCTGGAGAGCTTTGTCCTTCTGATCAACTTGCCTGAGAGCCTGGGTGTTTCGCTGCTGACCCATATGGACTGCTCACTGCTGCTGCTAATGTCTGTCTTGCTGCTACTCCCTTTGGGGTGCAAAAATGTTTACAAGAGGGGAAGAGGTATTTTTTTCCACTCTATGAACAACAAGAAATACATGTTCATTGCAGAAAAACAAGAGAATGTTTGTAAGCCAAAAAAAGAGTTAAAGAAGAATCTCTGAAATTTCTAACCCAGAATCGCCACCATTAATTTCCTAGTTAATATCATTCCAAAGTTTTTCTCTAAATAAAATATCTCCAATGCTCCCTGAGAACTCCTCAGGACTTTTCTCTGCCTTCACCTTGAGTCTCTGTTCCCTCACCAGTGAGGGTTTGTGAGGGATTGTGGCAGATCACACTTCTGTGCTGAGCTTATTCTTAAGCTTGATCCAGTAGGGAAGTCTTCAGCATTCATGGTGCTCTTTGGGAAATCATGGCATGCATCATTTTGTGATGTATTCACCAGAATAGGTGACATAACTTAGAGTAAGGCAGTAAGAAACATTTATGGGTAAAACTTTATTAATTGAGAAATGACCATGCATTGACTTAATCGTATGTGATCTGGAAGATGGTCATTTGATTGCAGGAGTGGAATACCATTATGCAGGCTGGTGGTGTTCAATGGGTGGTTAGTTTGAGAAACTTTCAATTCCTGGGATTGCATTAGGTAATTAATTTCCTCTTTCTGGGTTCTAGTGTTCTCATCAATAACAGGGTGAAGTGCAAATAGAATTCAGGTTCCCTAACTCTCAGTGTGGTATCTGTAGTCAGGTGCCTGATTTGAAGGAAACCCCACCCACCCTCCTTTACCTTTCTGGATAAGAATATTCTTATTTCTCTCTGGTAATCACTGAAGCCTTAACAAATATTTTCTTATTTCTTCCTCTATTGCTATAGGACAAAATCTTTCTTAGAGTCTTACACACAAATAAACCAAATAGACTTTTTTTCCCTATTAAGAAGTGAAGACTCACTTCAGAAAGATGGTGGATTACAGGAAGGGGTGCACTTCCCATCAGTTCCTCAGCCCAAGCCTTAAGAAGTGGGAAGACTGCTCCTCAGTGAGGTAGGTACCTAAGGGAACTCAATGAAGTTCAATACTGGACAGTAAAAGAAACCATGGAGACATGGAAAGTCAGACACTTCATATATAATATAAAAAATATGACATGCTTCCTTGACTGGCAGCAGTAATGGCAGCCTCTGTTGCTGAGGCAAAGAAAGAGACAGGAAATCATGGCTAAGAACAAAAACTCCCCAAAAAAGGTCTTGGAGGAACCTGTGGAATAGAGAAGGAGGAGGATCTTCATGGACACAGAATTGGTGGGGGAACTGTTGGGTGAAAAGCCACCACCATCACTTGGCCATGGGTAGAGAGTTCAACAGGACTGGCAGAGTGGGGAACCATTTGTAAACACTGTGGCATCATAAGGGAAATTGCCAGCTGACCCAGCAGGTACCTCTTGTGAACCCCAGAGAGTGCCTGGACCCATGTGACTGAGATAGGAGCAAAGAGCATTGTGCCCAGGGCACCCAGTCCATGGATACTAAGGAAAAAGAGCTCTTTTTGTTGCCTGCATCTCATAAGTGCCATTGGGAAGACATCAAAAACAGCCAGGTAGTTATTCCTGCACTCTGGTCATTCACAGTCATAGTGATGAATATGAATCCTGTGAAGCTTTATACAACACACCCAAAAAGTGGATTTTATGGGAGGTCTCTGGGACTCAGATGAGACTGGCATCTCCCCATTAGCAGGAGAAGTGGATCAAATCTTAAATACCCACCGACAGAACTCCAAAGTTCAGCCAAGACTGGATGCCAACTCTGGAGCTTCCAATTTAAAATTCTGTGCCAGCCCCACTGTATTACTAATCACAACAAGAATTGAGTAGGAATTACATGAACTTTATAATCTATCTTATTTATAATCTATCCCATTCACTAGTATATACCACCCTATACCGGGAGACAGGCAACTGAGAACTACTATAACCAGGTTTGGCCCGGAGCCACATGGCTGGCAGCTAGGTGAGAAACACAAAGATGTTGAAGCAGCAGTACCAACCCTTGACCCAAGGGTTACAGAGTCCCCAAAACAAATACTAAGACTGAAAAATCAATCTTTGCCAACAGTTTTGACTACTTCATCAGAAATAAGCCCTTTACTTTTCATTAAAAACTTATTATTTTTTCATATTACCCCCATTTGTAATTTTTAAGACTTTTATTCATTATATTTTATGTTTTTACTTTTTTTCATTCTTCATGATTGTACGTATGTGTACGTGTTCTTACTATGTGGGTAGATTTGAGAAAAATGTATTCATATAATTTTTCTTTCATTTTAATTGCTTTCTTCTTCACCCATTTATTATTTAGCCTTGCTTTGACATAGGTAGGGCAAAAATGTACATGGGTTTGAATTGTTTTGATCTACATTAGTTTATTCGTACCTTGGATTTTATCCTTCTTATTGCCTCTCCTCCACTCTTTCCCCACTCATAGCCAAAATTTAATGTTCTGTCCTCCTCTTATTGTTTTGTTACTTTGAGTTATTTTTTTTGCTCCTCCTTTATAGCTGTCATCTACCTATGTAGTGCTTCTCCTTTGTTCACTTTTTAAATATTTCCAATTTTCTGTTGCCTTTCTACCCTGTTTTTACTTAAGAAACTGTGATCCCACCATAAGATAGATTATAAAATTCATGTAATTCCTACTCAATTCATGTTGTGATTAGTAATACAGTGGATGATGTAGTATACACCTAATGTTGAATGCCTGATTTAGTTCCCAGTTTTTTATTTTTGGTATTGCTGTTAAATGCTTACACCATCCACCATTCCTAGGAATGTGGCAATTAATATTATTGTTGCAGAAATAGACCCAGACATTTATCTTAAGGTTGTACCTCTGTGGCTAACATTAGTGCTATTCCCCTGTTTCTCTAGGAGGGGCTGGAAAGTGATTGGGACCCTTTGCTGCTGAGCAATTCTCACAACTCTGGCAAATACGAATAAATCTCTTCCCACACATGATCCAGCCCCATGGAGAGCCTCAACAGTACTTCAATAAGAATGACAAAAATCCCAAACTAATATCCAGGCCCCAAGGAGGAACAACTAGAGAGGGACCCCAGGTCCCACTCCTGCACATCTACTTATACATCAAAAACAGAAGTCCCAGCACAGAAAAGATAACTATACACAAAACACATACACATAAACAAGGAAGAAGAATCCATCTCAACTGATGTGCAAGTCTGGTATCTCTTGAAAACATGAAGAAATAGGCCCCCAACAAGTGTTTCCACAGATAACAGGGGATGAAATTTCAGAGAAAGACAATAAAAACTGATTATTAAAATATTCAATAAAATGAGAGAAAATCTAAGGAACAAATTGAGAGAGTAAATACAGGAGATGAAAGATCATTTCAATAAGGAAATAGAAATAATGAAAAGAAACCAATCAGAACTCCTGGAAATGAAAGACACAGTGAATAAAATGGAATATTTACTTGAAAGCATCATCAACAGGTTAGATTTCATAGGAAATAGAACTTCAGGCCTTAAAGACAGAGTATATGAAGTTGAATACTTAGTATGAAATATATTCCATGCAAATTGAGAAAAATATAATCATGATGATAATGAATATACAAGAACTCTGGGACAGCATCAAGAGAACAAACCTGAGAGTCATTGGAATAGAACAAGAAGATACATGATCAAGGAATTAAGAACATCTTTGATGAAATAGTTTCAGAAAAAAATTCCCCATATTAAAAATGAGATAAACATCCACATACAGGATGCATATAGGAGGCTAAATAGATAAGATCAAAAGAGAAATTCTCTAACATATACCTTAATCAAGGTGGCTACCAGAAAAAATAAAGAAACTGCAAGAGGAAAACATCAGGTCACATATGGAGGCCAACCAATAAGGCTCACTTCTGATTTCTCAACTCAGACCCTAAAATGTAGGAGGGTCAGGAATGAGATATTCCAAGCTCTAAAAGAAAACAATTGTGAGGCAAGATTGGTCTATCCAGAAAAACTATCTGTCAAAATAAATGAAGGAATAAAAACTTTCCATGACAAGAATAAAAGAATTCAGGACCACTAAGCCAGCACTCAAAGAATACTCAAAGACAACTTCACACAAAGGAACCCAAAAACAAACCCAAGAGCTCTGAAATGGATGAAGATTACTAGAAGAGCCAAACTAAATGAAAACTGAGACAGAATATATAAGTATAGAATAAATATAGCAAAGAAACCAAATGGCAGTAAAAAACCAAATACCTGTCCATAATAACACTGAATATAAACGGTCACAACTTCCCAATTAAAAAACATATATCAGTGGAGTGAATTTAAAAAACAAGATCCAACTGTAAGTTAGTCTCAAAAAACTTACCTCATAAAGATACCCACAGACTGAAAATTAAAGAATGAAAAAAATTCCATGCAAATTGAATCTGCAAACAAACTGTAGTAGCTATTCTCATATTAACAAAGCATATTTCAAGGAAAAATTAATCAGAGACAATGATGGCCCCTACATAAATGATAAAAGGAATAATCCAACCAGAAGATTAATGGTAGTAAATCTATATGCTCCAAATGTTAATGCACTTGATTACATTAAAAAAACCCAACTTCTTGACATTAAATCCTAGGTATAACCCATACAATAACACTGGTTGAGTTCAACACACCCTTATCACTGCAGACAAATAAAAAATCAATATAGGTATTTATTTCTTTTTCTTTTTTTTTTTTGGGGGGGGGTGCAGTGTACCAGGAATTGAACTCAGGGACACTCAACCATGGAGCCACATTCCCAGCCCTATTTTGTGTTTTGCTTTACAGGCAGGGTCTCACTGAGTTGCTTAGTGCCTTGCCATTGCTGAGGCTGGCTTTGAACTCATGATTCTCTTTGCTCAACATCCTGAACTGCTAGGATTAAAGGTGTGCACCACTGTACCCAGCCAGTAAAGGTATTTCTGACCTAAATAATACTATTATTTAAATAGACCTAATAGACATCTCTGTTAATCAGTTTTTTTGCTGCTGTGACGAAAAGACCTGACAAGAACAGTTTTAGAGGAGGAAAACTTTATTTGGGGGCTCACAGTTTCAGAGGTCTTAGTCCATAGATAGCTCACTCCATTCCTTGGGGCTCCAGATGAGGCAGAACAACATAGTATGATGGGGGGAGATAAGCTTACATGATTATCAGGAGGCAGAGAGAGACTCCACTTGCCATATGTAAATATATAGCCCAAAGCTACGCCCCCAGTGCCCAACCTCCTCTAGCCATACGCTACCTACCTTTAGTTACTTCTTAGTTAATTCTTTCAGGAGATTAATTCACTGATTGAGTTAAGGTTCTCCTAACCCAATCATTCTCTCCAAACCCTCTTGCATTGTCTCACACATGAACTTTTGGGGAACACCTTACATCCAAATCATAACACCATTAAAAACATCCTCAGAATATCTTTGGCCACTGGCTACCCCAAAACAGGTAAATTTACTTTATTTTCAGAAGCTAATGGAAACTTTTCCAAAATAGACCATATTCTAGGTCACAATATTAGTCTTAGTAAATACAAAAAACATTTCATCTAATTCCATTTATTGTATCAGATCATAATAGAATGAAACTATAAATCAACAGCAAGCAAAATAATAAAAAACCCACATAAACACATGGAGATTGAACAATACTTTAAAAAATAAAGAACAGATCATAGAAGAAATTAGAGAAGAAATCAAAAAATCTTATAAATGAATAAGAACAGAAATACAACATATCAAAATCTCTAGAAAGTATGAAAGCAATTCTAAAAGGAAAATTTATAGCATTGATTGCCTACATTAAAAAATAGATCCCTAGAGAATAAACTTATGCTCCACCTCAAGACCTTAGAAAAGGAAGAACAAACTAATTCCAAAGTCAATACAAGACAGAAAATACTAAGATCAAAGCCAAAATTAATGAAATTGAGAATAAAAAAGCAATACATGGGATCAATGCAACAAAGAGTTGGTTTTTTAAAAGATAAAGAAGATGGATAATCCCTTAAACAACTAATCAAAAGAATGAGAGAGAAGTAAATTAACAAAATTAGATTTCAAAAAAGGAGATTTCACCATCAATACTTCTAAAATAAAAATAATCATTAAAAACTATATTGAAAATTTATACTCCAACAAACTGGAAAATGTAGAAAACATTGACAAATTTCTAGACACACATGACCTGCACAAATTGAACCAGGAAGCTAGAGAAAAGCTAAACCAACCAATATCAAGTAAGGAAATTGAAAGAGCAATTAAAAATCTTGCAATAAAGAAAAGTCCAGGACAAGACAGATTCTCAGCTGATTCTTCCAGAACTTTAAAGAACTAACACTAGTTTTTCTCAAATTATTTCATTATATTAAAAAGGGAGAGAACTCTCTATGAAGTCAGTATAACCCTGATACATAACCCAGCAAAGACACACAAAGGAAAAAAATCTACAGACCAATATCCAGGATGAACATAGTTGCAAAATCCTTAATAAAATATTAGCAACTTGAATTTGAAAACACATCAGGAAAATGATACTCCATAATCAAGGCGGTTTCATCCCAGGGATGCAAGTTTGATTCAATATACTATAATCAATAAATGTAATTTATTCTTTAAACATAAAGACAAGAATTACATGATTATCTCAATAGATGCAGAAATGGCCTTTGCTATAATCCCACACCTATTTATATTAAAAACACTATAGAAACTAGGGATAGAAGGAACTTGACTTAATATTATAAAAGCTTTATATGACAAACCCAAGGCCAATGTCATACTGAACAGAGAAAAACTGAAAGCATTTCCTCTAAAGTCAGGAAGAATACAAGGATGTCCAATATGACCACTTCTATTTAATATTCAATAAATTCAAACTCTAACCAGAGCAATCAGGAAAGAGAAGGAAATTTAAGGGATATAAATAGGAAAAGAAAAAGTCAAATATCTGTTTGCCGAGGATATGATCTTATATCTTAGGAGACCTAAAAACTCTACCTGAATATTTCTAGAGCTGATAATTGAATTCAGCAAAGTAGCAGGATACAAGATGCATGTTCATAAATCAATAGCTTTTCTATACTCCAATAGTGATTCTTCTGAGAAAGAAATTAGGAAAACTATCCCATTCACCATAAACAAAACAATAAACAAAACAAAAACAGCAACAACAACAACAAAAAAAACCAATTTAGGAACTAATCTAACCAAGGAGGTGAAAGATCTCTACAGGAGAAAACTATAGAACACTGAAGAAATAAATTGAAAAAGATCTTAATAGATGGAAAGATCTCCCATGTTCTTTGGATAGGCAGAATCAATATTCTGATTCAGTGCAAACCCCATCGAAATACCAATGACATTCTCACAGAACTAGAAAAAAAATAGTTCTAAAATTTATTGGCAATCCTGAGTAAAAAGTATAGGGGGCATCACCATACCTGATATCAAATTATACTGCAGAGCTATAGTAACAAAACCTACATGGTATTGGTATCAACATAGACATGAAGACCAATGGAAAAGAATTGAAAACACAGAGACAAACCCACATATTTAGTCTGTCAAAGGTGCCAATAATATATGTTGGAGAAGAGAAATCCTTTTTAACAAATGGTGCTGGGAAAACTGATATCCATTTGTACAAAAATGAAACTAGATTCCTATCTCTCACCCTGCAAAAAAGTAGATGTAATGAAAATATAATGAAGATGTAGGAATTAGACCATAAACTTTGCAACAGCTAGAAGAAAACATAGGGTCAACACTCCATCGTATTGGTGCAGGCACTAGTTTCCTGAATAAGAACCTGTAGCTCAAGAAAAAAACCAACAAATCACTAAGTGTGATGGCATCAAATTAAAAAGCTTCTGCACAGCAAAGGAAACAATTTAGAATATAAAGTGAGAACATGGAGAATGGGAGAAAATCTTTTCCAGCTACTCTTCTAACAGGGGGTTAATATCCAGAATATAAAAAGAACTCGAAAAACTTAGTACCAAAAGAACAAGTAATATGATTGATAAATGGGCAAAAGAACTAAACAGACATTTCTCAAAAGAAGAAACACAAATGGCCAAAAACTATATAAAAAATGTTCAATATATCTAGCTATCAGGAAACTGAAAATCAAAACTACACTAAAATTTCATTTCACCTCAGTAAGAATGGCAATTGTCAAGAATATAAATAATAATAAATGATAATGCACATGTGGGAAGAAAGGTACATGCATACATTGTTGGCGGCAATGCAAATTAATGCAACCACTCTGGAAAGAAGTATAGAGATTGCTTATAAACTAGGAATGGAACAACCATATGACTTAGCTATCCTACTCCTTGATATTTATCTAAAAGAACTGAAATCAGTGATACAGCCACGTCAATGTTTATAGCAGCATACTTCCCAAAACCAGATTATGGAACCATCTCAGATGCCAATCAGTAGATGACTGGTTTAAGAAAATGTAATACATGTAAACAATGGAGTTTTATTCATCTATAAAGAATGAAATGATGGCTTTTGCTGATAAATGGATGGAAATGGAGAACATCATGCTAAGTGCAATAAGCCAGACAGAAAATCAGAGGTTGAATGTTTTCTCTCATATGTGGAAGTTAGAGCAAAATAAGGACAAAAGTGTGTGTGTGTGGGGGGGGGTTGATATCACAAAGATACAGGAGATATCAGTGAAGCAAAAGAAGGAGACTAAGAGGGAGGAAGGAGGGATGGGAGATGGAAGAAATTGTGGAATGAATTTAACAAAATCATGCTATATTCATATATAAATATGCCACAGTGAATGCCACCTTTATAAAGCCCCAATAAAAAATAACCAGGTGAAAGGAAGATCAGTAGGGCAGAGGATAGGGAATAGGGGGAGAAAGGAGAGTAGGGAAAGTGAGGATGTCAAAGTCCATGAACCCAACTACTATGAGAAACTCTCATGCTCTAATAAAAAAATACAAGGCATCATATTGATACATAGAATTTCCTTATATAACTTGTTTCATCTTATTGTTTTCTGTATCTGGAAAGGCAAAGAATGAAATTAAATGGATAATGAACATGATGAGAAACTCATAGAACAGTGTCAGGTTTCAACACTAAAGGTAAAATGATTCTTTATCATTTGGCAGAGTAACAGTAGCTTTTTTATTTTCTTTCAAAAGCTTTTCATTATTGATAAATTGGACCATTCCTATATATTTGCAAACATACCTCTATTTTTTTTAAGAAAAAGAAAATATATTCTTCACAATGATGCTATGAATTCCCTCTCCAACTCTATCCTGCACACAAATTATTATTATGATTATTATTTTTTAGAGAGAGAGAAAGAGAGAGACAGAGAGAGAATCTTTTTTTTTTTCCTTGTAAATGGACACAACACAATTCCTTTATCTTTATATGGTGCTGAGAATCAAACACATGTCCCGCCCGTCCTAGGTGAGCGCTGTACCGCTGAGCCACAATTCCAGCCCCTGGAACACAAATTCTTAAGCATAAAGTACAGTGGAGTCAGGACTATGACCAATCTGTTTACCTATCTACTATTTACTAACCTGTACATTTATTAATGATGATAAATCTATTTACCTGTCTACTATTTATACCCACTTTCTTTCCTATCACAATATCTGAGATTTGGTTCTTTTGAACTTGGGACCTCTAGAAACTAAACTTAAAAGATGTGTTTATAATCACAACACAGTAATATTTAATTATCCATCAGATACACATGAGAATATAACAAGATGTGTTCGTTCAGTTTCTCCTCTTGAAGAGAATTTCAAATACCTTCAGGTGTGATTATAAGAATGGCCTTACACTGTCCCCATGGGCGGTCCATTGCTTCTGAAATTACTCCAGTGCTGTTAATTCAAAAAAAAAAAAAAAAGAAAAGAAAAGAAAAAAAGTGAGGACTCCAGGCACACATGTCCTTGCCTGACTCTTCCTCCCTCTCGGCCTCCTTTTTTTTTTTCCTTTTCTGGCCCTCTTTTCCCTCTCTGTGGGTAACACATCTTTTGCCAAGAGGTAGTCTTCAAGTTTTTGGAAAATCTATCTTTTCTTCTTTCTTTTTTGATTTCTGCGCTGTGGGATGAAGATTTATTTTGTCCTTTAGATTCCTTGGATTTGGTCCCATATTCTTCAGATGGATGATACGGAACATTTCGGTTTACGTTAATGATTCGAAGGAGCCTTTGGTTCCATTCCTTCATCTTTGTTGCTGACTACACCTTTGGCAGCAAATGCTGTTAGCTGCCCATGCCTGCATGTTCTCCAACATGTCCCTCATTGAGAGTTGAGGTCGGTGTCCCTTCTCAAATCTGGCATGTTTGTGCCTGCTTTGCCAATAGAATCCATGGGAAGATCAGCTATGAGATTTCCAAGGCTACGTTCTAAAAGGCTCCAGGCTTCTGAGAATGCTCATTCTTGGAGTCCTGGCTGCTGTGGAAAAGGCCCAACAGCTCTGAGACTGTCATGCTGGAAAGGTCACAAGTAGGTGTTGTGACAGGAAGCCTCCCCAGGCCTGCCCTCCACCACTCCATTGTGGGCTCTGATCTTGTGAGTGAGGAAGCTCCCTTGGAATGGGCTCCTCTGAGCCAGCGGTTCTCACCTTCAATTCCCTTGGTCACAGGGGTGGAGTCCTGTCTGTTAAACACTCAGACACTGGGTAGCAGAAGGCCACCTGCAGGGCGGGTCCCCAACCCCCAAACCGCAGGGCCCATGAACAATAAAGCATTAGTGTCATACCACCAAACTTTGGGGTGGTTCGTTACACAACAATAATTAGAACATCACATGGTACCTGGGAGTGGAGTGTCACCATATCAAAATTCCCAAACAAGGAGCATTGACTTTGGATGCCAGAGAGGCCTGGAGGAGACCTCGGGGGGGGGGGGGGGCTTGAAGGACAGTGTTTTGTAAGCTGAAAGAAGGGAGCCTTGCTGTGTCGGGCTGGGAAGCTGGCCCATACTGTGACCTGGCGTCATATGGAAATGCAGGAGGAACTTAGTGCCATCAAGGATTCAACTAAGAAGAATTTCCTTCAGTGTGAGAGGACTGCTTAGCTGCTGCATTGTACCTCTGACCAGATGTGTGGGGATAGACACATCAGAGGAGGGAACTGTTCAATTTTTTGAATGGAATTTGGAGCAAAAGGCCTTGGACAGTCTCATCCAGCAAAATGTGTTCAAACTAAACAAAGAGCCTAAATGGAAAAACTTAACCTGGGTCACCGCCAGGAAAATGGGGGAGGAAGACAGGTCTGACTGTAACCCACTGCCTCCCCCTTTTATTGGTAAGACCTCAGAATGCTTCAAGCCGAGGCCTCAGAGACGCTTTCACATAGAAATCTTCTAAGGCTCCTAAGGATACGCCTTCCAGGGCCTAGGAATCTTAGAGGTTTTGTGTCCAAGTGGCCTCAAAGGGAGTACTGGAAAGACGGGGATGAGAATGTTTTCTGTTGAAGGAATGCCTTACCTAATGGAGTAGATTTTAAGGTTGATCCTAAGAGACCTGCACAGCTTTTTGAAGGGTTCATACCAGATTGGACCAAACAGACAAGAGAAAGCACAAAATAAAAATATGTCTTTGGACCTTCAGAATTCTACGGGTGGAGAGACAGGTAGCTGAACTTTTTGGCTACAGACAAGGGCTGCTTTGATGGCAAAGAGGGATTTTTAAAGGATAGAGTCAAGAGCTCTAAAAATCACTCCTCAAAAACAGGATGGAACCCTAAACAGGAAATTGGCAATATTAGCCTGTTGGCTTTCAGGATTGCTATGGACCAGAGACTGCTGTGTGTCTCTAGTTTCATTGTCCTTTGCTTGTTCCACCATTGTGAGGTGTTTGTGCGCGTGCGTGTGTGTGTGTGTGTGTGTGTGTGTGTGTGTGTGTTGGGTGTGTGTGAATGAAAATAATTAGACTTTTCTTTTCTAGTCCTGGGCCTCCAGCATGTGAGGCAGGCACTCTACCACTCAGCTATATTCTCAGCCAATTAGTCTTTTTTGATGTGCTTTCAGAACAAAGACACTGAACATGGAAGAGCCTCACCCAGCCCTGAGCCTGATGTAATGGAACAAACTCTTAGGGGGTCCTGGGAGGGGCTGAGAATATTTTGCCTGTGGGAAGAATGTGTCTGATTTATGGGCAGAGACAGCAGTGATATTAAAAGGGTTGCAAATTTTATGTTACTTCTCCCATTCAGAAGTCTTGTCTCTGTTCCCTCCTCTGAATTGAAGTGGTCCTATGGCAGCTTTGACAGAGTTCCACAGAAGTACTGGCTTCTGAGACAGATTATAATATCCATACGGTTTCCTTCTTGCACTGTGGACACTTGCTCTCAGCTTCCATCAGTCACCTCCCCTTACCCTGCGAGGCTGGCAAGGCCACCCAGATATATTGTGCTGGACAGTCCCAGCAGAGCTGTCTTTCTAAGCTCCCAGTCCAGATCCCAGATGTGTGAATGAAAGAACCACCAGGGACTGGAATACCCCTGTTCTCACTGTCCTGTCCACTCCAGACTCTGCTGGCCATGTGAGTCATCCCAGCTGAAGACCTAAACATCACAGAGGCAGAAGAACTTTTCCTCTGTTCTCCTTTGAAATTCCTGATGCTCAGGATCCATGAGCATTATTGTAAGCCACTAAACTTTGGAGTACTTTATTTTGTAGCAGCGAATACCTGAAATATTGCTGTTATTGCATCTCTCACTCTCTGTTTCTGAAGCATGTTAGATAGTGAGGAGAAGAGGTCTGGACCAAAGGGGTTCCTTGGAGGAAGTCAAGACTGTCTTTTGCTTGGCTCATGTGTCGTTAAAGACACTGGGCCATTAGAGGGATTTGCAAAGTACCGAAGGGGAGGCCTTATTCTGAGCAAAGACCAAAGCTGCCTTGCAGTCCAGATTCAGAGTGATTCCCGGGAGCAGGAGGATGGGTGCATGGTGGGCTTAGCAGAAAACCCTTTGCTGTGTGGGATAGAGGGACAGTTCATTTTGGGAAGCCCAGCACTAAGATTTTGCTCTGAGCAAAGGCTCTGATCGAAAACAGAAAGAAGTTTATGAGGACAGTAGGCTAAGACCTTCTTTCCAAGGAATCTGAGACATTTGTTTGACCCTTCCCTTTGGAAGTATTTATTTGTATTTTACTGTGGCTTTAACGTCCTTCTTAAGTATAATGACTTTGAGCACTGACCACTGTGGACCGCCTACAATTCCCAGGTGGGGAACTGGCCTCTTCTGAATTCCTTGGCACATGTGATGTGGCATGTCAGCACACAAGGCTTGGTAATAAGCCCTGTTCCTACAGGAGAACTGGGCATGCTAGGATTCTCCCTATTGCTGAAAGATCTAGAAAATCTTTTGGAAAATGTATTCTTTCTAGCTTTCAGAGCAGGGATTTATTCTGAATCATTTGATGAGATAGTTTGTCTCTGAGCAGACATTTGGTTCCACAGATGTACCTAGGAAAATTGGTTCTTTTCAGCTGCTTTGGTCAATATTTAACCAAGAGGCTTCTACTCTGTGCCAGGCACCATCCTAGGCTCTGCTTTAACAAAGACAGATGTGGCTTGAGCTTTAAACTATTACAGGATAGAAATTACAAAAAAAAATTTCTCTAAGCTTAGTTTATTCTCTGATTTGTAACAGTATCCCTTTCTCAGATTTGTTGTAAAGATCAGGTGACATTCAAGGAGAAGAAATGGCGTAAGATACTTCCACATTTCATCACTCATCAATACAGGGGTGGTACCTCACTCAGTCATTTACTAATTCAACAAACTTTTGCTGAATTCCCATCCAGCACTTAGCATACAGTAGACACTTGGTTATCTTTGCTAAATGAAAAATGCATGCCAGAGCAGCAGCTGTGATTATTTACCTGTAAGATTTGCCTCTCTGGCCTTGAGTCCTAGCAGAGTTCTCTGGTTTCTCTTAATTATTTCCCTGTTGGGGACTTTTCAGCTGGAGCGGAACCAGGGTGAGGTTCCCTTGCTGTCGCAGTGCTGAGAGAGTGGGGTGATTTGGGACATGGTTCCCTCTAAGGAAGGAGGGGAATGACCCAGCAGTGAGGAGGGGTGAGAGTCAGGGCCAGGATAAGATCTACTTGGGAGACTCTGCTTCCTTGAGACAGAGGGCGGGTCTGGGAAAGTGCCCCTCATGGTGATGGCAATCAGGGCCCTCCCATTGTCCTGTCCCTCCTGTGCTGGCCTTGTTGGTCCCCTGGTTTTCATGCTCCAGGGTGAAACTGGGGTGGCTCTGGGGGATAGAGAGTGATGGGGAGGTTCTCTTATCCAACCCCCACCCCACTACCAATCTTAGGTTCTCATCACTGTGACCAGAATATCTGACAAGAACAAGTTGGGGGGGCGGGAAACACTTATTTCAACTCAGAGTTTCAGAGGTTCAGTCTGTGATCGGCCACCCCACTGCCCTGGGCCCAAGGTGCAGTCGAACACAATGGCAGAAGGGTGCAGCATCGGAAAGCTGCTCACCTCACTGTAGCCAGGAAGCAGAAAGAGAGGTCAAGGCACCAGGGACAAAACATAAGCCCCCAAAGCATGTCCTCAGTACCCACTTCTTCTAGCTGTGTGCCACCTGCCTATAGTTACTATCCAGTGTGGTAGTTTTTTTCAAATTATCTGTCTGTCAAGTGGATTAATCCACTGATTAGGTTATGGCTCTCATAATCTCGTTATTTGAACATTCCTGCATTTTCTCACTTGAGCTTATTGGGAGACACATTATGTCCACATACCAGGATCACTGGATTTAAGAGCAGTTGGTAGAGAGACAGAGCCAAGTAAAAAAGTAGTACAGAGGGAAAGGGGATAGTTATTGGAAAGGGAGAGGGAAGGTAGAAAGTTTTCTCCAGGGAATGTGTGACTTGGGTCATCTAGAAGTTGGCCGACACCTCTGGCCCTTGGAGATATGAATGAACTTTTGTTTCAAGATGGCCTCCCCTTCTCCTGCAGATTCTGAGAGCCCAACACCTTGCCTCTGCAGATCCCCTCTGTGGTGGGGTGTCTAGCTCACAGGCTCAGTGTGGTGCTGCTGCACATCCTGTGTGTCCAGGGACGGTGCTGGCCTCCTGGGCTGCTCTGAGTGCCAGGGGGAGCATCGGACAGAGGCCTGCACCACTGTCCTGTGACTCCTGGCTGCGCTGCCCTTCCTCTGCTCACTCGGCCTCCCCCCTCCAAAGTCTACACCTTTCTACCTGCTCCTCGCTCGTCATCCTCTTGCAAGGGGGAGTCAGGCTTCTGGCTGAAATCCACCTTGCCTAGAACAAAGCTCCGTGGTCTCCCTTCCTTGAGCCCCTTTGGCATTCTATGATCATCTCCACAACTGGGGAGAGGAATTATTCAAAGCAGAGGGATTTGGTGTCATTTTTTCATGCAGCTCCATGCTGGTAATAGCAGTTCTTGACTTTCCCCATTGATCCTTGAATGTGGTTTGCCCCCAGGATACACAAAACACCCTACCCCCCATGGTTTTACAGAGACCAGGCTCTAGGGATATCAAGGGGTCGATACGTGAATGGGGAGATGGACATGCAGCCCAAATGAGTCAACAGTGCAGACCTGAGGACCTTCAGGGCTCTCTGCAGGCCTAAGGGGCCAGACACAGTCTCTCTTCTGCTCCTCATAGGCTTCTCTCTTTGCTGGGCAGACATGGCTAAAGGAATCTCCCCGGGCCTAGCAAGCTGCCTCATGTTTATCAGGAACCTCTGGCTTAGACTCTGATGTTATTGCCACATGTTTCCACACGAAATTCCTGAGCTCTTCACACAGATTGAAAGAGACATTTATCATATGATACCAAACTGGGATCCTTTACTGAAGGACAGTTTGTGAAATGCAGACATTTAAATTCTATCACCTTGGAAGTGTGAAACAAACATTTCTTCATATTTTAATCTTCCTAGAGCCACCAGGAAACCAACCAACCAACCAACCAACCACAACAAATAATAGCTCTGTCTTAGCCTTCTCTTGTTTCTGCAAGAGCTTGCTAAGTGGCCATCTCTCTTTGCTTAGAAACTTGGGAGGCACCTAGGAAGTCCTTGGGGTAGACGTGTTTTACATTCTTCTCCTTGGTGCTCGTGTCTAAGGCTGCAGCTATCGCAAAGGCAAACCTCGTCTCTAGTAAGGACCATGGCATCCGTAAAAAGCTGAAATGGCAGGCCTGTGCGTAGTTATGTCTGGCTGTCACCATGGCAGTCCTGTGAGGAACTGCTGGAAATGAAAACGGAGCTGGGAGAACGTCGGGAGAAGTGGTCAGCTTGTATTGCCTGGATCTGGCTTGAGAACAGAGAAACGACTGCCCTTTAATGGCCATTCCACCAGGCTGTCGTGTTCTTGCTGTCTTGGCCAGTGGTCATCTTGCTGCTGTGATTTCTCCTCTACATGGCCGCTCTGCAACCTTGTGTCTTTGATCCCTTTCCAAGTTTTGCAAGCTGCCTAAATCCACCATTACAAAACCATTTATACACTTTGCCTTATATCTGCAAATAAAAATATGCCTGACGGAAGAAGCAGGATGGTAAACGACCCGGTCCTCTCAGTGTGACCAGAGTGGGAATAAATAAAACCCTAAAAGTTTGCACATTGACAGAGTTACAGCTGCAATAAATACTGTGCAGCAGAGGCAGCCCCATGTTACCCCATTATTAATGTTCCCCCAGGAGAGAAAGGCTACCTACTTCCATATTGCTTTTATGCCAAGGGGGGAAGCCGAGAAAAAAAAATCACGTCCAAGTTTCCTTAAAGGAGAGAATATGAAAGTTTCTACTGAAATTTTCCTTTGCTTCCAACATATGTTGGTCGGAGCTGGAAGGAACTATGGCACCAAAGTCTTACTGTGGGGCTTGTCATTCACAGTGTCTCTGATCTGTTCTGCTAGGCGTTCTCTTGGGTCAGTGGCTACATCTAGTCTTTTATTCCCCAGAACCTCGAACAGCTTCTGGAGCTTGGTATGCGCTCTCTCCGTTTTTGTGGAGCGGAGAGCGATTGAATGGGAGGGATAAATGAATGCCTGCCCTTCAGAGCTGAAGAAAGACTGGCCAGCTAAGAGCTCTCAGATCACTCCTCATTCCCCCAGAGGGGTCATTTCAGCTGCCCGTCACCAGATGTTGCCTGATTGAGTTTTTGTGCTTGTTGAGCGGATGTAGAGCTGTGACCAACGGTGTCAGTCAGCCTGCTAAGAGATAATGGCAAACAATAAGCGCTGTGGTTTCTTTGAAGTGTACAACAATGGCTTCATTAGTCATGAACATTTGCAGTTTTACCCAAAGCAGTCTCAGAAGTTAATTTGTTTCTGTAGAACATTGGAGAGTTCACTCCATGCCAAGTTGCTCCTCTAAGCACTCTGGTCACATTCGCTTACTTCATCTTTCTCGTGCTTCTGTGACGTAGGGTCTAACGTTCCTCTCAGATGAGGCGGAGGTTTGTCCCAGCAGAGGGGTTTTGTACCTGGCGTATTGAGACTTGAACACATTTGTGGATTCTCAAACCTGAGCTGAGTTGGAAAGAGCCCTAAATGAAGAATTCTGTGAAACACCATCCTGTGCCGCAAAGCCAGCAAGGGAGTGGGACAGAGACTGTCCTTGGCCGTGAGCCTGGGCATTCTGAGGTTCTGCAGGGCTTCATTCACTCATTGAACTTAGTCAACCAAGAGCAAGTTGCGGTGAACCTGCTGGGATGGACACTTTGGTTACAAAAAGAAAACTCTCAGATGATGCAAACTTGAGGTCAGGTCGCAGAGAGCTGTCCATCTACTGCTCTGTCTGGAAGGGGTGGCAGGACCATCTGGCTCAGAGCTTCCCAGACGTCTTCATTTCATAGACCAGTTAAAGAAATATTTGGGTAGAATGATGTGACAACTTTTTTTTTATTAGTAAGAATATTTTTTACAAAAGGTTTCCCTTTTTGCCTTTTCTAGTTTTTCTTAGTAAGTTTGTAATACTTTTTTTTTTAAAGGCTGCCACTAACTTACCTTAGGTGTACAATAATAATAAGTACACAATAAAACTTTCTTTCTGATGGAGTTTATTTCCCCCTAATGTGATAATATGTTTTATTCCCTAGAAACACACAACTCTTACCTGTTTGCTTTGGCTGCCAGGAAGCTCAAAGGTTAATTTATTATTTGATCAAAGCAATTATTTTAGCCATAAATTTTGAAAAATTTATTTCTCTCTTCCTCTCTTACACTTTTAAATTAGTATTTTATGATATGATCTTAATTTTATTTTCTATTTAATTTTATAGGACTTTTTATTAAAAATTACTTCAAATAATCTTGGGAAGTTGGCAATGTCAATTTTAATAAAAAATGAGTCTAAAGATGTTGGACATTTTTCCATATAATTGCTGGCCAATTTTACTTCTTTTGAAGTGTCTGTTCAGTTTTTCTGAACTGGGTTATCTGTTTTTTAATGTTGAATTTTCTGAGATCTTTATATATACTGGATATCAGTCCTCTGTCCAAGGAATAGCTAGCAAAGGTTTTCCCCCATTAGGTCAGTTATCTCTTTATTAATTATTTCCTTTGCTGTGGAAAGCTTTTGAATTCGATGCCTACCCATTTATTGATTCATTCTCTGATTATCTGAGTTATAGGGTCTTATTCAGGAAGTCTTTGCCTGTGCCTGTATGTTGAAGTATTTCCTCTATTTTTTCTTCCAACAGTTGCAAAGTTTCTGGTCTTATAGTTAAGTCTTCGATCTATCAAGGAAATGCAAATCAATCCTATGCTGAGATGCCATCTCACTCCAGTCAGTAAGCGTCAAGAATACAAATAACAATAAAGCTGGCGAAAATGCAGGGGAAAGGGAATTCTTACACACTGTGGTGGGAATGTGAATTAGTACAACCTCTATGGGGGTCAGTGTGGAGGTTCCTCAAAAAGCTATAAATAGATCTACCATATGATCTGGCTCTACAACTCCTTGATATTTATCCAAAAGAATGAAAGTCAGCATATTATAGAGACACATGCATATCCATGTTTATTGCAGCACAATTCACAACAGCCAAGTTATGGAATCAGCCTGAGTGTCTGCCAATAGATAAATGGTTAAAGAAAACGTGACTCTTCTCTCTCATACACACACACACACACACACACACACACTCAAGTTTAATTCTGTCTTAAGGGAGAATGAGGCTATGTCATTTTCAGGAAAATGGTTAAAACTGGAGAACATAATTTTAAGTGAAATAAGACTCAGAAAAATATTGTATGCTTTCTCTCACATATGGAAGCCAGAAGGAAAAAAAAATAAAAACAGAAAAGGGACTCCATGAAATTAGTAGGGAAGAGGATGAAGTCAGGGGAAGGGAGAAGGGTAGGGTCAGGGAGGTGCTGGGGAGTGAAATTGATCATAATTATGTTTTTATGTTTGCACACGTGGGCCACAATGAAACCCACCATACAGTACAATTAATATGCTCCAGTTAAGAAAAAAAAGAACACTCTTCAACCTTTTCTTCCACAAGTTTAGAGTAGTTAGAGAAGTGTTCAATGGAACTTTTAAGTGTGTGTGTGTGTGTGTGATCCCTTTGAATACATACGAATCACAATCTGAAAGTGTTGACTGCTTTTGTTACTTTTTTCTTTTTAATATCTTAGGCCCTTACAATTCGTAGAAGTGCTATTAATGCAAGGCCTTCGACTCTCTTAAACAAGCTTAACAGAAATCATTGCTGAAATCTAACTGTGGATAAATATGCGAGCTAAAATTTTCCTTTGCTTTTGACTGAAAATTGCAGTAACTCAGTGTGCTAACACTTTATTTCATGCTGATTAGATTGTTTAATTTGAAGTCAGAAATGTCTTTTATGCATAAAATCCCAGGAAATAAATTGTTAATTAGTAATTGTAGTAATATTTGGAAGTCCCAACTCTCAAAGCCTAGTGTTCATGGAGGAAAAAATTACTGACAGGGCTGTTGAAGTGGAGAGAGACAGCCCATGAATGTCACTGTCCCTGGTCATCTGGGGGGCACCAGCATGGTCACAGAATGGATTCCTTCTTGCTGTCTTACTGAAGGGGCTTTGATTTTCAGTCTAAATTGAAATCATTTTTCTTTTAAAGGCAGCAGTACTCTTGTACCTTAATCTAATGGAGCTCCCCATTTTTGAGATTTATTATCCTGCCTTCCTGCTGTTGGTTACTCCTCAGCGCAGCCAATGGTGATGGATCTATTAATACATTCAGCGGATGGATCCCATGTATTAACACCCGTGCCTGGGCTGGAGCAGAGCGTGACACAGGCTAAGTGCTTGGCCATTGGCTGAGAGGCTGGATCCGCTGCCACTCTTCTGCTTTGGACTGAAAGACTGTTTTAAACTGAATAACTGCCTCTTCATTCCAAGGATTCTCTGTAAGGAGACCAGCATTGGACAGAGAGATTCAGAAATGGTCCACTGGCTTGGGCGTGTAATAGCTCTGTGACCTTGGGGAAGACTTGAAATATCTCTGAACAGAGTCATATTTGATCTTTTAACATTGGAACACTGTAGAACCTCAACCAAGCTATTTACCAACTGTAAAGCTCTACAGCATGACAGTAGGCATGTACTTGTCCTCCCAGGCCCACTTCATTGCTTTGGAAATGACATTTCGCCTGCATCTGTTACACACTGCTGCATAACAAACCATCCTGTAATTTGGTGAGTCCATGCAGTGAGGGCACAAATTTTGCAACTCTGTGGGTCACCTGGGTGGTTCTTATGCAGGTCTCAACTGTGTTCCTGATGGCTCAGGTGGGGCTGGAGCATCTAGGATGGCCTCACTAATATAATGAGGGCCTTGGTGCTGGTTGTGGCCTATGCCTCTCTCTCCAGGTGAGTGTATCCTGGGCTTCCTGTCACAACAGAGAGAACATTCCCTGAGGGTGACACTGGAGCTCAAGGCCTCTGGTGCTGAGGGTTGGACATCAAAGAACCTTACTTCTCTTGTATTTTAATTAAAATAAACCAGAGGCCCAGCCCATATTTAAGTGGGAATATACTCCACCTCTGATAGAGATCGCAGCAAAACCTCACTGCAAAAGGTCGCATGCACCTCAGGGACAGAAGGAGTGGCTGCAGTACTATATGCAAATATCTGCCCTTGCTGAAGCTGGAAAAATCAGAGGCCTAGATCCATTAGTGGCTCTTGCCCCAGCCCGGAGGAAGGAATCTGCAGTACACAGAGAGGAACTGACTTCTGGGAAGAGGCAGAAAGAGAGCTGGCGCCTCTGAGAGCATCCAAGCCCTGAAGGCAGCTCCATGTTTGCTCTCCTTGCAAGACAGTCCTGCCCCTTCCCTCCTAATCTAGTTTAGGTTGAGTTTCTGTCAGGTGCCCTCCAGGACACCAGTTCAATACATGCTGATGGCTTCTCCTTTGTTTGCCTCTGCTGGCGGGTGGATGAAAGCATCGGGAGCAGAGTTTTAAGTGAATTATGAACACAGGCACAGCAGCCCCCTCTCTCCCCCCCTGTCCACAATCAGCTCAGGACTGAACAGGCTGGCAACTTCCCCGCAATATGATTCACTCTTAATTTGAGGATGGAAAGGGCTCTGAGTTCCCAGGGTGCAGCATCTTGTGAAAGATCCTGTTTTGAATGACACCCTAAGAAGGACCAGGGAGCAGGCACCTGCAGGTTCCTCTAGCTCTTCTCAGCAATGATTTTAACATTTGTACCTGGAGAAACTCCCAAAGTCTGCAGGATGACAGAATCTAGTCTTGTTCCCATTTTGAACTCACTTCCCAGGACTCTGTTTAAATCAGAGTTGATCTCAAAGTGATCTCGGCAAATCAGTTGCCTTCCCTCAGTCCTCTGGGGTCATCTTTTGGGGATAAATGGGATCAAGAGAGACTGTTGTCTTTGAGACTGTAGGCTTTGAAATCTTGAAATCTTAGGCTTCAGAAACAAAAGGCAAATCCTTCAATCTTCAAGAATCAAAAGAAGAGATTATTGTTTCTGCATTCGGCTATTCAGCATATCCTAAGTACCTTTCCATCTTCGGTCTCCTTTTGTTTTCTGTAGGATGTCATTATCCAATTAACTTAGCAAACCTCCTCCTAAGAACTTGACCTTTTCAGTATTCCATAATTTAATTCTCTAACCACATTACCTTCCCAAAGCGTTTCTTTGGTCTAACTCACAAACAATAAACATTTCTAAGGATGAGGCCCTAGCCTTGACCTTGGATATGCCCCTCTTGCTGGAAGGAAAGGGGACTTTGACCTGGAGCAGGGTGACCAGAAGGTGGCCAGAAGCTCCTTTGTGGTGAGAGTGAAGTGGATGCTGAGGCCACCTTTTGGGTCAGGCTTTGGGAAACCTCTCTTTGGAGCCCTTCTTTAATGATGACAGAGAAAAATGATCATGGAGGATATTTTCTCTTTCTCTTGAGCGGCTTTTTCTAAGCCACTTCCTGTGAGGTCTGAAGGGATGAAAGAAGTTTGGGGAACAATTGCAGCCCGTAAGGGTTTAAACCCCGAAATTAGACAGACATGGGTATAAATTCGAACCTTGCCATTTACAATCCATGCAACCAGTGAGAAAATTGCTGAGCTTCTCTGAACTCTATTTTCCTCATCTATAAAATGGGGATAACTATACTTCTTCAGATGGTAGTGAGAATTAAATGAGAAAATATAAGTCAAGCATTTGGCACCTGGAACATGGTATGAGTGTTCAGTAAATGTTATCCAATATAATTGCATTATTTATCTAATTTGATTAAGTACAATTTAATTTATCTAAGGGTGTTGCTCTTAGTCAGTTTGAGCTACTATAACAAAACACCCTAGATTGGATGGCGTTTAAACAATAGAAACTTATCTTCCAGTTCTGGGACCAGAGGTTGAGAGCAGGGGACCAGCACACACAGGTTCAAGGAGAGACTTCTTCTGTGTTGCTGAATGAGAACTTCTCAGATCCTAACATGATGGAAAGAGAGCAAGAGAACTCTCTGGGACCACTTTGATAAGAGCACTAATCCCATTGATGAGGATTCCACCCTCATGATGTAATCACCTCCCAAAGCGCGTATCCTATCTCCCATCACAGTAGAGGTTTCAATTTCAGTATTGGAATTTTTGGTGGCTACAAATGTTCAGTTCATTGCAGCTAATGAGCAGAAGAATCAGCTGGAATTTTTAATGTAATTCATAGATCTTAGAGCAGTCTCTGCTTTTCCAGAGTGGGCTGCAGTGTGGTATTCAGCAACCGCTTATTAGCAGGCCAATTATATTGAGACACCAAAGACAGTTGCCCTACGGCTGGGCTTTACCTAGGGAGGAAAAAAAGCTTGTCCACACTTCTTTGAGATGAATAACAGTTGGGAAAGGTCCAATAATTTCCTACTTTAAAAAAAAAACACAGAGAGATATTGATGATAGGTTCTTGGATAGGCAGCTGCAGTCATCTGAATTGCTCACGGTGCTGAATAAATGTCCATATTCTGTAGATGACCACTTAAGAGCAAATAAAACACTGCCATGTTTTGAGGGAAGTATATGGTAGGGCTTTCTGGGAAGTGCAGCAATTGCTTCTGGGGTTTGTACTTAATTATTTGGAGATATCCCCAGGAAAGAATAGCGTGTACTCGTGAACCAAATTGAACCCAACATTTGCATGGGGTTGAGCATCTATCCCAGTATGCATTAACATCATTGCCCCCAACATTATGATTAATAATAACACTTCACTCTCAAAAGTGTGCTGATTTAGGAAACAAATTATATATTCACCCTCTCTAAAACCTCCTGTTCTTTCTTCCTTTAAAATACATATGTATTTTTTAATGTCCAAATTATTTCTGCATTAATATTCTGCTCTTAGAAGAAGAAAAATGTTCATCTATCACAAGGGAAACAGTGGAGACAAAAGAAACTACATAAGCCGTTTGTGTTTCTCATTTTACCTTGCCTGCCAGGGAGCCCAGGCTAATTTGGAGCTCAATTGCAGGAACTTCTATAACCTAGGATTTCGAAAGCAAGTATCTTTTTACTGTAAATGTTACTTAGTTCTTGTTTAATTTTTATTGCATTAGGGATTGTTTTACTATGGATGGCTTCAAATCATTTTTAGAAACAAATAGGTGTAAAAACGGGAGTGTTAGTATTTAAAGCTTTGTGCAGGTTTACATTAACAGCAGGGATGAGTTGACCAAATGTGAAGCATCCTACGTGGCTGTCTAGAGTTGGTTCCCCATGATGATGGTGCAGTGGCTTATTCTAGTACTTGGTATCATTTGGCCCTAAAGTCTTACCCAGCTCTAGTCTCATGATTTTTTTGCTGGCTAACTTTGCAGCACCCTTCCCTGGATGGGTATATGGCAAGTTTCTTGCCCCCTCCTCCTGACTCCATTCCTGGGTTGGTTGATTCTCTGAGTCTTGGCAACTAAGAGCCTTACTCTCAGTTACACTGAGCAGTGCAGGAGGAATTTCTTCTCCAGCAAAGAACCATAGCAGGCCATCTGGGAATGTCTACCACAGGCAGCGATTTTGGTGGCAGTGGGCCAGCACTGGACTGCATAGGGCCTGTTTCCAGCAGTGACACCTTGTGGCCACAAGAAGACATGACCGTGATGGCTCAGACATGGTGTTCATTTACATGAAGATTCTAGAAAGATCCTTTTTAGCCAGTGTAAACTCTGAGGGGGCATGTCTGAAGAGAGAAGGACATACACATTTGATTTCCTCTGAAAAGTCAGGTAAGGCATCAAATTCTTCATTATAGATATGAGAGATGTGTGACATCCATCTGCTTGTGGTGGGATTGCAGCCCAGTTTTGTACCCCAGAGATATATATGGGACCGAGAGGGTTTGAGGAGGGAAGTGTAACTCTTGGTTTATGATGCAGTTTGAACACTAGGTGAAGTCAATAAGAAAGTGCTTTGGGGAAGCACTTTAATTTTGATTTAAGATTCACAAAGTTCAGAATAAATGTGTAAAGTAGACCAAGGTGATATTATCATGGAACCCAGCCCTGCTGTGCTGATTTGCATTCCAAATTGTAGAGGTGGCAGATACCTAAGGAGACAGGAGGCAGAGCATAATGCAAAGAGGAGAGGGGACCAGAACAAGTTAGTCCCACATTATGGCTGAAAGGTAAACTGAAATCCTACCAACTTGCAACCGGGATTTCAGGCCAGAAGCATCCTGTTGCCAGGCAGATTTAGGCAGAGGCCTTTGCTTTTTAAATTTTATTTTATATTTATTTATTTTTATATGAAACAGAGCGATCCCCTAGGGGGCATTTCAGATTCTTACTTCTTGTTTCACTTGCCAGGAAATATAGATACAGAGAAAAAAATTCCCTGGGAGGAAAATATAATTTGGGGAGTGATTGTTGTTTATTTGCTTCATTTAAGATTCAGCAAAACCAGAACTGACCCAGCTCTTCCCTGTCCTCCAGCAAATTTACTTTCCTCCTTTAGCTGCATCAATTTCCTCTTGCTTTCCTTCTGAGCTGGAGGAAGCAGTAGCCTTGCTTTGTTTTGCTGTCTTATACTTTGCTCTGACATCAATCACACGCTCGACAGAACATTTATTTTACCTCAGTTTTTCCCTGAGCTGAGCAGCTTCTTTTCTCTCTCTCTCTTTTAATGGCATTGCAAAGCCCTTCTGAATTCATCCACTCAGACATAAACCCAACATTGGAAAAGCTGCTCTTTAGTAAGCTATTAGGGACAGTGGGTATCTATGCCTAGCATCTAGCTCCTTAAAGAAACATTTCTCCACAATTTGAACTTTTGTTGTCGACTGCAGTCCACTCAGAAAGCATCTCCAGCCATGATAATCATTAATGGGAAAAACTGGAATGCAGTTTTCATTGGAGCACCCACTAAACCAAATACATCTCTGAGTTTGCACTTAATGATAAATGGCAACAGTAATAACCAATATAGCTTGGGGCACTACTGTCACTTTTCTGTGAGCCTAGCTGGGTAGGGCCTTGGTTCATTTCACTCTTCTTCATCTGAATGCCCTTTGGCAAATTCCTTAGTCCTTCTTGTGCCTGGTGTGTAATGCAGAGTTATTGATAATGGCTCATACCTACTGGGCACTTTACTCAGTATCAGGTTGTGCTTCAAGCTCTTTTTATTTAGTAACCTAATTCCCCTAACAATACTTGAGGGAGGTGTAATTATGTCCATTCCCACTTTACTAACAAGAAAATCAAGGACCACAGAAGCTAACTTGCCATATGTCATAGAACTGGAAAGGAATGAACCCAGGATCTACACGCATGAGTTCTGATTCCAGGGCTGTGTCCTGAGTACCCTGCAGTATTATTATTATTATTATTATTATTATTATTATTATCATTTTATTTATTTAGTTAGTTTTTAGTTGTAGATGGACACAATAGCTTTATTTATTTATTTATTTATTTATTTTTAATGTGGTGCTGAGGATAGTACCCAAGGCCTTGCATGTGCCAGGCGAGCGCTCTACCACTGAGCCACAACCCCAGCCCCTCCACCCCCCCAAGTATTATTTTGATGATCACTTTAATAATAATATACTTCACTGGAATGTCAAGAGGGGTTAAAGAGACTGTATCCATAATGCAGGTAGCACTGTATCTGGCATTTGGTACCAGCTTATTAAATGTTTACTGGTATTGTTAAGATTAGATCATTCAAATCTCCAAATTACCTCAGTTTGGACTTGAACTTTCAAACTTAAGGTTCAGGTGAAATGGCTCTGCTTATTCCAGTGGTTTCTATCATTTTGCAAAGAAATTTTGAGACAAAACCCAGAGTCACCTACTACAATGCCCATGTCAAGGCAGCCGTAGGGTAAGAATGGGAAGATCATCAAGGAATCAGGTTTGAACTTGTGACTTGGAGGAAGTGGATTTGAACTTCCCTTCCCCCTTCTTGAACTTCTGCCCACCTCCTTTGCCCACTTTGTCTGGATAGTGCTCCCTCCTGTTCCTGGAGTCCCCTTCACGCTGATGGAGTGCTCAGAATCATACTTCATTTCGTTTTGTCCTCTGCGTTGCAGCCCCGGAAGAGAGATAATCTAATCCATTTTTATTAACAAAGTCAAATCATATGTAAATGAATTTAAGAGCTGTTTAATTAGAAGATGATTTTATCCTGCCATTAGGTGATTCCCTTGGTGGAGGAAGACCTCAAAACTGTGCTGCTACTCAAGGAAAGAGCCCAAATGTTGGATTTAGGAGTGTGTTCATTTTTGAAGGAAAATTGTAATTTGGGTCTGGCCTAATTCCTCACAGGAGAGTTTCTAAAAGAGATAGAGGACTTGGGCTGAAGGACTTTTGAGGTCAGCCATGACAACTTCTTAATAGGGCACAGATGGAAATGACGGCCCATTCCTGAGCACTGTTGCTCTCTGGGGTGATCAGGTTTTTTTAAAAACACTTATTTTTTAGTTACAGATGGCACAATATCTTTATTTTATTTTTAATGTGGTGCTAGGATCGAACCTGGTGCCTCAGGCATGGTAGGCAAGCACTCTACCTCTGAGCCACAGCCCCAGCCCCATGATCAGTCTTAAGGAAGTGACCGAAAGGTTTATTGACTTGCTGCAATTAGCTGCCATCATTTTCTATGTGTGTGTGTGTGTGTGTGTGTGTGTGTGTGTGTAGGTGTTTGAAGCTATGGGTTCTGGATGAATTTACTATTTGCTTAACGAGTATCCCCAAGGTTATTATGGAGGCCATATGTAGGAACTGCTATTGTTTTATCTGCCCAGCTCTCCTGGCCCCTATTTCTTCTGACCACTGCCTTTCTCACCCCTGTCTGTTCACCATTCTCCTGTTTTATCTGTGTTGTTCCTAGAAGAGCTGCCATTTTCTTAGCTGGCTGCATCCTTCTGTGCAGATGATGGATCCAATGACGGACAGGTGACCCAAGTTGGACCAATATCTTATTCCTTGGAATTTTTTTTTTTTTTTTTTTTTTTTTTTTGTGTGTGTGTGTGTGTATGTTGAGACCAGATCAACCAAGCAGAATCTTCACTAGTTGAAATCATATGATAAAAACATTTGGAGGCTATGGGCTGCCCGGTGATGGAATCACTTGCAGAAAGTTGTTCTGGGGGAAAGAGAACAAACTGAGATGCACAGAGAGAAGCAGAAAGGAGAGACGGTCACCAGGATGGTGGAGTCCCACATGGGGCTGTCCCTGCTCTTCTCTTATCTACTTCTCTCCTTGGGTTCCTTAAGGCAATGAATCCCCTTTGTGCTTAATTAATTGAATGCTACTGCAATCGAAAGAATACTAATATTCCCAGAGGGACAGGAAGAGTATAGTTTTATCTAGAGAGGCCAGATACTGGAGCAGAAATATGGACAGGACAGGAAAAGAACTTCCAGGGGAAATGGCATTCAGGCAAGTGGGCAGTCAGCCTGCTCAGCATGGAAGATCTCCTAACCCTGCCCTTGCCCAAAACAGGAGGGACATAGACCACCCTAACGTAGAACAGAGTAGAGGGCACTCGAAGGCACGTCTGGAGATATCTCTGGGCATAGTTCTTTACCACAAATCTTATTCTTTGGGATTTTCTTGGGATTCTTCTTCTTAAGTTCCAAAGGAAGCTTCTGGGTATTAGGCAGGGGAGTTATCAGTAGTAGATGGGCCACAAATCATTTGCTGTTACTCTCTGGAATTCTATGTTAGGCAGATATCATATCAAAATATTGTGCTTGAAAAAGGCTAGTGAATCTTTGAAACAGTGCTATATCTTATCTCTATACCATGTACAAATTGATTTCAAGATCAACCCTCAAGCTCAACTCGCTCATTACTAGATCTTCAATACCAACATAATTAGTATATGTGACAGGGCACAGGATGAACTGTCCGAGAACCATAGCATTTAAGATTTTTTTTTTTCCTAAAGTAACTGCAAGCCAACTCTTCCATGAAGTTCCCTTTCACCCAAGCTGGTAGAGTAGAGACTTATTCTTACATCCAGTTCCTGCTCCTTCTAGAATATACATAAGGATCTAAGGAAATGGAGTGGTGCTACACGCTTCCTGTCCCTCTGGGAATATTAGTATTCTTTCAATTACAATATTCTTTCAGTAGACGAGTGTTGGAATTTGTTCTGGCATTCTGGTAAATGACTTGTGGATCAATTGGATGTTTGCAAGGTTAACTTTTGGGCTTTCTTAAAGCAGGCCCTAAGCAGTCTTCAGGGTTAATTTAGCCCCGACACTGAGGTGCACTAAAGGGTGCTAAGCTACACTATCATACTTAACTAGTTAAAGATGAAGTGCCTTCTTCCTAAATTTGAAAGTAAGAGTACAGTGCCAAAATTCACCATTACTGCTCACCATTGTATTCAAGGTCCTAGCCAGAAAATAAGTCAAGAAAAAAGTGTAGCTTGAATTTTCATCTTTCAACAGTCTTCTCAAAAATCATCAGATTTAAGTTCTAATGAAATCAAAGATAGCAATTACTTTATAGCTTGTACTTTTAAAATCATATCTAAGAAATATTGGAAAGGAAGAAGTAAAAATTTCCCCTGCCACATAGTTGTCTGTATAGAAAATTAAAAAGAAATTACAAAACAGAATAAAAATGAAAGCAAAATCTGCTAGAGCTAATAAATGAGTTTATCCAGTCACAGAGAGAAGGCTGATAGTAAAAAGTCAAATATATTTTTATATTCTAAAAATGAACAACTGGGTATTTAAATTTTAGTTTTCAATTTTTATTTTTAATTAATTAATTAATTAATTAATTAATTTTGGTGCTGGCTATTAAACCCAGATCTTTTGTATATGAGGCAAGTACTCTACCAGGCTGAACCAAACCTCCAGCCTGGATATTGAAAATTCAAAATAACACCATTTGCAATAGCATAGAAACCATGAAATACTTCAGGAAATTTTTTAAATAAAAGTTGTATAAGAGCTGTTTGCTAACAACTATAAACTATAAATGGAGAGAAATTAAAGACCTAAAGAAATATGGCCATACACCAGGTTTATCCATCAGAGGTCTCAATATTGATAATATGTACTTCTATCAAATTGATCTATTGACATGATCATAATCAAAAAATTAGATTTTTTCCTGTGTAGAATTAGCAAGATGATTCTAAAGGAAAACTGAATCTTGAAGGATTTAGAATAGATAAAATAATTTTGGAAAAGAACACAGATGTTAGATGTATACCACCAGATTGTCAGGCTCACTCTAAAGCTACAGCGTTGAACTGACATATGGAAAGACATATAGCTCAATGTACCAGAACAGAATCCAGGAATTGACTCCACTCCTGTATAGTCAGTGGGTTTTGGACAAAGATGCTAAAGTATGTTTGATAGAGGAAAGAATAGGTTTTCAATACATGGTTGAAACAATTGGATATTCTTATGGGAAAAATAAGCATCAATGTTTACCTTACTCTATCTATGAAGTTTATTACAAACTTGCCTCAAATATCAAGTAGTAAAAGCTAAAAATCACAAGACTTCAAGAAGAAAAATACTGCTTTGGGTTAGGCAAAATTTTCTTAGATATGATTTAAAAAGTACAAGCTGTAAACTAATTGCTACCTTTGATTTCATTAGAACTTAAATCTGATGATTTTTGAGAAAACTGTTGAAAGATGAAAATTCAAGCTACAGACTGCGAAAGAGTATTTACAAAATATACATCTAAGAAAGGACTGCTACCTAGAAAATATAAAAAACTTTGACTACTCAATAAAATGAAAAGCAACACTATTAAAACAGGAAAAATGCTAGGCATAGTGGTGCACACTTGTAATCCCAGCAACTCAGGTGGCTGAGGCAGGAGGATTGCAAATTCAAGGCCAGCGTCAGCAATTTAGTGAGGCCCTAAACAATTTAGCAAGACCCTGTCTCAAAAATAAAAAAAAAAAAATTAAAAAAGGAGGGGGTGGCTAGAGATATGACTCAGTGGTAAAGTACTCCAGGATTAAATCCCTGCTACAAAAACAAAACAAAACAAAGCACCCAGCAAAAAATATTTGGATAGATATTTCCTCCAAAAACTATCGGTGTATGTGTGTATAGAATAAACAACATGAAAAGATTTTTTAACACCATTAGTCACCAGAGAAAGACAAATTAAATCTATTGCTAGGTCCTACCACACCCCCAACAGGAGTGCTAACATTTAAAAAGACTGACCATACTAAGTCCTGGCTCTGATTTGGAGCAACTGGAACCCTCGGACATTGCTGGAGCTCATGTAAAATGGTTTAACCACCTTGAGAAGGAGTGCAGTAGTTCTTAATAACATTAAACATACGCATTTGTCATGATCCAACAATCTCAAGGCTATGGTTTACCCAAGAAAAGTAGCAACATACATCCACAAAGGAACTTTTGCTCAGATGGTCATAGCAGCTTTGTTCAAATTCACACCCTCTGTGACACACCTATCCTGGAGAGACCAAAATATCCATCAATAGGTGAATAAGTAAACAGATTATGATATATCCTGACAGTAAAATGCTGTTTACCAACCCAAAAAGCAAACTACGCATTGATTTAACCACATAGATATTTCTTAAAAGTGTAATTCTAAGTGAAAAATTAAAGCAAAATATTACCTACTATATGATTCCAATCATATAATATCTATAAAAGGCATGGCAATCTCAATAAGCAGATCAGTGGTTACCTGAGACTGAAATTGGGCAGAGGGAACTGGCTGAAATGAGTAGGAGGGAGTTCCTTCTCTTCCCCCTTCCCCTCCCCCCTCCCACTCCTCCTTCTTCTTCACTAAGGATTGAACCCAGGGATATTTTACCACTGAGCTACACATCCCTCACCCCTTTACTTTTTATTTTGAGACAGGGACTCATGAAGTTTCTTAGGGTCCCGCTAAGTTGCTGAGACTGGCTTTGAACTTTCAATCTTCCTGCCTCAGTCCCATGTCGGTGGGATTACAGGCTGTGCCACCATGTCCAGAAGTTTATTGAGAGTGGAGGAACTGGTCTGAACTCTAGTGCTGATTTTGCAACTCTAGATAATTGTCAAAACTCATCAAACTATACAATTAAAATTGTGAATTTTACTGTAAATACCTCAGTAAACCTATTTAAAAAATAATCATAAATGTTGCCTTAGTCCTGTCTGTCGTGGGTCCTATTTCCTTCCAACCCTTATGTTTAAGCTCATGAAGAACCCCATGGTTTGGAGGAATAAATTGTTTAAGAGCAGAGGATTCTGGTGGTTGGAGGTGGGAAGTGTAAGAACAAAGCCAGAAATGCATTTAAAAATGTTCTCAAAATTTATTTTAAATGTTTTTGAAAATCATTGATGATAGAACTGCACACTACACAGTACATCGATGACATTTTACATATCCTGAATGGATAATTAATTTCCCTTCATTATCACTTGCTTATTAGGAACTTTCAAGATCCTTTTCTCTTACAGTTTTGACAAGATACTTGTAAAGTTATTTTGCTTTCTTGCAGAAAACATCTATGTTATGTGATTTTTAGAATTCTGGTTCTCCATGTGTTGTTGGGTACTTTGGGATTTTATGATTTGGAGTTATTAATTTCTGATTTCTTAAAAGCTCCCTTCTCCAGTTCAGCAAGCTCCCATGAGAACAGAAACACATGGATTCTTCAGACCAGAAGCTTTGGCTGTTTGTTAGCTGTACTAGGGACATATCTACCCCTGAAACTCGAGGTCACTTGTCTTAGTTTTTCTCATTGGCTTATTCATCCATCCATTAATTCTTCCCCAAATGCTCATGTTCTTACCTTGTGTTGGTGCTGAGCTAGGACCACAGTGGTGCTCAAGGAGATGAGTACCCCACCTTCAAGGAAGTCACGTAGTAAGAATGAAAACAGCCCTTAAACAACTTATCGACATGATTTAAAAAAAAATGCTGCAAGAATGATAAAGCAGCAGCATCAAGTATTTTGCACTCAGAGAGCAGGGAACTGGCCCAAGTCTCAGGGTGCCACAGAAGTCATGGATGGGACAGTCTAATTGAGAAAGTGGGATGAAGAGGAGATGTCAGTGCATCAGGAAGAAGGGCCAGCTTATTCAAAGGCCTGGAGGATGGGGAGAACTCGGTGGGCCACAGAACTGAAGGAAGAACAGTGGAGGGGTGCAGGCAGCACAGGGAGGGTGGGTAGTGAGCTGACAGTGACGGTTAAAGGCCCTGGTACAGCACAGGGATTTCACAACCAAGCAACAGCGGTGCTTGAAGGATTTTCATCAGGGGCAGTTGTAGTTTCACTTTTGTTTTCTAGAAATTTCACTACGGTTACTGTGCAAGATAAAGATCAGGAGGAAGGAATGCAAGCAGGGGAAATTTTCATGGCTAATTTTACCACCTGAACCTTAGGGATTATTTTTTTGGTACCTTGGATTGAACTCAGGGCTCTCAACCACTGAGCCACAGCCCCAGATCTTTTTTGTATTTTATTTAGAGACAGGCTCTCACTGAGTTGCTTAACACCTCGCTTTTGCTGAGGCTGGCTTTGAACTCGCAATCCTCCTGCCTTATGAGCCACTGGGATTACAGGCTTGCGCCACTGTGCCTGGCTAAACTTTGGGATTCTTTGTTTTTGTTTTTCAGAGAAAATGAATCTGCTAGGATATCTGTTCGATCCCCTTGTTGAGATGGCAGTGGACACAGATATGTCCAGTAAGACATAACTGGAATGCGCTAAAGATTTCTGGCCAACTTTTGCCTCCCCTGAGGTAGATGCCACTTCTTTATGCCTCTCGTCTTTCTGTATGAAACAGAAACTCAAGACTGTAGGTAGGACAGTCATCTAACATTCATGATGGGACAAGAATGAGGAAAAAGTCCCATACTGAGATCCCTAGAGGGTGACTGGGACATTGATAACTTGGTAGGTGCTGCCCTACCTCACATGCGCCTACTTCCAGAATCCTTATTTGTTGAAAAAGACCTATATTTCGTTCAGGCATAGAGTTGTATTTCTTTGACAAACAGCCAAATGGAAGTTAGGCCCAAGTGTTTTAGGTGAGAGAAAAATGGCAGCTGGAGTGGGATAGTAGACATGGAAATGAGGAGAAGCCATTTGGGAGGCACAATCCACACCTCTCCAGGCAGACCGTTGATATGCACCTTCCCTCCTAGAAGGTTCTAGAAGGTTTGTTTAGGGCCTGATTCTCTCTCCCACTTTTAGTTCATTTCTCTTAAATATTTATTGTGAAAATGTAAACCTGCTGAACTTCACCTCCTTTTCTATCCATGGTCCCCCAATCCCTCTTTTTCTAAACAGCTCTGACAGGCATATTTAGATATCTCCATAGAGGACACATATTTGGGGGTCAAAAATTCTCAGGCAGGTCTGAGACACGTTTTTGTCACTCACCTAGTAGGCCAGTACCTTTGGACATCTCTTAACAACTTAGATATTAGTTTCTTTCCTATAAACTGGGGTTTAGGATACTTGTGGGATTATGTGAATTAAATGAAATAATCAGACTCTCTGGAGGAGGTATCTAGGTATTAGGCTCTATACAGCTCCCAGGTAATTCCCCTGTACAGCAGATGCTGAAATCCACTGGTGCTCAGGGGTTTGCTTATAGCAGACATTTTGTTAAGTATTTGATAACATCATCATTACTCATCTTGGTGGCCAATTCACATAGCCTGACACCAAAATACTTACATAAGTAAAACCACATTTGCTAAATTTTCTTTTGCCCACAGAGAAACTACCAGATCACCACATTTTGTTGTTGTTGTTGTTTTAACCATCACAGGAATTTTTACCTTGGTTTCTCCCTTCTCCTCTTGATGTAAAGATTTGTTAAGATAGCTCTCATGGAGAAACCATTTCCCTGCCATCCTTTGGGGGTTAGTTAACAGGAAAATCTCAAAGCAGAAAAAGAAGGAGCTGTGTCACCCAGTGAGTTGATGGAGACTTGGAAGATGGCTGCTGGTGTTTCAGAAGCCATTTCAGTATCCCTCTAACCCTCTTTGCCACTCCCCGAGTTTTTGGAGAACTTCTACAGTCATTCCCACAATTGCACGGGCCTCTTGGGGACTTCCCTCACTCAAAGCCAAAGTGCAAGGGGTGTTCCACACAGCAGTGAACCAACAGGGGCATCCGCTAGCCGCAGACCTGTCCTCTGGGGCTTCCACTTGGCCGCTCTGTTGGCCATTATGTTTCTGGAGCAAATATTTTTGTAACTCCAGGCCCAGGGCCTGACCTTTCCCATATCACAGAGCATCTTCATCAAAGAGATGAGCCTGGGGATTTGAATGTTGGAAATTGGTGGAAACCAGGAAGAAGGGCTTGTTTGCGTTTTTGCCTTATGTTAGGTCCTCCAGTTTGTTTGATTTGGTTTCATAAAAGGAACGCTTCTGATTTATCCTAATGGCGCTTGGCCTTTTTGCATGATCCTTCCTGATCATTCTTGGCATTGAAACTCTTGCTTGTGGAAAAGCTAGTTCAGGAAGGGCCACAAGTGTGGCCTTTGACCATGAGCATCAGAATCATCAGTACTGTGAGCGGTTCTTGGGGCAGACCCTAAACCTACAGGATGTAGGACTTCTGTGGGTGAGGTCCCAGAGGACGAATTTTTAAACAGCATCCTGAGTGATTCTGCAAAGCAATCAAGCTTGAGAACCATCAGCTTTAAATGCAATATTCCGATCTTGGTGAGAAAATTTAGCTTTTGGCTTTATTTTGTCATTTATCACTTTCTTTTGGAGAAAAACAACCCTTGCATGAGGTAGGAAGAATATGGAATTGATTATTTCCCACTTCGCCCAGCTCAGCACCAACCCATAAAAGATGCTTAATGTATACTGTCTTGAATGAACTGCATGCAGTTGCAGTCAGAGTACAATCATGGTTGGTCTCCCTTCCATTTGGGGGCCTCTTGTTTGGAAATATATGCCAAGAATAAAGTTTTCTTTGTAAAAGAGGGCTTTCTAAAAGCACATTAAGGGCAGCAGGCATATTGGGCTGTCGCCAAGGTCTAGCTTAAGTATTATTTTTGCTGAAGTAGTAGAATCACTTCTCGTAATTTCGGATACACTTTAAACGGGGAGGTGTTACAGGGAACTCTTCCCTTCTCCATCTTCTGCGCTGCCTTTGAATTCAAATTACTCCAAATATAAAGAGCTTCGGTCACCTTGAGATGGAATAGGCAATCTATTTGTTCAGCAGATTTTCTTGGTGTTACTTACAGACCATGATAAGTCACGGTTTATAATCAAGGCCAAGTTCTGGTTCTGGGATTATTAGCTGGATCAATACAGGGTTGGGTTGCAGAGACCGGTCCTGGGTGGCTGCTGTGCCCTGCCGCCTGATCGGGGCACCTGATTCTGCCGCAGGGGTGCCCAGGGAGGAAGGGGCAAATGCCCTTGTTTCACTTCAATCTTTGGCTTATTTTGAATATTGCCTTTTCCTGCCGGCTGTCAGCTCTGCAGCTGGCCCTCTTGAAGGTTAAGCCTTGAGCTCTCCAAGGAGCTGTTAATCTCTCGGAGCCTGTTGGCCCAGATGGCGCCCATCTCAGCTCCCCACATGGTTCTTTCTAGTAGGGCCTCATTCGCCAGGTATTATGCATCTGGGATTCTTCCGCCTGTGGTGCGTGTGCATCTAGCAGTTCCTTCCTCTTTACCGTGGAGCGTGCTGAGGTGTGTTTTTCCATTCCTCGGCTAAAGATCCTTGGCTGGTTTCATTTTTCTTGTTAAATATTTGCCATAAATATTTGTATAATGATTTTTGCATGAACTTTATTTTCATTTGTGAGCAGGATTCTCTCTCCTTTAACAAATAACCATGTACATATAAATAAATTGTACATTTAAATAATGCATAATAAGTGTTCATATTTATGGGGTACAGTATAATATTTTCGTATTTGTATATAATGTGTGAAGATCAGATCAGGGTAACTGGAGTAGCCCTCACCTCAGACATTTATCATTTCTTTGTGTTGGGAAAATTCAAAATCTTCTTTAGTAGCCGTTTTGAAATACACAATTAGTTTTCACTCACAGTTACCCTACTTCACAATGGAACATTACAAGTCCCACCTGCACCCCTGTACATGTTAACCAACCTCTCTCCATCCCTCTTCCCTCACCCCCTTCCCAGTCACTGATCCGATTTGTACTTTACTTCTTTGAGCTCAACCTCTTTTTGGCTCCACATATGAGATTATGTGGTATTTGTCTTTCTGTACCTGGCTTATTTCATTTGACATAATGTCTTCCAGGCTCATCCGAGTTGCTAAAAATGACAAGATTTCATTTTTTTTTAATGGCTGAATAATATTCCATAGTATACTGAATACATTTTTGATATCCATTCAAAATCCATTTCACAGTCTGTTGGTCTTTCAATGAACATCTGGCTTACTTCCATACCTTGGATACTGTGAACAGTGGAGAGCAGGATTCTTGAGGAGCATCTTGAAGGTTATTTCTTTGGAGAGTGTTTGTTGTGTGCTTCTGTCATTAATCTAAGTCAAAAGAGGAGGGCTTGGGCAGGACCTGTTGAAGAGCCCTGGGGTAGCCTCTGCGGTTAGAGGACCACAGTGGCCTTCCGCGTAAGTGGTTGGCTAATCTCACTTGTAGGTTCTTTGGTCCTGCTGGGTGGCAGAAATGGTATATCTAAGTACAAGGCTTATGAATGTTGAGGTGTGGTCAGGTGGCTTCTATGGCTGCAGTGTTTTTGAAGAAATAAATCAGGTGTGGGTCTGTGCTTAACCCATACTTACAATCTTTCTTCTTCTCTCATTTTGAAAACTAATTTTTATCATCGACTTGACTTAAAAATGTAGAATTGAACACCTCCTTGGTTTCTTGGAACAAAAATGAAATTTGTGGCTGTAGCCTGGCTTAGAAACATAAGACCTGAGTTCAAATACTGCTCACACACTGTGTAGTGTCAGGCAAGTCACCTCGCTAAGCTGCAGTTTTCTCACCTTTAACATGGATTTGTGTGAGATTTCCTAGAAAGACAATTGTGAGAATTCTAACAAGGTGAATGAACCTGACACAGAGCAAACATGGTGCCTGTTTAAAGCCATGAGGTCAGCAGGACATGTGCCTGACAACTATGCCCTCTCCCTTCCCTTGCTGGCCTGCCTCCTCCCACTGAACCTGCGGACCTGGTGCTCAGTAGTTCCTTTTGCTGTGGTCTCCACCAGTGCAATCTCCATGGAAGGACTGAGCAGCAGGGTGTGGGGTCTTAATGCAGCGGTTTGCTAAGTACCTCACCTACAATTAAGAAATCCTTTTCATAGATCAAGGAAGTCTTGAAGGACATTGTTTGGTGAGCTAAAGACTTACATCTCAATCCTGGTGCCCGTCTCTGTAAAAAGCACAGCACCTGGCATCAGGACACCTGCTTCTATCTTGCTCTTCACTAGGCTGTTGCAGGTCTCTGAGCAAGAGACATGACCTTCACCTCTTTGAACTTCAGTTTCCCCATCTATCTGTAAAATGTGGACAAATGGTCCCTATTCTACCTACTTTTCAGGGAATTTGGAAGTTACAACATGCCGCATCAACATAAAACATTATTATCACTATTACCCAATAATGTGTATGGCTTTCATTTGGTGTTTTATCTTGCTCAGGAACAACACCTCTTTCCCCCATCTTTAAAAATATGCATTAGAAAAAAATCCTAAGGAGTGAATTTCTAATTGTGACATTTTGCAGTGCCTTGGCCCTAGGATAATCAAGCCATTTGAGAATGGAGAGAACTTCTTGGTATCCCTGAGACACTGTGATGTAGGCAGTTGAGTGTTTTGCTTGCATCGCAGGCTGACTCTGAATCACGCTCCGGCAGGCTCACTTCAGGCCTGTGGGTGGCTTAGAAATTTGTTTTAGAAACAAGGTTTATGTGTCGATTGCACTTCCTCTGTGGTTCTCTTATTGTCTATTTCTGACAATATTTGCATAAAACCAGATATTTGATTTGAAGAACATCTGTTCTCACCATTCATTTCCCACCTGAGTCAAAGCTCTTCTGCCTGAGCTGAAAGAGCCTCTTTGCTCAGCAATCCTGGCAACAACGTGAGGAGCCCCAGGGAGAGTGGGGAGGCATGGTGGGGGTGGGGAGGCGTGGTGGGGGTGGGGAGGCTCTTGGGAATGCAAATAGGCTGTCTTGTGAGATAAGTGGTGTTTGATCAAAATTTCCATGAGTGCTTATTCTTTTAAACATTGGCTATCAAAATTGGTTAAAATCCTTCTCAAATTTGGCCCTCTTCCTTGTCCCCAGGTTAGAGTATATGGAATATTGAGTGCCTTATGTATGCCTGGCTTAGTTTTTGTCACCTGTAGGGAGGTTTGCAAGCAGGGAGGCTGAAGCCTGCGGTTGGTGCTGGCCTGCATGGCACTGGCTTTTGGGCTTGTCACGGGCACGAGTAGCTTTATCCTGATGCTTACTGTCCAGCCCTAAGGCCCATGGCTGGAAGGAGCGGGTCTCTGAGAAGGGATTCAGCGGGTATCATGGCCCAGCGGCTAAGCCAGGGCGTGCTTGCTGGGCGGAAGACAGACTGGGGTCACAGGGCTTGTAGCCAGGATAAAATAGCAACAGGAAATCACCCAGGGACTTAAACACAATCACATTTATATTTCAAAAGATGTCCAGGCTGCAGGTACAGAGGAGGCTCCCGCTGTGGCCCAGGCAGGGTGCGTGGATGCTCTTGTGACCTTCCCTCTGCTCTGGATGCCTCTCATGGTTATTCTGTTTGCTCTTTGACTCCTGTCTGCTGGGAGGGGAACTTCCTTGCCAGGCTCCGCTCAGATCTTGAAGTTAGGACTTGGTTGCTCCTCCAGTTCCCCATAGAGCTCTTACTATCTCTAGGGTATACAAAGCACTCAAAAATCTTAACACCAAAAGAACAAATAACCCAATCAATAAATGGGCCAAGGAACTGAACAGACACTTCTCAGAAGATGATATGCAATTTATCAATATATGAAAAAATGTTCAACATCTCTAGGAATTAGAGAAATGCAAATCAAAAGTACTGTATGATTTCATCTCACTCCAGTCAGAATGGCAGCTATTAAGAATACAAACAACAATAAGTGTTGGTAAGGATGTGGGGGAAAAAGGCACACTCACACATTGCTGGTGGGAATGCAAATTCATGCAGCTAATATGGAAAGCAGTGTGGAGATTTTTTGGAAAACTTGGAATGGAACCACCATTTGACCCAGCTATCCCTCTCCTTGGTTTATACCCAAAGGACTTAAAAACAACATACTACAGGGACACAGCCACATTAATGTATATAGCAGCACAATTCACAATAGCTAAACTGTGGAACCAACCTAGATGCCCTTCAGTAGATAAACTGATAAAGGAAATGTGGTATATATACACAATGGAATATTACTCAACATTAAAAGAGAATAAAATCATGGCATTTGCTGGTAAATGGATGGAGTTGGAGAATATTATGCTAAGTGAAGTTAGCCAATCCCAAAAATTCAAATGCTGAATGTTTTCTCTGAGATAAGGAGGCTGATTCATAAGGGGGATGGTGGGGGCAGTGTGGGAGGAATAGACAAACTTTAGATAGGGCAAAGGGGAGGGGAGGGGAAAGGAGAGGGTATGGGGGTAGGAAAGACAATGGAATGAGATGGACATCATTACCCTAAGTACATGAATGAAGACACAAATGGTGAGACTCTACTTTGTGTACAACCAGAGATATGAAAAATCGTGCTCTATATGTGTACTATGAATTGAATCACATTCTGCTGTCATATATAAAAAATAACAATTATAAATAAAAAAAATAAGATTACAACAATGTATACACGAACTATTTGTGAAAAGGAGACTACTGCAAAATACACCAAAAACCAATTTTGCCAAACAGTGATTGCTTTTCAATAATGGAACTATGAATGATTGTTTAAAAATTCCCTCTAGTTCTCTGATTTAGAATTTTTTTCCAGAGTGCATATATATTATTTTTCAGTTGGGGAACTAATTCAATAAATTTTATATTTTCAATTAAAAAACAAAAGAACTCTTACTATCATGATCAAGCATTTTCCCATCTTGCTTTGAGTCAGGGCTAAAGATGGGAGTTGCCCACCCTATTTTCCCAGTGGATTAGCATTACCTTGAGGGAAGGGGTACCATTTTCCTCAGCTTTATGTTTCCCATAGAAACCAGCTAAAACAGATTGTAAATTGTTCTATAAATGTCAAGTGACATTTTAAAATCTAGGAGTCAAGAAGTAAATCTGATAGAATGGATGAGTAATGAATGTATATGTAATAAATGACTAGGTGTAGCTAATGAAGGATTTCTTGTGAATTGGTTCTTTATAAGATCTCATAGGACAGACCCTCAAGCCAGAATTGGGTGTACACTTAAATTATCTAGATATAAATTTCTTATACTGTATTGAATTGGTAATATTCATTTTGGGGGCCTTTCTGAAGTCTTTTTGGCTTATCTCCTGGCTTTATGGGGACATTATCAGCGTTGTTAGAGGACTGAATGTTTTTATTTTGGAGGTAGCCTGGTGGAGTTTTGAAGGACATCTGTTATCAGCTTACTCTCAGGACTTCTTCTACATGCAGAATGAGAGAAAACAGCTGCCCACATAATGTCACTTCAGGGGACTCTGGAGGGATCCTGGCTTCTCAAAAGAATGACCCTACCTTTTCACTAATTCCTTCATACAATTTAAGGGCATAACCCCATTTTTTGGAAGAGATCACATTGTGCTTCAAATAAGTTTCCCATTAAGTTATGAATGACTATTGAGCATCATCAGTTGGGATTGTCTATGTCAGGAGTTCACGAAGGTTTTCTGTAAAGGGCAAGGTAGTAACTTTTTTAGGTTGTGTGAATCATATGGCTTCTGTTTCTACTATTTGACATCACCCTTATCATGTAAAAACATCCCCATTCAATGCAGAAATGAATGTACAGGGCTGTATTCCAATAAAACTTTACGAAATCAGGCTGTGGGCTGGGTTTTCTTGCAACCAAAAATTTATTGACTCTGATCTAAGTTATTCCTAATAAAAGAAGAAAAAAACCCACATACCTCAAACATTGACATGAAAAGTGTTAGTTTTGGCTGTACGAAATCTCAAGGATATGTATAAAGAGTGACTCTGCTTCCACCACCACTCTGAGATTGAGGTTGACTGAATCTCCAGGTCAACAGTGCTTCTGCCATCTTCTTGACATGGAGAAGAGAGAGGAACTGAACACTAGTTCTAGAAGGTTCCACCTGGAAGTATCACATGCTATGATTGCTCATCTCTCACTGGGTAGTGCAAGTCACAGGGTCACATGTAATTTTAAAGAGGACAGGAAAGGGCAATGAGAGTGTGTATATACAGAAGGATAACTAGAATTTGGAGTGGCTGGTTTTCGATAATGACAACCACAGAAGGGGAGACCAAAATTCACAAGGATGTCTTTTATTCTCTTCCATCCCCAACAGAGGGGCAACTGTTGATTTCAGCCCCTCCTTCATTATGTTACTAAAATTAATCAGTAGTTCAAATAAAAGAAGGCTACTACTATCCATTGGTGAGAGTGTGCCTTGAAGTAAGGATTTTGATTAATCCAATTCTGGGAACCTGAGAAAAATGAATGAATGAATAAGTAAATAGACTCCAGTAGAACAGGGACTGAAAAAAATAAGGTCTGAGGGCTAAATCTGATCTACCATGTATTTAATAAAATAAAGTTTTATTGGAAAACAATCCTTATTTTTTTAAAACGTATTTTTGCCCTGTGATTAGCAGAATGGAGTAGTTGTGACAGAGACCATATGGCCCATACAGCCTTCGATATTTACTCTGTGGCACTTTACAGAAAATGTTTGATGACCTGGGTCCAGCATATGAGCATGTAAAGTGATGGATCCCAGCTGTGGAGCTGGCACAAGTCAACATTGTCCCCTGAGAGCCTTGGATTTAAGAGGTGCTTCTGGGGGAGGAATTACCAACAAACATTTCCCTAGGAGAGGTCAGCTGGGGTCCTTGTCTTTGTCTCTGGTATATCACTTACTAGCATCAGTATATTACTAACTAATATGTATCACTAGTGTTAGTATTTTAGAAACAGTCCCTAATCAAATTAACTGAAGTAAATAAGTGAGAGTAATGAATTAGCAAAAGCAATCTCAATTCAGAGAAGGCAGGGAAAGAACTGGCCGGGGGGATGATATGCTTTCTTGAGTTAATGCATTCAGCTTCTCTCTCTTTTGTTTATTATGTCTGTTCTTTCTGAATTGTGTGTGTGTGTGTGTGTGTGTGTATGTATGTATGTATATATATATATATATATATATATATATATATATATATATATACACACACAATTTTTTTTTTCTTTTTTGCAAATGGACTTTCACTGTGAGGTAAAGAAAATGCACCTGGTAACCCTGAACTCACATCTTCCAGATTTGGGATCAGGGTAAAAAAGACCCTTTCAGTTTCCAATTAAAAAATCCTAGGACTGCCCTAGGATTTTTTCTGTGGGTTCTGGGCTCATGCCTTGGATGGGTCACTGAGGCCACACCTGGGTGGTACTGCAGTGCCCACCATCACTTCTGTGCCATCTTTTTGGGGGTGAAAAATGGGCCTCCTTCCTTCCAGAAGATGGGGCTGTTATGGTTTGGATATGAGGTGTCCCCCAAAAGCTCACGTGTGGGACAATGCGAAAAGGTTCAGAAGGGAAATGATTGGATTATAAGAACCTTAAACCCAAACCAGTGAATCAATCACCTGATGGGATTAACTGAGTGGGAACTGAAGGCTGGTAGGGTGTGGCTGGAAGAGGTGCTGGGGGCGTGGCTATGGGGTATATATTCGTATCTGATGAGTGGGGTCTCTCTCTGCTTCCTGGTCACCATGTGAGTGGAGTCCCTCTGCCACGCTCTTCTACCACAGTGTTCAGCCTCACCTTGAGCCCCAGAGAGTGGAGCTGGCCTTCTATGGACTAAGTCCTTTGAAACTGTGAGCTCTTAAATAAACTCTCCCTCCTCTACAGTAGTTCTGATCCATTCTTTTAGTTGCCGTGGTGAAAAAGCTGACTAAAACAGGTGTCTTTGGAGGAAAGCTCTTTAACTGACTCTCCACTGAAGAGCAGGTCTAGGGCTTGAGGCTTGAGGCTGTTGTTTGCCTGCAAACAGATGCAGAACCAGTGACTTGAAACCATGACTTTAGTCCTGAGACTTTAAAAAAGTGAATAATTAATTGATTTTTCAACAAATTTACAGAGTTATGCAAGCATCTCAACAATGCAAATGTAGAACATTTCTATCACCTATAAAGATCCTTTGTGCTCATTTTTCCTACTCCAGTACTAGGTATCCATGAATCTACTTTCTCTATGGATTTTCCTTTTCTGGACATTTCATACAACTGGAACCATGCAATATGTTGTATTTTGTGTCTTTTTTTTTTCAATTTAGTAGAACATTTTTGGAGTTTTTGCATGTTATAGCTTATCTCAGTATTATACTTCTCTTTGTTGTTGAATAACATTCCATTTTACTGATCTGAATATACATTTTGTTTACCCCTTTAGCAATTGAGTACTTGAGTTTTTATCAGCTTTTGGCTTTTCTGAATAATGCCGTTATAAACATTTTTCTGAGCGTCTTTATGTGGACATGTGTTTTTATTTCTTTTGGGTAGATACCCCCAAGACACCCTTCATTCTTTTTCCTTGTAGTAGTTTTTTTCCTTCCCTATTTAGTAGTTTAAGAAAATATATAGGTTCAGTTCTAGTTTGAGCTGGCTCACTGGTTTAAAAAAACTTTCAATTCAATTAGAAAGTTGATATTTGGATTTGCTATGGGATTTAGCAAATGAGTATGTTCATTCTAATTTTTGATTCATGTTCCACTTTAGTTCCTGTCCCTGATGGCAACTTAAAAGTCTGTAGTAGGTTCTGTGCTGGAAATGAAGACAGATGAGTGTACATGGAGTGGTAGACTCATGGAGGGAGAAAACTGATCTGTAGTAAACTCAAGATTCGCAGTTAAATCACCATTTCTGCTTCATCCTTTAGGCCACATCCCTGTTCCACCCTGGGTACAGAATTTTGTTTGTTTCATAAAACCTCCCTCAGTAATCTTTTAGAAGACTGTGGATTATTGCTCTGGAGGACACGGGGGCAGGTTCTCAGTGTGTGTGAGACCAAGAATCAAGCTTCAGGGGAAAAAGTGTGTCTGGTTGCACAAGTAGGAACTCTCTGGGGGTCAGGTTAGTGGTACCCCGGCACACAGATCTGGTAAGATTAGGTCTCTCTCTCTCTCTCTCTCTCTCTCTCTCTCTCCCTCCCTCCCTCCCTCCCTCTCTCTCTCTCTCTCCTCTCTTGACCTGCCATCTTTCATTCATTAGCTTTATATCAACACAAACTCTGGCTTTGAAAGGTTATTTCCTATATTAGTAAAAAGGCATTTATAGGTCAAGGGAAGATGCTTGTAAAATTCTCACCACTATCTGGCATCTCTGTGTTCTAATGTCACTTATCTGCTATGTACACCATATCTTACAAGTAGTTGCAGCCCTTTTGGGGTTTTGAGATAACTTAAGGTGCAGAGAGTTTGTCAAAGCTATAAAAAGTGATATCTGAGTTAATTATGAGAGCACATTTGTACACTGGCTTCAGCTTTACTCACATGATATTGAAAGCCACTTTTTCAGCTGACTTTCCTCACTATCTTTCTAAATTTCTGTTGTCTCCCCTTATATGAGTCAGGACAAGAGAGGAAGGTCAGAGGGAGTGTTATGAAGTATCCCCTAAAGGCTCAAGTGTGAGACAACACAAGAAAGTTCAGAGGTGAAATGATTGGGTTATGAGCACCTTACTGTAATAGGGGCATTAATCTTCTGATGGGGATTAACTGGGTGGTAACTGTAGGCAGGTAGGATGTGGCTGGAGGAGGTGGGCCACTGGTGTGCCTTTGGGGTTGACTTTTTGTCCTGGGTGAGCTGAGCTCTCTGTTGTTGCCATGTCGTGAACTGATTTCCTTCACCATGCCCTTTTGCTGTGATGATCTGTCTCACCTTAGGCCCAGAGCCATGAAGCTGGCCGTCTCTGGACTGAGACTTCTGAAACTGTGAGCCAAATAAACTTTTCCTCCTCTAAGTGTTCCTGTCATGTCTTTGGGTCACAGTGATGAAAAACCTGACTAAAACAGGGAGCTGTGTTGTGAGGGTGGACTCAGTGCTTGCTGCAGTGACCTTCTCTTTTGACTTGGGAGTTCCCCTCCCACCTTTTCCTCAGGAACTTCTGGCATCTTTAGCATCTGTGATGGGAAGTCTACGTGCAGAGTGGGCTGGATCACCGTGTACACGGATATCGGGCTAAATGTTATATCTGAGTGAGTCCAAGAGGGTGTTTCCATATGAGATTTGCATTTCAGTGTAGGCTCAGTGAAGCAGATTGGCTTCCCGGGTGTGGGATCCTGTCGGGGGATTTGAATAGAATAAAAAGTGGAGGGAGGATTTTCTGTCTTCTGATCCACGCCTTAGGTGGGTACTTTGGTCTTTTCCTGCCTTGGGCTAGAGCTCACACCTTGGGCTAGAATTCTCCTGGTCCTCAAGCACTGGAAACAATACTTTTATTTATTTTTATGTGGTGCTGAGGATGGAACCCTGTGCCTCACACATGCTAGGTCAGTGTTCTACCTCTGAGCCCCAGCCCCAATACCCGCAAGCACTGGAATTCAGAGAGAGCACATCTTAGCTCTTCTGGGTCTCTGAGATGACAGATTACGGAACTTTTCTACCTCCACAATCCTGTGAGACGGTTCTTTATAGTAAGTCTCTGTTGGTTCTGTTTCTCTGAAAAATGCTGATACAGTTTCTGATAAGAGTTTGGGGTATACCAGCCATCTCGACTTGAGGGCTGCTCCTTCTTTTCCAGAATTAATATTTCTGTAGGCAAATATACAGGATTGCCTAACATCTGCCCATCATCTTGTGGCGAAGAGAAGGAGAAAGCAGTAATAACCCAGTGGTTCTGTTCATTAAGTATGGAAATGCAAGTGACAGTGTTATAGGGTTGCTTCAGTCAGAGCAGCAAAGAGTTGGAACAATTATTGACCTGGGAGCAGCTATGATCTGGAAGCCCAGAATGCTCCCCTCATCCCCCGTAAAGGCATCCTGCCTGGGTCACCTTCTTCCTCACCGTCCTCCTGTGAGGACACAGAGCTCTTTCCAGATTTCACAGAAGATGAGGCTGTGGTTCAGTCACGTCATGGTACCTGAGCCCCACGACTGTTTGGGTCAACTTTCTTTCTTTCTTTTCTGAAAACTGCTTATTCATTATCCTAAATGATGTTTTCATTTTCATTTTGAAGAATCTGGGAAAGCAGGGAGATGAACAAATGGAGAATATGAATCAATCCTGGTCTGCTATCAGAGCTCTTCTACTTGGCCCTGAGGTCCTAGGAAGAGACGGCATTGGATTAATGGCATATAGTCCCCTGAGAAAGGCTGTGGAGAGGAACTGAAGTCTTCTAGCTTCCTATTGGCTCTTTTGTGGTCTGGTATCCGTTTGTTCTCTGGTAGCAGAATCCTTGTTTCCAGGTGGGGAGCATCGCACTCTGACTCTCGGTTCCTGTGGACGGTGTGTCTTTGATTCTCCTGCACGCTCTGTAAGGGGACCATAGCACTCAGGCCTGGCCGATGAAACCCTGACCTCCACTGTGATGACATTTGGGGAATGATGAATTCATGAGGGAGGAGTTCTTGTTATCAGATGAATGCTCTTAGAGACAAGAGAGCTTCCCCCACCCCCAAAGCGTTACTCTCCTCTTTGGCCAAAGGTTTGGTTTAGGAAATGGGCATAGGATCCAATTTTGATCAACAAGAATCAGTGCAGAACTTTTGCTTTCACTATGAAGGAAGAGAAGGTGTCTGTTTTCTGCTAGAGTAGGCTGATGGCATTTCCAAGATTTGTCTTCTTACAACTCCATCCTGCTACCATGACAGAAGAGTCTGTCTGAAAATGGAGCAGAGAATAATATGGTTGGTAGATGATGGAAAGTGGGATTCTGATTTGTTTTCCTCATTCCTCATTACTGTTATCATTATTTTACTTTTTAAGTTGAGGTAAGCCTTAAAGGGCCTTAAAGGGTCAACTCCATATATCTGCACATGTATATAACTATGTATATATTTAGGTTATCATCATCCAGATCAAACCATAGATTATTTTCAAGTGTTTTTCGTAGTTCTCTTCCCAGATTACAACTTTCCAGAAGTAACTACTAGTCCCTACCTTCTTAAAAGGTGGTATTGTGCTCAGAGAGATGCAGATTGGTTCTTGTTGGAGAAAACAGGGGAAACAGTAGCTATTATAATGGTTTGTAGCTCTCTAAAGAGCCTTAGTATATAAAAAGGGATACAATATACCTGTAATATTCAAATTAGCTAGAAAGGATTTTAGGGGGGGTGGGAAAGTAAGACTTTTAGGAGAATAAAGAAAAAAAGACTAAAATGTTGCACAAATCTGCTTCTACAACTGTGGATTTATTTTTCCTGTGCTTATGTTTCCTAAGATGTGGTCTAACAATATGTGGCTGGAGTTTGGTTCCTTTCACGACTGGCTTCTTCTGCTCGATGCAGTGTTGTGAACTTCCCACTGTTGCAGGTGTCAGTCATTTGTTCCCTTGTGTTGCTGAGTATTATGTCATTGCACAGATAAGCTACAATTTGTTTTTTCTTAACATGACTAGGTTGCTTCTAGTTTGGGGCTTTTATATGTGTAGCGATGCTATGGAATGAATGTTTGTATCTCCCCCAAACCCTAATCTCTAATGTGATGGATTTTTAAATGGGACTTTGAGGAGGTGATAAAATCATGAAGGTGGAGCCCTCATGATGGGATTAGTACTCTTATGAGAAGAGATACAATAAAGCTTGCTTCCTCTGTACCTCCGCTCCTCTCTCTCTACCATGTGAGGACACAGCAAGAATGTGGTCCTCCACAAATCAGGAAGCGGTTCCTCTCCAGGGACTGATTAGGCCAGTACCTTGACCCTGCACTTCCAACCTCTAGAACTGTGAGAGATAAATTTCTGTTATTTAATCTGCCCAGTCAATATTATTGTTATGGCAGCCCAAACTAATTAAGATAAGCTGCTATCAGTGTGCATGTATTTTGGAGAACTAATATTTTCATTTCTCTTGGGTAAACACTAGAAGCCAAAGTGCTGGACCATAGTTATCACCAGTTTTCTAAAATGGTAGTATCAACTTACATTTCCAATATGGGAGTGTTCCAGTTATTCCACATTCTCTCACACTTGCTATTTTCAGTCTTTCTATTTTAAAAATCTTAGAGGATGTGTATTAGCAATCTTATTGTGGTTTAAGTCTGCCTTTCCTTGATGTTGGACACTATGATGTTTCCATCATTTGGACGTCCCCTTTGGTGAAGAGTCTTGTCAGGGCTTCCGCCTATTTTATATGGGTTTCTAGTCTTATTGGATAGTCAGATATGTGCACTAAAAGATCTTCCTCTAGTCCATATCTTATTTTAAATTCTTTTCAGGGCTGCTTTTGATCAATAAAAGTTCAGTTGAAGTCTGACTTTGTTGTTTTGTTTAGGAAATCTTTACTCACTTTAGTGTGATAAGGATTTACTCCTGTTTTTTTTTTTTTTTTTTTTGTCTGAAGTTTCATATATTTTGTTTTTCCATTTAGATCCACTCTTGAATTTATATTAATGTATGGCATGGATAGGGATTTAAATTAAAATTTTCTTCTCCCAAAATTGATATCCAATTGCTCTAGTAGTATTCATCATAGAAGACCAAACTTTCGCTCATTGCTTTGCTAGGTATCTTTGATGAAAACTTGTGTTCTGTTTCTAGACTTCCTATTCTGTCCCTTTGGTCAAATTGTCTATTCTTGCGCTAGAAGCATATTAATGAAAAGGCATTTAAGGTGTCCTGTAATTAGGTAGTATAAATCCTCCAAGTTCCTTCTTCAGTATTGCTTAGGTTACTTTAGAGTCCAGGCATTTCTTATGTAAACTTTATAATAAGCTTGCCAATTTTCACAAAAGGCTTGATTGAAATTAAATTTAAATGTTTTTAAGAAGATATCCCCATAACAGTTGATTTTTACTCTTCATGAGAACAGCATATCTTTCTTCTGTAATTTAGCAGCATTTTGTTGTTTGTCAGCATAGAGAATCATATACATTTCTTTAGTTTATTCTTAGGTTTGTCATTTTTAAAATTCTACTGTAAATGATATTTTTTGAAATGTTTTTTAGTTGTCAATGGACCTTTATTTATTTGTTTATTGATACATGGTGCTGAGAATTGAACACAGTGCCTCACACATACTAGGCAAGCACTCTGCCACTGAGCCACAACCCCAGCCCTATAATTATATTTTTAATGTTTCATTTCCTAAATTATTCTTGTTGAAGTAGTACTAACACAATCAATTTTGGTATGAATTGGATAGAGGATAGAGGGATCTTGGATATTGGATAGTGGATAGAGGGATCTTGGCTGCAATGGATATTCCTGAAGTAGATGTTAAATGACTCAATACTTCTATCTTCAAAGTATTTGTGTGTGTGTGTGTGTGTGTGTGTGTGTTTAGTGCTGAGGATTGGACCCAAGACCTCATCTGTTCTAGGCAGGTGCTCCACCACTGAGCTATGTCCCCAATCCTAAGCATCAAATCTTTAAGAAAAGTAGTCTTGCTTTGTCGGTTTTGTGCTTAAAACAAACAAACAAACAAACAAACAAAACCCCTGTGTGCTATTTACTTGAGCGGTGGGAGAAATTGAAAAGGGCTGGTGGGAGCATCTCTCCAGCTTCCCTTAATCCTTTCTTTTCTCTAGGATCCATCCATTTCTATTCCCAGAAATGCTTTTCCTGATCTCAAATTATCTCCGATTTTACTGATTATTCCATATGTAACACCCAATTAGCTATAACTGTTTGCATTCTACTTTTGAGCATTGGTTTATTTCCCCCAATAAAACAAAAACTAGTTGATCACTGAGATCACATCCTAGAAATAAAGGTGTCCAAAATTTCTGTTGAATTAATGAATAAATCAAAATTGAGATATCGAATAGGGACAAATATTTTGCTATTCCTAAATATGAAAAGTTGTCTGCAATTTTTGGTTGAGATATTTAAATATTAACAAATGAGATTTCTGAGAATTTCTGATCATGTACTGGAACACAAAGACAAGAGTTTAATTGAAAATAGTCCAGAAAAATCAAGATATGGATTTTTCCATGTATTTTTCCTCTCTATTTGCCATAGAACAAACACTTGATAGTGCTAATGTATTTAGGGTTTTCCAATTTATTATTAAAGTTGATTTCTGAGTTAAGTGACATGGTAGCTGCTAATTCAACTACCAGTGACCTTGTTTTCTTTTGTGGTTACTGGGATTGAACCCAGTGGCTCTTTACCACCGAGCTATCTCCCCTCCTGATGGGAGACAGTATGAAATCACAAGTCTCAAAATCCAAGTACTTAATACAAGGAGTTAAAAATCTGGCCAGTTATTCAAATCATCTGTAGAACTTAACAAAAATGTGCTTTCACGCTTACAGATTTTATTCAATGAGTTTGGAAGCAATCCTGGGAACTGAATTTTTAAAGGTGTTCAGATATTTCTGTTGATTGCCAATTTTGGGAATCTAAAACTAAAATGCCAAGAAAAGTCTGTGTACAGGCTCCTTTCTGCAGCCTCTCCAAGGTGAAGTAGCTACCATACCAGTTGGCATTGTTCTTACATGGAGAGAAGAATGGAGAAGACAGTTCCGTTGGTTGGCGTTTACCTAACTAAGGATGTAAGCAGAATTTGCTCTTGTTATAAATGTGATCTGTTGGATGACTGTGTCTGTAAGCCACCAGAGCTGGGCTCCATCTCATGTTCCAAAGATTTGTGGCTCATGATGTAAGAGCAGGGAAAAAAAAAAGATCCAAAAAAAAAAAAAAATTCTAACAAAAAATGTAACAGAGCAAAAATTAAAAATATGTTTTGTGCTGGTTTATAAGAAGATGAATAATCATTTGCATGTGCTATCTAGCGCAGTTAAAACAATTAGTAAAACATTGATATTTTTTAAGGGGCATTTTTGGCCCTTCATCAATCACCTGTGAATTCAGGCTTCCACCCTTGGAAGGATTGGTAGCCCTCATTGGTTTAAGCCTAGGTGCTGGTACTTGAGTTGGAAGAGAACTGGGAGTTCTGGTTGGTTCCGTTTCCATTGGTGAGCTGTGCCTAAAGGATTCTCCCTGCCTTGTTCCCAGCTTCCCCAGTGAAGTGAAGGCCACCCTGGGCTGTCGGGGAGGGCTAAACTGGCATCAAGAGTCTCAGATCCTGAGGGTCTGACTACCGAGAACCCTGGCAAATAATAATCCCTTTAACAGGGCCCTAGAAGATAGACGGGCGTTAGCCTGATGGGCAGATGTATAATTTGTTGTAAGGGGATTTTTTTCTCTTGTCATTGGCTTATGCTCCATATAGCGTCATAGGGTAGGTGGATCACTTGGGGCTACACGAGAACAGCATTCTTCAAAAACAATCCTGTAGATCACAGTCCTATGTGCTGCTTTCAGCTAAAAATGACCATGAGAATCACATTTTGAGGATTCTGCAAGTGATCTCTTCCCAACACACTGTGCTGTCAATAGCATTACAGTTACAGAATTTAGTGCAAAGCCCAGTTAGAGCAGCAGCTTGCTGCATTAGGCTCAACCAGAGATGATTTTGCTCCCTGATGGGCATATGACAATGTCTAGAGTAGTTTCTGATTTCATAACTGGGGAGTCAGGGACAGAGGCAGGTTTGCTATTGGCCTTAATGAATAGAGGAAGAGAGGCTGAGAAACTTCTTATAATATGTAGGATGCCTCCCTACAACCAAGAATTTTCCAGAATATCAATAATGCTGAGGCTGAAAAACACTGCAGTAAACATAGTTCATTCTATTGCTCCTCTGGATGCCCATAAGCATATTAATTTGTTTATTTCCATGGGTCATTAGTTCATCTCCAATAATGAGGATTCACTCTGTTGATCCATCAAAAGCTGGAAATAAAATCAGGCAGGAGGAGGTCAGGGCAGGGAACTGTAGAAGAAGGTAGTACATCCAAAAGTCGAAGAAATGGTACTTTTAAACTGTACATGTGCTAATGATCCATGCCTTGTTTATTTCCCTTTGTGTGGATGAATGAGAGTGATCACAATGGTAAATGGAACATCACATTATTTCTTAAACACTGTGTGCCTACTGGAGACTTGAAAGGAAGCGTGATGGTTGCCAAAGGTGCAGACATTCATTTTTAATTATGTTAGCATGGTCTGAGCTTGGTTTTATATTTTATGCCCTATTCAATCATTATTAATAGATCACTCATTGAATGCTTTCTAGGGGCCAGACCCTGTGCTTAGCATTTATATGAATATTGCCCTGAACCCTCACAGGTACTCTCTGAAGGTATAGACTGAGCCTCAGTGTGGTTCAGTGTTTTGCAATGATTTGCAATGACTTCCTCCATCATTCCCTCCAGCTAGTGAGTGAGTAAGTGGAAGAAGCTGGGATAGAGCTCAGACGCTGACCTTCTACTTCTTCCTAAATATTATCTTTAAACTTGATAAAACACCCTCAACAGGAATTTCTTCAAAATTAATCTTGTAACATTAATTATAATTTTAAACAGAATATTTATAGATGTTAAAGACCAGCATTTAAAGATGTTACTGTGTAGAATAACCATCCCCAAACCCACCATAAGCTGATAAGTACTGTAGATGACATTGGGGAACCTATGGGAGGGCATTCTAGGATATCAAGGTCACCCTTGCCCTGGAGATTTCTGGCTCAGGACTTCATGCACCTGTTTTCTGATCTGTAAAGGGGAGTTTTTTTTTTTTTTTTTTTTTTTTTTTTTTACCATCTGCTTTGCCTTCCTCATTTAGATGAGGTGAGGATCCATAAATGTCCTTTGTAAACCTCTGTGTGCTGTACATTCCTGTCAGAATGGTTTATTTCTCTCCAATGCCTCTGGTGGATGCTTTCCATGGTGTAGCAGGAATATATCATGGTTATAAACATGTCTCAAGGAAGTATTGGCCACCTGGGAAGGGTCTCATGGGGATAGCAGTGCAGCTGGAATCCAGAGGCAGGGGCTCTGAGCTCTCGGAGCATCACAGGGCTGGGCCTCCCTTTGAAATGACTGTGCTGTGCCAGAGATCCATGCCTCTGGGGCAGTCTGTCAGAAATCTTACTTCTTAGACCGTGGGTGGGCATTTTTTAATTTCTTCTTTGGTGAAGTTCATAGACTCCTACTAATGTCTTATATTCCCCATGGCCCTGGTGCTTCTAAGATCCAAATGCAAAATATTGGGAGAGAAAGAAGCACTTGACAAATCCTGAGAAATGTCAAAACTCTGCTCTCATCTACTTTTCTGATTTATAAAAATAGTGAAGGTCCAATTATAAAAGATTTAAGCAACATAGAGAAATAAAGAAAATATCTATAACTATCCTTAGCCTCACCACCTGGAAATACCCAGTGAACAGCATTCGCACAGATGCAGGAGGGTGAGCAAGAGAGACAGGATGCAATAGAAAGGCTAGGGAGATGAGTGGATGGGGACAGGGAAGTGAAGAAGTAACTTGCCCTGGTGGTAACACAGCTGGCTCTGGCCACAGTGGGTTCCATCCCAAGGGAAGAGCTCATTTTTTTTTTTAAAGTAAAATCACGATGATTAGTTCAGATATAAAATGAACATGTTAAAGAGTTTCCTGCACTCACTGTTGATGGGAGAGCTGGCAAGGCGGTAAAATTAGTTCCAAAGAAATCGCATCTCATGGATCAAGAAAGTGGGGGAGGGAGGGATGTGTCACTCTATGGGAAAATTTCAGTTGCACGTGTACAGAGATTATTTTATGCTGCTCTCATTTATGTACGACTAAGAGAGCTGTAAAAATTCTCCAAGGCAATGAAAGAATAGAATCAGACAATCCTGAAGGGTATGAGCAAAACAATGCATATTTTTCCTTCAGAGACATTTCATACTATGCTCTGCTTACTCCACTTTTCCCCACACTGGATGTTCCTATTTTAAGCTCTGGGCCTTTTTTTCACATCACACCGTGGTCTTCTGAGGATTCTTTCCAGGAGTTTCTCAGCTCTGCAGGCACAAATTTAAGAAGCACAAAGCACTAAATGATATCTTCGTACTTTATCCAATTTTTCATTCTATAGTTTTAAAAAGTCATATGCTTTACTCTAAGAAGTGGGAAAAAATTAAGAAAAAATGAGGACAAGATAATTTCTGCTCTACTTCTCATGCTCCTCCCATATTTCCTGCCCCTGGAGGGACTCAGTATAGTTTAACACATATCTATCTATACATGTCTCAAGTCTCAACAATCACACATCAAGATTTAAACACATATGTAGGGGTTTGAGTTGTGAGATTACATGAGTGAGAGCTTATTATGGATACGTCTGCCTGATGCTTTTCTCTCTTAAAACAATAATACATTGAAGCTATCTCATGCACAGTTAGAGATTGAATGCATTCATGTAAATAGGGGCAGGATATGCCATGGCATGGATGCCACCCTCCCAGCCGTGTCCCTGGGACTGAGGTGAGGAAGAAATGCTAAGAGCTGGAACAGGAGAGGTACTGTCCTTCTTCTGACAGGTGGCGGTGATGGAGAAGAAAGACATGTCTTCATTTGTGAACTGGGTCATGGTGGCAGCACAGTTAAGCATCTTCACACAGCTGGTATGCACACCAGCACCCTGCACTCATAGTAGTGTTTCAGAATCAGGGTGTGAATAGGGACCATTGCTCATTAGTTTGAAAGAAAAGAATTATTTCCTGTAATGAAAGCCAAGTAATTTTCAAAGAAAATTATATATTTTCTAGTGGGAAAGGACTCTCCTACCTCAAATTCCACACAGAGTTTTAGGACATCAAAGGAGCACTTGCTACATAGAGCAATTAAATAAATGTTCATAGTTCATTGAAAGCCTCCCCTCCATCATTAAAAAAAAATTGGAAGTCGTATATTAAAATTAGTATTGGAAAGAAACTTCCTCTTACTAATAGAAACTTCTTATCTAGAGCCAAGGGAAAAAAAAATGTTTGGAGGCATAGAGTGAAAAAGAAGTATCAAAAAACCCATTACTGAAAGAGAGCCTTTGAAAATCTATTTGTAACATTGTTTCCTAAGCAGAAAGGAGGCAAGCCCTTGAAACATCATGATCTTATTAATCAGTAAGGGACCTGAAAGGTGGAAAGCAACAAGAGAGGCCTTCTGGCCTTCTGGATCCTGGATTCCTTATTCCTGCCCATCCTGGTGGCTCTGTATTCTTAGTTGCACATTTCTGTCTCACTGAGCTTTTATTTCAATCTATCAATCAACACATGTTTTATTGATTATTGATTATGTGCCAGGAACTGCAGGGGTTACGGTTTCCAGATGTGATATGCTCCTGAAAGCCAGAAATCATCTTGTTAGAGTCAAAGAGCATGAAAATAGAAATCGCACCCAAGGCAGCCTGGGAAGTGTTTCTTTTTCTTTGTTTCCTATTTTTGAACCAGGGATTGAACCTGGGAGTGCTTTACCACTGAGCTGCCTTCCTAGCCGTTTTTATTTTTTATTTTTTTTAAACAGGGTCTTGCCAAGTTGCTCCAGGCCTTGCTAAATTGCTGAGGTTGGCCTTGAACTTGTGATCCTCCTGCCTCAACCTCCTGTGTCCATGGGATTACAGGTGTGAGTCACCATGCCCAGCACCTGTAAAATGTTTTAAACACAGAGAGAATGCTTTCCATTTCTTGAAAATTTTAGACATGTTCAGCTTAGAGAAATTCTGAGAGGTCTAGAAAAGTGTTTGCACATAGCAGAAGCTCAATACATGTGACGTTTAGAAGGAGAAACCTCTGTGAAGTTGGACTTGCAGAGAAAAAGCTCTTGGTGAGGCAAGATCTTAGGTGTTATGCTGCCACAGTAATAAAAAATTAGTAATTATATCAGCTTGTGGTGGGAATGATAGTAAGAGCAGCTTACTGCTGTTAAGAACATTCCATTTCATTCTAAAGCCTCCTCAGGAGTTAGATATTTTGATTATTCCTATTTTAGAGATGAGAAAAGAGAGGCTTAGTCTAGTCTAAGGAATACATGAGCATGTGGTAGAATGACCAGAAACCACAGGCGTTAGGTCACAGGAACATACCACCAGTTGGAAACCTTGAGTTTATTAGTCATTGTGATGTGGCAGACCACACACCATGTGGGGCTATGGGTTTCTCAGTAAGATGGTCTTAAAATAGCATACTATGGGGTTTGGATTTGGGTGGGTGGTTTTGTGAGCCTCTAAGGAGGTAGAGATTCTCTATTGATCCTGAAATTCTATCACTATTTTAATAAATCTTACCTGTAAGGAGTGAGATCAAGTTGCAGTTGGTAAAGAACTCGCAGTCACTCATTCAGCCTAGGGGAGGATGCTGGGTATATTGTATTGTGAAATGACCTTGTCTGAGCCAGTGTCCTGTGAGGTTGTTTGTGACCAACAGAAGAAAATTACACTTCTACTGTAAGCATCAGATGTGTTTGTACTGTCATTAACACTCAGATGCCAGTTGCCTGGCGTAAGCAGCTGCCTTTTACCTTCTAAATTTTGCATGGTTTGGGCAAAGGGTTGAGCCAGTTGACTTCAGTTCCCTTGTCTATATATCTTCTTCATGAGGATTAGATATCACACAGAGGACCGAGCACTAGCATCCAGGAAGTTGTCCATCGCTGGGTCACACCTGGAGGGAGACCAGAGATCCAGAGAAGGGATGGAAAATCCTAGGACAGGAGCAGAGGCAGGACAGGAAGAATAACAGTCTGTTTACCCTGAAATCCCCAACGAATTGGCTCACATTTCAACTTATTTTGGAGCTAGGGAACTATGTTTGGAGAGGGTCTTTAAAAAAGGTAGAGATATCCTCAGGATTTTACCAGAAATCTCTTCTTAGTTATTCTTGGCATGTAGGATCCAGTGTCAGCTTCTAGAGACTAATTGTTTTTCAGAAAAGTTGCTCCCCTCCCTTGTAGGAATTAGCAAAATAAAGCTGAGCTCATCGTTTGATTTTTTTCATATGATTATAGACAACATATATATCTTAGGATTGCAGAAAGCCTTGATACAGCAAAGCTCTTTGGTACATAATTAATTTCCCACATATCAGGTGTTAGCTGAAGCTCAGCTACATTTGCAAGGAGATAATATTTTTTTTCATACTTGCAGATAGAAAGAAGCAGAAATAGCTGTTCAATTTAAAGTGAATCTTTTGTGTATTTAATGAGTAAATCTAATAAAGAGAACTGTTACATGATTTGCTTGGGGGCATTTGTAGTTGGCAGTGAGCTCTTCGTAGTAAGGGTCCCTCAGGTCATTATCAGGGAGTTGGAGAAGTGTCTCTGGTGCTTGGAGGTGGGCACATTACAGTAGAGCTACTGATATCATGTCAGGGAAAAGTAGGCATTTTTCCATGGTAGAAGCAATTGCTGTTCTTATGAATAATATCATTAAAGGAAATGAGAGTGTTTAGCAACATCAGCACTATGAGAATGGTAAGAAATGCAGCGTGCCTCTGGCTGACAAATTTTTCCTTTCCAAAAAGAAGACAGAGTATTCTAAACATGAAACTACACTGCAGAAGAGAGAACCCTAGGAAGACCTCAATGTCTCCTCAGTACTGACATCTAGACCAACCTAGATGTCATCTAGACCAGGAATAAAGGAGGGAGAGCGTGTTTTCTGGAGGTTTGAGATTCACTTACACCATAGAATTCAGGCATTGTTTGATCTCTGCTTAGACACTTTGATGAAGAGACTTGTTCAAGGTCAGATTTCTTTTTTTTTGGGGGGGGAGGGGTACAAGAGATTGAACTCAGGGGCACTTAACCACTGAGCCATATCCCTAACCCTATTTTGTACTTTATTTAGAGATGGGGTCTCACTGAGTTGCTTAGTGCCTTGTTTTTGCTGAGGCTGGCATTGAACTCGAGATCCTCCTGTCTCAGCCTACAGAGCCGCTGGGATTACAGGCGTGCACCACCTCAACCCAGTTTAAGTTCAGATTTCTATCTGTAAGATGGAAATAATAGGTCTGTAATCATGTTCTTGCTGTCATTAAGGGAATATGAGACTTGAGGTCTTTTTGTCTCTAGACAAATTTTCTTTTGATACTTTTTGGTTACACCCAGAACTCCTTAAATCCTCAAGGATTCACATATATTTCAAGTCTGCATGAGTTCAGTGATCGATACTAGAGCTATGGAAATTAAAACCCAAAGAGCTCAGTAAGTAAGCCAGGTTGACCATATCATGTCTGCCATGTGCAGGATGCTAGCTCAACCTTTAGCTTGATAATTTCTCCATTTGTAAGTCCTATTTATTAATGTTTAAGTATGTTGTACATTTTAAATTAGGTTTCCTATGATTCATTGTTAGAACCCAGAGACAGGAGCAATCTAATGATTCTGGGTTCACTCAGAATTTGATCTTCTGGGTGGCGTTTTCCCAAAAGCTGAGCCCATTCTCTGTTGGAGTCTGGTGGGCAGAATCTGCTTTAAGGGGGCAGCTCAGTGTGTTACTGAGTGGATTAGCAATTGGGTAGGACTGGATGAATTTATTCATCTTGAGTAGTTGGGCCCTTTTTTGTTGTGATCACTGAATTCCGTATGTCCCCAACACTGTGAGGGGGGCAGAGTATGTTACAGTTTGTATTTCAAGTCCATGGATCAAAGGTCCGTATGATAAAGTCTTAGCCAGAGTGGTACTGTTAAGAGGCTATGGTGGGCTGGGGTTGTGGCTCAGCCGTAGAGCCCTTGCCTAGCACGTGTGAGGCCCTGCGTTTGATCCTCAGCACCACATATAAATAAATAAAATAAAGGTATTGTGTCTGCCTACAACTAAAATAATAATAATGATGATAATAATAATAATAATAATAGGCTATGGCAACTCCAAGATGTGGGGCATAGTGGGAGGTTTCAAGGTCACAGGGGATGTGCCCTTGAAGGGGAAAGTGGAACACTGGCCTGTCCTATTCTCTCCTTTTACTTCCTGGATACAGGGTGAGCAGATTTTTTCTGCCATACCCTCCTGCCATGATGTATTGCCTTGCCTAGAGCAAGGGGGCCTACCTACTGTGAATTGAAACTTCTAAAACTACAAGCCAAAATAAACCCTTTCTTTTTTCTAAGTTGATCATCTCAGGTATCTGCTATAATGAGAGAAAGCTGATATAACACAGAGTACAAACAGCCCATATCCCAAATGTGCTGGTGGGAGGAAGGGCCATGGACTTTGGAAACAGAAAGGTTTGAATCCTGGACTTGTACCACTTGACTTACCTGAGTGAGCTCATCTTGGTGAAGAAATGTGCCCACGGTCAGTTCCCTCTGAAAAATGAGGTCATAGTGAGTGTCCTTAAATAGAGTCAATGAGCTAAATAGATCTCTGGGGTTAAAAATCAAGGACTGGAGACCAGGGAAGGTCAGGGGGTGGCAATGCCCAATCCTCTTTGTGCACTGTGAAAGCAGCAGTCGCAGGGATGGAGGACGTGGCTCAAGGTCACTCCTTACTAAGAGCAGCTTTGTTTCGTCCAGTATTATATGGGGCATGAGTCCTTCACCTGGAGGTTCCAGAAAACAGTCAGGTAGGTGGGAAAAACCATTTTCACATAGAATGAGGAACACTATTAGTTGAAACTGGCTGTGTGGAGGAAATCATGCTGACTCCACCAAATACTTGCCGAGCCTCAGGGCTTTGTGACTCTTTCATCTCCAAATGGGAAAAGATATAAATGACCAAAAAAGACACTAAAAAGAGGTAGAAACTAAGATACAATCTAGAATTGAAAATGGAGAAATTCGTCAAAAAATTTTTTTCTTTGCAATACTTTCAACCTGAAGGGAATAAATCTAGCTAGCCTTTTAAGCATAAAATAGGAAAAAAAAAATTCCAATTACTTTTATAAATAAAACACCATTAACATAAGTCCAAAGAGCATACAAAATGATTATATGTAATGTAACTATTTTATTTGGGATTTGGGATTTGGGTATTTATATACATGATAGCAAATAGAACCCAGCACTATATTAACAGAAAAATCACCATGACAAGATAGGGTTTATTTTAGGACTGCATTAGTTATTTAAAATTGGGAAATCAATTAATATAATTTAATTTATTAACAGTGAGAGAAAAGCAATATAGCTGAGAATCTTAATAGATACTATAAAAACATTTGATAGAAATTAGCGTCCATTCCTGATATAAAACCTCTCGATCAAATGTCAACACATGGGTATGCTCACAGTACTTTAAAACATACATTTATAACCCATGGCTAGCCTTAGGCTCAGTGGTAAAGCTCCTCTTAAAGTCAGAAACATGAGAAGAATGTTCACTTTTATAACAATTATCTGGTTATGTTTTTTTTTTTCCAGATGTGTCAATTCTATTAGAAAGGAAATAAAATAAGGAGAGGAGACATTGTCATGATTTACAGACTGTGATGCCATTATAAGCAAATATAGTTCTCTCTGTACTGACTCACAACAACAACCATTCCATAGTGGGGAGAAAAGTAGGATATGAAGGCAAGTAGACTATGAAATCATTTTTGTAAAAAGCAGAGATATGAATGAGTGTGTGGAGGAAGAAAAACGCATAGAAAAACTCATGGGTTGTGTTTCACAAACCACGTTTTCCTTCTGGATGGTAGGATGTTAGGATAGTTTTAATTTCTTCTCTGTCCCTTTTGGACATCCTCTTTTTTTAAAACAACATGTCTGATGATAATTTTTAATTGGATTTGTGTGTCAGGTACATATTTCTATATAATACTTCCACTCATTTAATTTTCGCCTTATTTTCTCTCACTCTTTTTATTTTCCCTGAAGGGGAAACAAACTCATGGAGGATAAATAACTTTCCCAAGATCAGAGGCAGTTTACTTAGAATTCCTGTACTATTCACCATTCCTCTCATATTTTTGTTATTAGAAAAAAAGTCATTGTTATTTCTAAACACATACATTTTATATATAAGATATATCCATAAATATATCTTCTTATATGTAAAAGTATAGAAAGTATTTTTATGTCTAGAAATGAAACATGCATTTACACATTTAAAATAGGTTTGTATATTTTTATATATGTGTATGTATAGGCACACCAATATATATGAAAGATATAAAAAGATAACATAATAAAGTGTCCAGTAAGTGGTCAATGAGTTGTGTTTATTAACCTGCCTAAGTTGTCCATACTTGCTATTTAAGCAGAGACTCTACTTACTTAGCCTCTTCTCCCCTAGCAGCAAGCAGGTATGCTTCATAGAGTATTTATAGTAAAATCTCTTATACATTTGAATACAATAAACCATAGAAAATTGGGTCTCACTGCCTGCCTGGCAGTGAACTCTTCTTGCAGTCCCCCCATGGCCCTCTTCCATGAGGAGGCTTTGGCCTGCTTGTGGTCAGAGTTAATGCAGGGGTAAGGGGCCATGGTGTGGATCCCAGGTCTGACATTTACTGGCCTATTCTATGATATGAGTAGGAAATTTGGATGTGCATTTCCTGTTCACAGAAATCTGGCCCCTGCAAGAGCCAGAACAAAGATCTCATCCATTCTGCTCAATGTCACTCTTCATTGAAGCTGTGAAGGGAAGGATGAGCATATGGCCAGGCTGTGGGGTGGGTGAGTGCCACTTATGTGTCCCAGCTGGTGCCCACTGGTCTGAAGGCTCTCCTTGTCTTAGCTGGAAAATGCCACAGTGCACCTTTCTCCAGCTAGAGCGCAGCCTCTCTGCTTTTCCTATTTAAGTTTCTGAGCTCAGAGAAGATGAAGAGAGGTTCAGGCTGACAGAAGCATCGACCATGGAGGGAACTAGATGTCCTGACAAAGGGCTCCTCTCATGTGGTGCCAGGATGGAAACTGCCAAACATCCCTGCAGGTGCCTTCTCCTGCCTGGAGATACACGCTGCAGGCTCTAGCATGGAGATCTGCAGCTGCTGCTCAGAAGCCTTGGAGAGACAGAGCTGACCTGAGTGGTGGGAGGGAGATGGGCGAATGGGAGGGTGTCTGCAAATATGCTGGACTTCCAAGAGCCTCCTGCTCCCCTTCTTCTGACCACACCATCTGCTGGTCACCCCGACTTCATCACTCTGTGCTATTCTGGGCTGGCAAATGAGACTAGAATGATGGTCTTCTCTAGTAAGCACCCAGGGGCCCAACCTTCGCTAATGCCTTAAACTTCCCTTCTGTGGGTTCTAGATTTGGGCAGCCTTTCATTCTCAAGACCTTCAGTTCAGCTCTCTGATGTATGTCTCCAGGTTTGTCAGGAAGAACTCAGTGCTTAGGGACTGAAGTCTTGTCCATTGGGTGGGAAAGATTGAGAATAACTCAGTGTGTTCCTTCCCCACTTATGGGAATTTCAGACAGGCTTGTGGGAGAGATGGATGAATGGATGGATGTTTTTTATTAGCGTACTTCTAATTAGTGCTAGATAACAACGTGCAAGATACTGCATTCTGCTACACAGGAGGGCATCCAATACATATGTCATATTTGTGTAGCCAGGGAGGTAGAAATTCAGTTAAGGGATATAGATCATTAAATGTATGAGTTTAAAATACAGTCACAAAAGGACATGAAAAATGATAGCAGAGCAGAAGGTAAGGCATAAGGTAAACATAAGGCATAAGGCAAGCATAAGGTATACTTAGCCCATCAGGAAATAAAGATGGATTAGAAATAGGACTCATTTAACATCTGTGGTATGCCAGCCCCCATATCAAGTCCTTTCATACTTTCTATTTTATCTTATCTCCCCAAATTACTTAAGTTAGCCTTCATGACTTTTATCATAAAGATGAGAAAATCGAGTCTCAGAGAGGTAAAGTTAATTGTGTCAAAGGTCACCTAGACTTTAAGGCAGTAGATTGAAGATTCTGGCTCACATATGTTCCTGTGAGAGCAGAAGCTTTCTCAGGAGGTAAAGGGCTGAAATTGGCTTGTTTATCTCTAATACAGAATAGTGAAACATAGTATATGCTACATCAGGACTCGCTGAGGATTTCACTAAATATGCAGATTTTAGGGGCTCATCATAGAGCTATTATAAAACAAATTTTGGGGAGTGGGGTCTAAGATCTGAGTTTTTGAGAAATTTAAAAAATAGAAAAAAAGATAGAGAATGACTTGCATCATTTTAACAGGTGTACTTAAGTATAATTTAATGCAGCAAATTTATCCATTTGATGTGAGCAGTTCTATGAATTTTGATGATCACACAATTATGTAACCATCACAATGGAGGATATAAACTGTGTCCAACTACCTCAACAGTACCAGGTGTCCCTTGGTAGAAAATTCCCTTCTCCCACCCTGGTCGCTGTTGTGTTTCTGTCCTTGAGATTTTGCCTTTTCTAGAATATCATATAATGGAATTTTACACTATTGTTAATGCCTTTTGAGTTGGGCTTCTTTCACTGAATGTAATGCTTTTCAGTGTTCCATGCTGTAGCATGTACCAAGTTTCTTTCTTTCTAGTGCAGAGTGTTAGTCTATTTGTATTCTTTATCCATTCATCAGTACAAGAACATTTGGATTGTGTCCAATTTTTCATGCTTATGAATAAAGCCAATATAAATACTTGATGCAGATTTTGTGTGTTTGTGTGTGTTTGTGTGTGTGTGTGTGTGTGTGTGTGTGTATGTAATTCTACAATTTATTTAACTAAATTCCTAGGAGTGGAATTGCTGGTTCATATAGAAAGTGTATGTTAACTTTATCAGAACTGCCAGACAGTTTTTCAAAGTAGCTGTATCACTTCTCATTACCACCCGCAGCATGTAAGAATTCTAGTTGTTTTATAGCCAGCCCACCATTAGGTGTTGTCAGTTTTCTTTTCTTTTAGTAAAACATTCTAATAGAAGTATGGTTACCACCATACTACTTTCATTGTAGTTTTAATTTGTAGTTCCCTAATTGATAATAAAGATGAGCATCTTTTCATGTTCTTACTCTTTATCCTCATCTCTTCTTTAAATTATCTGTTTGAACTCTTGACCATTTTAATTTTCTTATAAAAGAATTGTGAAAAAAAAGAATTGTGACAATCATTACCCTAAGTACATGTGTGAAGACACGAATGGTGTGAAAATACTTTGTGTACTATCAGTAACTTGAAAAAATGTGCTCTGTATGTGTAATATGAAATGAATTGCATTCTGCCATCGTGTATAACAAATTAGAATAAATAATTTAATAAAAAAGAATTGTGATAGTTCCTAAAAGTGTTGGTTATCATCTTTTAAAATATATTTCTTTAGTTGTAGAGGGACAAATACAGTTATTTTGTTTATTTATTTATTTATTTTAAAGAGAGAGAGAGAGAGAGGGAATTTTTTAATATTTATTTTTTAGTTTTCGGTGGACACAACATCTTTATTTTATTTTTATGTGGTGCTGAGGATCGAACCCAGTGACTCACACGTGAGGGGCAAGTGCTTGCTTTACTGCTGAGCCACAACCCCAACCCCAGTTACCAATCTTTGATCAGATATATGTTTTGCAAATATTTCCTTTCCCACTCTGATTTGTCTTTTCACATTCTTGATAATGGCTTTTGAAGAAAAAGTTTTAATTCATGAGTTTAATCTATGAGTTTTTTTTTCTTTTCTTTGTGCATTTTGTGTCTCATCTGAAATCTATGTCAAACAAAAATTACAAAGATTTTCTACGTTCTTTAAGAGATTTTCTCCTACATCTATAAATGTAAACTAGGATCAGTTTTGAGTTAATTTTTGTATATGGTATGAGGCATGATTTAAAGCTTTTTTTTTTTTTTTTTTTTTTTGCATGTAAAGTTTCAGTTTTTGCGGCCACATTTGTTAAAGGGAAAAAAAAAAACAAAACTCTTGTATTTTCTCCATTGAATTACCCTTGTGCTTTAGTTAAAAATCAACTGAAAATATACACGTGGGTTTATTTATGGACCCAATATTCTGCTTCATTACTCTATTGTCTGTCTTTTCATGAGTGTCTCACTGTCATGATTATTGTAGCTTCATTTTAAAATCAGGTAACATGCATCTTCCAACTTTGATTTACTTTTTGAAAGTGCTTAAAAAAGTCTTTCATATCTATATGTAAGAACCAACTTGGTGATTTCCATAGAAACTCCTGGAATTCTGATAGGGATTGCATTGAATTTGTAGATCAATTTGGGGAGAGTTGATATCTTGATTGTAGTGAGTCTTCCAGTTCATGAACATAGTGTACCTTTCAGCTTATTTTGGTGTTGATTTCTCCAATCAAATTGGTTTTTCAACATATAAACATATAAATCTGCATGTTCAGTATTTTGTTAGATTTATTTCTATTTTGTGCCCTCAAGGACTACTGTAAATAGTCAGTTTCCAATTGTTCATTACTAGTGAAGAGAAATATAATTGAATTTTTTAGTGTTCAACCTGTAAAACATGATTTTATATATATATATATATATATATATATATATATATATATATATATATATAAAATAAATTAATTAACCCATCTATCACCTCACATGCTGTAAATCACATCTCTAGAGGTTGTTCATCTAATAACTGAAAGTTTGCACCCTTTAATCAACATCTCTCCCATTTCTCCCACCTCCAGCTCCTGACAACTAATGTTCTGCTTCCTATTCTTAAGAGTTTGATTATTTTAGATTCTATATATAAATGAGATTATATAGTATATGTCTGGCTTATTTCACTTAGCATGGTATCCTTCAGTTTTGTCACAAATGGCAGAATTTCCTTCCTTTTTATGTCTGAATATCATTCCAGTTTTGGACATGTATGTGTGTGTGTGTGTGTGCATTTGTATCACATTTTATTTTTCAACTCATCCATCTATGAGCACTTGGGTTATTTATGAGTCATGGCTATATTAAACAATGCTGTAGTGAACATGGAGGTGCATCTATTTCTTCAAGATACTGATATTCATGTCCTTTGGATACATACCTAGAAATGGCATCACTGGATCATGCGATAGTGCTGTTTTAATTTTTCGCATCTTTTCTTTCAAATTTGTACCTTTTAATCTTCTATGGCAAAAATAGTACTTAAAATCTGTGTGCTGAATGAGAATCCAGAAGGTTTGGAAATAGAGGAATTAGAATGGAGACAAACTGTTCCCTGTGTTCTAGCTTCTCAGGATTTATTGTGATTGGAATCACCTGAGGATCTTATAAAATGAAAATTCATTTAGTTGACCTCAAGTGGGATGTAAGGTTCTGCATTTCTGTCAAGCATTCAGTGATAATGTTGCTGATTTATGGACCACACTTTAGGTATCATTCTAGACTGTGGAGTTTAGATAAGTTTGGTCATTAGTTAAAAAAAAATTAATGTTAAGTATTTTTTAATGCTATTAGTACATAGTACTCTCTGAAAAGTTTTGACTTCTAGACAGTAGGAAAAAAATGGTTAGAAGGATCTAAGCAAAATGTTGACTCGTTGTCATTTGAAAACCAGAATTTTGTCAACATGTATAGTAGAAATATTGGAGAAAGGGGAATCCTTTGAACAAGAGAAAGGGAACCCCCATTCTGTTACCTTGGGTGGATTAGAAAAAAAAATAGGTGAATGCAAACATTGTGATAATTCTCTGTTTTCTCTTTGGTGCTGCAAGTGCTTTAGGACATACTCTTGGTGTTATTTATCTATTACAGTTGGCAGGAAAATATTGTGACTGTCTCTTTGAACTTGGCTTAGAGGCTGAGAATTATGGGAATTACCAAGCATGCTTTGCAACCCTTGACCAGTCTGCAGGGGGTAGCTCTCCTTTCTATTTATATTTTCACAGCTTCCTTATGCATAAGCTGATTCTGAACTCCTTTCATCATACTTTTTTTTTTTCCCTAAGTAGTTGATCTAAGCAAAGGGTAACCATCAGGTATTATTTTTTTCCAACTTGGATCAATTGTTATTGGCTGAGGGGTTACTATGTTGGGAAGGATCCTAAGATTTGTGTATGATTCAGGAGGTATATCTGCTAATGGGGTAGGCATGAAATGTGTGTGACAGGTGTTTTCCATCTAGGCTCATCTAGCAGAAGACTCCTTAAGTTTAATAGTCGCTGGTTTATTAGTTCTGAGCCCCACCTGGGATTTTCCTCTCCCTTCCTTTTTCAGCACCATTGCACCTGCATTTGAAGATAATGTGCAAGTTTGGGCCTCAAGAGTTGTCTCTAATTACCTAGTCAGATATGATTTTGTTTGATGTCTTCTCATTCTTATTATCTATTCTATGCAGTGGACATTTCTAAAAAGTCGATAATGTCCTGAATAAATAAATTAAGAACAAGATTTGTTAGTCTGCCTGGCTAGCTTTCTTTTGAAATAATCAGGTTGTCTGCTCCCTAAAGGGTGTCTCCCAGTAGGGAAGCTGTCATCTGTCATTCTTGAGTCAGTCACTAGAGAACACCTTGTCTTTCCCATGCTTTAACTGTGATGTGATCCACACTCCTCTGGTATAGCATCTCCATGGACAGGTGAGGAAGGTTTATGACATTATCTTCAACATGCCAATAAATTTGCCCTGAAAAAAAGTAGAAGTCAAGTGACTAATTATACTCTGCTTGGGTCATTTTTTTTTTTTTTTTTTTTTGGTCAGGGTCACATTTTTTTCTTTAGCCTTAAGAAAGTGACAAGCTACCTTAGCAAGTTATGCAAGTTAAATCAGAAATGAGTTCTCCATTTGCTCTCCTTTGGTGAAGGGTTTTGCTTGGCAGGAACTGAGCTGGTTCATTTGGACAGTCTTAGTTCTGAATCCAACCCTGTGTCTCACCGACTCGTGATCTTGAGAAAGTCCTTAGCCTCTCTGAGTCTTCATTTCTTTTTTCTTTCTTCTTTTTTTTTCATCTATAAATCAAAAGTAACAACTACCTCCCTGGCTTGATGTGATGGTTTTGGGTGTTCAGAATCTAGCTCCTTCTTCACACTCAATGTCTTAAGTATCCAGTAAATATTCTTTTCCATCATGTTTGAGGAAAGGTCTTTTTTTTTTAATTTGATTTTCCTTTGATCTTAATCACTAAACTGTTTCCAAGTATTACACTGTCATCATGGGTAAGAACCAAATGTGAGTGGACCTGAGGAGGAAGTAAGGTCTTAATAATACCAGGACTCTGACCAGGTGGATGGAGAAGTAGTGCAGTTCAGAGTCTCCATACTGAGTAAATCCTTAAGGAATGGCCAGATTATTAGACCCAGGATCTCATTCATTCAGAGACAAATGAAGTATGATAGGGGGAAAAGTTTAGGGAGACAGCCTCCAAACAAGTCTGAATCCAGGCCAAATTCGGAACTAGGTAATATTGCATTAATTCACGGATTCATCAATCAATTTCAACTGGTCATGTCCTATTTATGTAGCATTTTTTTTTGGTGGCAGCACTATGCTAAACCTTGTCTCAAAGAGTTCATGGTAGAGTGAAAGGGTAATATAATACATGTGGTATATGTCTCTAAAATGATGGAGACAAATATTCTTAAGGCTCAAATATCAAATATATTAAGGCTCTAAAACCAGACCTTTCTTAGTATTTTTTCTCCACCTCAGTCTATCCCTTTTTCCTGAATGTTAAAAAAAAATGTACCCAGAGAGAGATGGTGCATCCCAGTCTTACTTGCATCTTACAATTATTGGGTTCTCTACACAGGAATTTGAGCAAAATGATGGATGCGATTTCTGTGCCCCTTACCTAACAGGAAATCCCTTTCTATGGATTTACACTCTTTCTTCTCCATTGACTGGCAAGGCAATGTCCAATAACCATGGAAGATCTATTACATGCCATTTGACCAGCAGAAACTTAAAAGATTTTGTTGACCATATGAGATTCAAGATACAGGAGTCAGACAAACTCCACATCCAAGCTCAATTCTGGAACACTCTTGGAACCAAGATTTTAGGCACTCCAAAATGGAAATAACTTTTCAAGTCTCCAGGGCACAAAAGGATCAAGATCTTTTCCTAGGGTCTTCTCTCCTTTGCTAGTCTAAGATTTGCAAAATCAATGAAGAAGCAAGGAAATAAGCGTCTCCATTTTACAAATGAGTAGAATGCATTTGGTGACAGGAGGAGTGCTTAAGACAGAATTTAGGGATGATGACGACAGCAACAGGAAAACCAGAGACTGTTTAAAGTCATATTTGAGAAAATAGTGACAGAAAAAGAGAAAGAAGGCCCTTCTTCAGGGCTCATCTTATTCATTCAATGTTGGGAACCAGGAGCTCTCACCCCTCCACATGCAGCCTTATCCTAGCTCCATTCAGCTGAAGCCTCCCCGTCTGCATCTCATGTCCTCACGATTAGATTCTCTGTGGCTTTCAAAGGATCGATAACTATTATAATCTATATAATGGGAGAAAGACCCTTCCCACTCATGCAACATTACTTTACTCATTCATTTCTCAAACAGTTACTGCATACATACACACTTCATGCTGGGAAAATTATAGAGCTGTGTTTCAACGGGAACATGGCTGAGAGATCCTACCCCAGAGAAACATGACAAGAATGTGCAAGAGGCACAAAACACAGGTGCAAGGAAGGTAGGAAATACAGTTGGTTCTCCACACCCTCAGGTTCCACATCCATGGATCCCATCAATCATGGATTGAAAAATATTTGGAAAAAAATAATGAAAAATATATATTTATGTAACAACTATTTACATAGTATTTATATTATTTTTATAATTTTATAATTATATTTTTATAATTTTTATTTTAAATTATCTAGAGATGATTTAAAGTACGTGGGGATGGGTAGGCATATGTAGACTATATGAAATTACTATGCCATTATTTTTACAAGCATCTGAGGATTTGGACATTCATGAGGGGTCCTGGAACTAATCCCTCATGGAAACCGAGGGACAACTGTACAGCAGGATCCAATAGGAACTTCCCAGGCATGCAGAGACACAGCACAAGGCAAGTGTCAGCCGTCTCTCAGTTGCCTGTGTCTGCTGTGATAAAGGCATGTGATTAATTACACACGAAGACTGTATGTATGTTCTCTCATTTGCTAATTGCAATTAGTTGCAGGAGCACTGAACATATTGCTCTTGGTGAATGTCAGGACATTTCACTGGATTCCCCTTGGTTCTCTGTGAAGCCACAATTAACTTCACTAATTATTCCCTTCACCACATGTGCTTCACTTAATGAAGAACCAAACTAATGAATGTTGATCTTTTAAAAACATTTTTTTTTTCTAAAAGCCATCTTGGCTGCCATCCAGTGAACACCAACAACGACTCCTTAGACAAAATCATAAGTATCAAAAGCATCCAAAACTGGTGGAAGAGGAAGCAACCTTGGGGTTCAAGAACACCTTCATCCCTTCTCCAGGGAGGGAGAGGCTCTCTGTGCTGGCAACAAGCCACGTAGCACTTTTAGTTGGAGTGCTTTGAAGTTTTTGCACGCATCTCTGCAGCAACCGATCCTTAGCAACTGCTGATGGTGGAGTTGACACAGCAGAGATGTGTGCCCAGGACCAGGCTAGGAAAATTGGCCCCTTGCAGATGAGCAAAAATCCTGCCCTAAGGCCAGCAGCATACCCAGAAAAGAGCAGAGTCCCCTCCTCTCCTTTATGATAAGGTAACATTGACTTAACTACTCTCTCCCTTAAACTGCTGAAACTTCTCAAAATGTCTGTGACTCTCTAACACCCCCATCTCTGTGTGAATGTGTCTGTCTGTCTGTCTATCTGTGCAGGAAATGGCTTGCTTACTCATGGCTTTGGGTTCTGATGTGCAGGAATCTCACCTTTACCCCATGCTGATTCAGTGTGAAACTCAACATCTTTTCTAATCTCCCCTGGTGCATGTACACACACACCACACACACACACACACACACACACACCCCAAAGCATTCATGCAAATGAGAATTTGGGGGCGGGGATAGCTTCATATCACATTATTCTAAACAAACTCAAATGGCAAAGCTGGCAACTGTATGCTGAGATATCCTCAGGCTCATCACTCCCTGTGGCTCTTCACCCCATCTGATTTCCCCTCTCCTTGTGAGGAGCAACATATTTCTCTCTTTGTCTCTGGCAGAGCAGTTTTATAATTCTCCTCTGAAACTTTGGTGAGTCTCTGCTTCAAGCATGCTCATTGATTTCTTTTTTTTTTTCCCAAAAAGAGCAGGAGGAAGAGAGAATTCTCTCTTCCGTAGGAATTCTCATGCCAGTTGCTAGATCAATGTTTCTTTTCATTCCATCATTACCACAACACATCCCCGGAACTACCACCTAAAATCTCTGGAGCTTCACCAAGGTTTCCAATATATCACCTGGGTTAAGTATTGTAGTAACATGGTGAGCTAGATTTTATCTTATTTTACAGGTAAGTGATGAATATCCTAAGGTGCATAACTTGTTCTTAGTCAAGTGTTCCTTCTGCTTTGTCTCACGCTAAGATGGCTATTCCTTGTAGGTATAGGAGAGATCAGAAAGTAGGGAGCCATCCAACTTGGTCCCTTCTCTCACTTGCTGTCCTTCGAGTGCCATCTTGCTTTTAGGCAACACTCCAGGGTGACTGAAGCAGAGTATGAGAGAAGCCAACTTGCATTGGTTATTTGCAATATTTCTCAGCCTCAACACTATGGAAATTTTCTACCAGAAATTTCTTATTATAGAAGAAGGAGGGATGTCCCAAGCCTTGTCAGATCCCTGGCCTCTACCCACTAGATTCCAGTAGAGCCCCTGCTCCCAACCCCATGTGTTTTAGGAAGCTTTTTCCGCCGCAGTTTTTAAAAGACCTGACCTGAACAATCGTAGAGGAGTAAAAGTTTATTTGAGGGCTCATGGTTTCAGAGGTCTCAGTCCATAGACAACAGGCTTCATTCCTCAGGGCTTGAGGTGAGGATGAACATCATGGAGGAAGAGTGTGGTGGAGAGAAGCAGCTCACATGATGATCAGGAAGCAGAGAGACTCCACCCTCCAGATACAAAATATATACCCAAAACTATGCCCCCAATGCCCACCTCCTCTAGCCATATCCTACCCAAATTTAGTATCCACTCAGTTAATCCCCATCAGGATTAACTGAGCTTTTGGGGGACATCTCACACCCAAACCATAACATCATGGTTGTGACAAAGATTTCTTCAGACTTTGCCAGATGTCCCCCTGGTTGAGGACCACTGGGATATGGTTACAATTCATTGTGATGATGTTTTTTTTTACTTTTCTGACTTGGACTGGGAAGTTATGATTGACATCTCAGAAGAGAGGTGCAAAACATGCACGGTCCATGGTAAAAATGGGAAATTTTTGAGCTTTGTGTTTTCTTTTTATTGAAAAGAGGTCAATGTGCCCTCACATTGGTGGGACATAAGTTTTTCTGATGGAGGATTGCTACTGACAGTGGTCTTTTCTCTCTCTCTTTCTTTCTTTCTTTTTTTAAACAAATGGCTCAAGAAGTGCCAAGAACTCTCTGTAAATCTGTTTAGGGAAAAGTTGGGACATTTGAACAGCTTTCCACTGTGAAGGCATAAATTGTTGGGAGAGACAAATATGAGCTGGAGAGATTTAAAAGTGTGGCAGACAGTAATCCTGGTATTTTGTGTTAATTGTTTTTCTCAAGCAGGAGGCCTCCTGCAATTTACATTCTGGAGTGGGATGATCGCTGAGCCAGACAGCTCTTCACCTCCAGAAAAGACAGTAGGGACATGAGAGCTGCCTGAGAGATGAAAGGGAAGGTGAGAGCTCTGCTGCCTCAAGGTTCTTATTTGTCCCATCAGTGGTACTGTCACATGCTCTAGGGTTGGCCAAGCTGAGAATAGATGGCAGGACCCCTTCCCATCCAAGGGCTCGACAGTGCTGTGCAAACAAGGCGGGTGGCAGAAGATGCTTGAGGTTTAGTTTGCCTAACCCTCCCCATGCATGATCCTGCCAAACCTTGAGGTCAGGGGACTGGAGGGGGAGCAGAGACTTCAGAAGGAACAGAGGTTTTTCCAACCCTGTCTTACATACAGGGCAAGCTAGAAAAGAATTCTTAGGAAGAATAATCCCAGCATTCATCCATTCATTCTTTAACAAGTAGAGAAGGGATGTGCCGGGGAATGTGCTAGAAATACAATGTTCAAGGCCAGGTGTGGTGGTACCCACCTGTAATCCCAGCAGCTCAGGAGGCTGAGGCAGAAAGTTCATGAATTCAAAGCCAGCCTCAGCATCTTAGCAAGGCCCTAAGCAACTCAACAAGACCCTGTCTCTAAGTAAAATATAAAAAAGGGATGGATTTGTGGCTTAGTGGTTAAATGCCCCTGGGTTCAATCCCAGGTACCAAAAAAAAAAAAAAAAATAGAGAAATATAATAATGTTAATTGGTGAATAAAACAAGAATATCTTTAAATCTTTGATTGGTGCATGTATAGTTTTAATTCTTAGTAATCTGGTAAAGCTCAGGGGCAGTTGTGAAGAGGAAACGGGAGAAGTTGGGTCTCTCCTCAGCCAGCATGCTCCTTTGCTTCAGTCTTTCTGTGGGCGCTTGGCACAGCAGCTAGTCCTCCTTACCCCAAACTACAGAGACGAGATCAGCCCCTCTTGCCCTTAGTCGGGCTCAGGCATGGGGCTGCCTGCAGACTTGAGTAGAATCATGGTCACAGAGGCCCTGGAAATTAAGCAGTAGCAAAAGATGTTTATTGATTAAGGTGTGGTCAGCAGGACCCTTGGAGAAACAGTGGCACTGACACATTGACAGGGACAGGTGAGAGGTGTGGACTTTCATGCCAACCGAGCCAAAGCCAGAACCATGTTCCCATGGGGTTTGTGGATTTAGAAGGTGGCAGTGAAAGAGCAATCTTTTCCTGGAAGATGCTCATGGTCCTTTATGCTGTCAGACAGATACCCAGATGTCCCGTGGATCCTTGCTCAGCTCATCCTACCCACTGCTGACCCCTCTGACCAACAGCATCCCCAGGCCCACCACTCTTTATGGAAAAAGTCAGATTTAATCCAAAATGGAATGAATAACCTCAGAACTCTTAAATCCAGTTGGTGTAGGACCAAAGAAAGCAGAAAGTGGACATGAGGGTCAAAAAGAGGGGAGAATCCTTGACCCTCTGTTCAGCTTGTGTTCAGGACCAGGATTACCACAAATTGATACATTGTTCTGGTACAGGATAGAGAAAAGTGCCCCTTCCTCTGAACAGACAAAACCTGGACTGAAGGCTGTTGGCTTGGCAAGCGAGGCCAGCTCTGGATTTCAGCTCCCACTTAAGCCAGGTCCCAACCTGCGTCACCATACGCATTGCCTGGATCAGAACTAGGAGCTCATGCTAAGCCTTAAGCTGCCTGAAACCAGAAGGGTTTCTGAATGGCTTGCTGAAGGGGGATTTGGTGAGCAAATAATCACATCTGGTTATGTGAAGAGCAGCTAGCTGTTGGTGTACCTAAGCTAATTGTTAAGTCAACTGGCACTTCTGATGCTGTTATTGTTCACTGCAATTTCTCTTGCTGTTTCAAAGGCTTTGGGGGGAACTTTAACCAGATGTGCCAAAATAAAGTAAACCTCAGGGCTGTCACCTTAATATTTAGGTGCCAGGGTGGTACAGGCCTATAATCTCGGTGGCTTGGGAGATTGAGGCAGGAGGATCATGAGTTCAAAGCCAGTCCCAGCACAAGTGAGGCACTAAGCAACTCAGTGAGACCCTGTCTCTAAATAAAATACAAAATAGGGCTGGGGATGATCTCAGTGGTCAAGTGCCCCGGAGTTCAATCCCCAGTTTCCCCACCTCCCAAAAAAGATTTGGGAAATACAGGCAGATTCCACTGCTAAGAATGCCTTAGGGTCAGGGGAACCTGCCAGTTTTCTCTAGTGGGAAGACAGGTGGAGGGGAAAGACTAAGATTCTCTGTTTGTGTCATTTAAGTCCCATGACCCCCCTTGAGGCAAGTGCTTTCAACCCCATTCTACATAAAAAGATTCTGAAGCTCAAACAATTAGGCACCTTGCCCACAGTGCAGGAGTTAAAGTAGAATTGGGTTTGGTCCCAGGTCTTCTCATCAGCAGCCTGTGTGAAGAAAGTGAAAGCAGATTTCTTTGGAGTTGCTGTCACTGTTTGGAAATAGACTCAAGCGATGGTGGCCTCTGGCATTGGCTAAATTCCTCTTGCCACCTGTGCTGATGAGGTGTTTGTCTTTGCTTCTCTGGGGTGAGTAATCCTGTGTTGGAAACATGCAGGTTAATGTACAATGATTGTCGTCTGATTGGCCAGGAATTGAATGATTAAGAGGAAGAGGAATTTTCTGCTGAAAGCAGCCTGGATTTGCTCTCCCCTGAGAAGATCAATCTGAGGTACTCTGGGCACCCAGTGCCTGTCAGGGAGGAGGGCCATATGGGAAACCTAGTGTCATCTTGAAAAAAATTCCCGGAACTGAGCAATACATAGTCATTCTCAACTGATGCTGAATTTGCGCCTTGAACATCTGCGCTATGACTGAATTCAGCCTTATTGTAGTCCTTATAAGAAGAAAAAGGAGGCCACATCTCAGTAGACTATGTGTCCCTGAGTTGCAGAGACCTAACACTGTGCCTAGGTCTACTCTCTAAATTATCAACGAGAAAAGAGACACCTGTCTTTAGCATGAGAGTTTAAACCATCTGCCATGGAGGGCTCTTTCCTCAGGGGCCCAGAGACAAATTTTGACTTCATGTTAGTTTTGGTTGCTTTTCACAGAATTTCCTTGCTTTGAGGCAAGCAACTGAACAACCTCTAGTCTGAGAAGCAAAGGTTATTGTGTGTGTGTGTGTGTGTGTGTGTGTGTGTGTGAGAGAGAGAGAGAGAGAGAGAGAGAGAGAGAGAACGCACATGAGAATGAAATGTAGTGGTATATAGGTAGGAAAGAACCATCCATCTATCCTTGATCTACAAGAAATCTAGGGTAGATATAAACTAAGCCCCCATATGCTTCTGGTCTGCCCTAATAACATCTATCCAGATGTCCGTGGTTTTTAAAGGCTGCCCACGTGCTGAAGAACTGTGCTTTGTTTGCCAATGGCTATATATGGAAGAGGCCAGGGTTTCTCACTTCTATTCTTTTTCTTTAAGTTCCTGAAAAAAGTATCTATTTGCTTAGCACCAGCTGCTTGAGGAGTCAAACTGGAAATTACAAGTCAGGCATGAGGACAACTAGATGTCCATTTTGCTGATCACTTGAAATGATAAACTTTATGACTTAGGAGAGTGTTGAGTTGTGTTATTGCCTTTAGGTGAACTGAGAATATGGCAGAAGAGAAGAATTGATTAACCCATTAGTACAGGGAAGAGAGCTGGGTGTTCTTGGATCAAAGATCCTGACTTGACTGAAGTACACAACTTGAATCAGACCAATCATGGTGGCCAGCTTTGAAGCCCAATCCTGGGCTCCCCACCTACTTGTAGAATATGAGATTGGGAACTTCCCCAAACCACAGGGACTAAGAATAAGGGGGGAGGTATAGTTATTAGGGGGAAAATAGATTTTAGGCAGGAGGAAACCAATACAAAATGTGTCTGTGGCCTCCAGTAAGTCTTTAAGTTCCATGAACATGGAGCACACATCTATTTTGTTTACCAATTCATTGCTACTGTCTTTCATAGCACACAGAACATGGTAGACATTCAATAAATAATTGGATAACTGAATAAGTGAGTGAATGAATGATTGAATGCTTGGCATTTAGGATTTTTTTAGTTCTTGGATGAGCTCAGTGATGATCTCAGGTTAAAGAGGAAGATAAAGATCAAACAAATTGGTCACTTTTTTCAACATTCTTTTGTAGTTTTAAATCTGAGTTATTATTATTTTTTGGTTTATATCCTATACGTTTAGAGAACTGATAGTTCTTTGAGAGGTTCTTCAATATAAGACACTGGTTGAAAATTAGAAGACATCTGCCTACCTTTGTTTCCATCTCCCAGTATCTCTGAGTAAGATTACTCCTTCCCAGTAAACACATCGAAGCTCAACACAATTCTCTATCTGTGGCTATTTAAACCATTTTCCTTTTGTGTATATAATGTCTTCTGTATGGGTGTGTTTACTACCTCCTGGCAGAGCGAGTTGCTCAAGAAAGAAGCAATACTTGCTATAGGCTTTTTATAGTCTAAAAGCCATTGCCTTTTTAATAGAAAGCGACATGTTTTGGATGCGTTTCCTAGGAAGTCAGGACCAGTCAGCTGAGTGTGGAGGGCCTGTGAAATGATTTGTGATGGAGGTCAGGATTAAGCTGCACTGTGGAGGACAAATAGGATTTTGATAGATAAAGGGGAGGAAAAGGGGTGTTTTAGCTGGTGAGATAGAACAGATAGAGCAAAGGCTTGGAATTGGGGAGGACTGTGATTTATCAGAAGAAAAGTGCATGGCTGGAGTGCAGCCATGTGATAAAGAGAATGAGGAGGTACGGGAGGGCGGGGGATTGTTGAGGATTTGCCACTCCCCTTGCTAGTGAGTGGAGGACTGGGGTTTCAGGATTGGGGCTGAGGCTTCACTAGGAATAAATTGAGGTTAGTGCATCATGGATTATATAGCAAGGGCAATCCAAGATGTGTCCTGAGTCGGGGAGCCAGAGGGGTGGTCTGTCCAAAGTGCATGATCAAAGGAACTTCTCTAATACAGGCCCCACCCACAGAGACAGCACAAAGAGGCCTCTGATCTGAGGGGAAAGGAAGAAATCTGGTCCTAAAGCAAAGAGAAGGGTAAGAGGAAATAGGTAAGGTGGGAGAGTGGAGGATTGGGTTGATAGAATTTGTTTGGATGGACCAATGGGTGGCAGACCCAGGGGAGGCTCAGTAGTTATGATGTCCTCTTGGGGCTTCCTGTCATGAGGGCACAGGGCCTTGCCCACAGTTCATGAACAAATTGCTGTCAAGGGCTTTCATCACTGTTCCAGACCAGAGGGTTGGGCTTCACCTCAGTGATACCCCTATAGTGTGTATAATATCAACCCTCCCTTGGTCTCTCCCTTTCTTTGCCTGTTCTTGCATTGAAGCAGGTCTCTTTCTCTAGAGTGCTGATTCCAAAAATACAAAGATGAAAAAATTGAGGATTTTAGCAAGAACTTTTTGGGGGAACTTGGAAGAGGAATTGTGCTGTCTACCACAGAGCAGAATCTTCCTAAAATTCCCTTTAGAATTTCTCTGCACTGTAATTCCTGTCCCCAGCAACCCTTTTATCTTCTTTGTTTTCCTTCTTCTGCTAGCCTCTGCAAATCCAAGCTACAGCCCCCAACAATCAGAGCTCACTGTGTTCACAACTTGCCCAGCAAATCCAATGTGAAAAGGGATTGTCTATTTTTGCATCAAGTATGTTCCTTGGAGGACTTCATGGCTTAATTTCAAGCACCTTATAAGGATGTTTGTCCCATAAAACAGAGAATTATGTAGGAAGAAATTCTCCCACAGGGTTTCTTATAGGAGGCCACCTGAAGTTGCTGAGCACAGAATGGTACATAAGAGGGTGAGTCTGGCATCCCTGTGAGGGTGCCGGAAGGTAAAGGGGATATAAGGGGGTGGGGGGACTCAGCAATCAATCAAAGTGAAGATAGTTGCCATGCCTAAGCGGGAAGTGGGGAGGGGTTGGAAGGCAGGGTACCAGAATGAACACATGAGAACAGAAAGATGATAACTGGTCAGATGGGTGCCTGACACAGGCGGAGCCCTCAAGATGCAGCAATGAACCAGATGGGCGCTTGCCTTGGAGCAGCTTAGAGAGGAGGAGAGTCATGGCTATTGAAATGATGCAAAAGCAAAGAGAAAAAGGAGAAAATGGAAAATACACACCTCCTGGATTGAAGGACTAAACAGAACACCCCATAGGCATTCTAGAAAGCAAAGGTCAATATGACTTAGAGCTTTAAGCAAAACACAGTTTCCATTAAGCACTTCCTCCTTATGGCTTTCATTTTTTTCAAAACTGTAAAGAGCACTCTTGTCTTTCCAGGTTTCCAAATCGGCAATGGGGGTGATTAAGATAAAGTATTTTGATCAGAGGCAATTTGAAAAGGGCTTTAAAAGTCCTCATTACCTCTCGATCCTGCCTGCTTCTTGGCGTGTACTGGTGCCAACCAAGAACTCAGCAGACCTTTTAATCATAACAACCTTTGTGGTTGTTTGTTTCATTGCTTCTTAATGAGCTTGTTCTTAATGCTAACACTGGTGAAGGGGGCTGGTCTTATCAACCCTGTTCTTTAGGACAGAGCAGGCCTCTCTGGGGCTGGAGTCCAGTGGGGCTCTGTCTGCAGACGCTTGGCATGTATCTCCATGTCACAATGCCTTACTTGTGGGCTCAGATACACATCTTTACTGACACTGCCTTCGGGCTCACTGTTTGTGACATCTGACATCGCCATACTCACTATTATGTCCACAGTTGTCACTGGTCACTCAGTTGGGTCAGACACGTGTCGATGCTGGTCCCAATGCCACAGACATTTGCCCATTACAGCAGCTGACCTTTTATGAGGGTTCAGACAGAAGCAGGATTGCTGCAGAATTAATGTTCTGCTTCTGTCTTCTTGTATTTTCCATGCTTCAGAGCAGAGGGGCTATAACTCAGATGTCAGCGGAGACCTTTTTGCCACGTCTGGAGCTTGTGAAATTCCGTGTGCTCGTGGGGGATCTAACAACTTCCTGCTTTCCCAGGCTTTGCTCTGTCTCCATTTTGGGGCTATTCCTTTCCAACTTCTGTTGCCGGAACCTGAAACTCAATCCCTTCTCCAAGGAATTTGCTCTGATGTAAGAATTTATCTATCTAGCTCTCTTTTTATTTTACTTTTTCAAGCCTTTACTACTGCACCACAGGGAGGGGTCACATCATGGAATAGCTGGCCATTTATACTGGCATTTTCTCTTTCTTCTTCCTTCCCTGGTGCAAAGGCCTCTCCATTCTCCGTTTTCCAGAATCCAATGCTTTCTACTCCTGAGCTTTGGGGATCTCTGCTTCAACTAAAAGCAGTTTGCCAAAGAATTTCTGAAAAAAAGTAAAAACAAAATATCTCTCTCTCTCTCTCTCTCTCTCTCTCTCTCTCTCTCTATATATATATATATATATATATATATATATATATATATTCCTGAAAGGAATACTGATTGATTTTATTTCTCATTTTAAAAGATTAAAATGGAAATTATTTGGTATACTTTTGGTATACAGTGAAGAACTTTTCAGAACTTTGATCAAGAGAGCTTCAACTTATTTGTATGGACCCATCGTGAGCTAGTCCACCTCGATTCCCTTCCACATTCTTTCCTCAGAGTTATTAAGCCTTGAAGTCAAATAATCTCTTCTTCACCCTGTTCTTTCATCCTCCATGCCTGTCTACATGCTGTTTTTTCCTCTTGGAATGTTCATCCTTCCTCCTCATCTGGAAAATTCCTGTGGTCTTTGAAGTTGTGGCTCCAAGAGTCTTACCATCTCCTTCTTTGTGCATTCTTCTCACTATTCACTTGGACCCACTGAGTGGATTCCACCAGAGCATTTTTTTATTGAATTTGCTTGCTGCTTTCTAACTGCTTTGTCACAAGACATGAACTCCTCAAAAAAAGGGATCATCAATATCCATCCTTCCTTGATCACTACTTGGCGAACACAAGGGTTCAATGGACTTTTGTTGAACGAGCGAGTGAATGCAAGCATCATGTTGACAGGGTGACAGGGTAATGCAGTCCATCTGATTGGCTTCTGTGGCCCAATCTCTCTGAGTTCCTGTTGTCAAAAAAAAAAAAAAAAAAAGAAAGAAAGAAAGAAAGAAAGAAAGAAAGAAAGAAAGAAAAAAAAAATCAACAGTAGGCTATGAAAATTAAGTCATAGGTATGTGTGTCCCATTTGGAAAAGAAATCTTCTTCCCCAGGTGGTTCTCAATTTTTCAAATAACTTTCTAGAAGTTCTGCTAGACTGATCTATGTGAAATTCCTGAAGTACTTTCCAGAAAAGTCAAAGAGGTTTTCTGATAAAAGGGATAAAGCCTGTGAACTATGAGCTAAATAGTACAAGAGTCGCCTTGGTGAATAGTGAAGGTAGGGAACTGGCCTCTTTCAGCTCTCTTTCTAGTATCTCAAGGGATTTTTAGGAACTTCACATAGCAAGGGGATGCTGCAGGTGGCACATACCTGGCATGCTTTTTTCTAACCTCTCATCCTTTTTCCCCATAGCAGACACAGGACTCTTCTCCACTGAGCTAACCTGAAGCTCTAGAACCTTGTCAAGACAGGGTTTCAGGCAGCCATTTTCCATCAGTCTGATCTGGCACATGAACCATGTGTCTAGACTCTGTGCTGACCTCTGTGAACTATCCAAAAATGGTGGGGGGCACACCTCTCATCTTGGAGACTTCTCGTGAATTTTCTCACTCTTATCTCAGCTCCAGTCTCTGTGAGGGGCTCTGAAAAACCTCCTGCTTAACCCCACTTAGCTATGTAAATCCTGTGGCTTCTACGTGTGAGTCTAAGAAACTTGTCCTTGCCCCTCTATTCCTCCATGGGCCGCCACCCTCATGTGGTTGAAGGAGGAAGCCAGATATCCTGGCCCTGTCTCTACTATTTCGTATCCTTGGCAAATGACTTTAACTCACCACAACCTTGTGAGGTAGGTGTTGTGATTATGTTTAGCACAATGGAAAAAGAAGTTGAGAATTAACATATGTGAAGGTGTTTGACAAAGAGCCCAAAATGTTGGTGCTCAAAATATGTGTTCTGAGCAAGGCGGGTGGGAAGGAGAGTAATTGAAGTAGACAACTTACTTGCATACACACACACACACACACACAACAAACAAACAAACAAACAAAACAAACGTCAATCCAAGCTCTATCAATCTAAACCAAATTAAACCAAACCTAAACAAACAAAAACAAAACCCTGGCAGCCCAATCCCTGTGCAGCCATCTGTCATCATGACACGGAAGGGGACTTTTCCTGCTAGTATCCTTCTTTGCCCTCAGCGCTGAGCTGAGAGAAAGGCCTTCTGTTCTCTGTAGCTGATCATTCATCAGCACGCACCTTCAAGCTTCTCTCCAATTCTCTGTCTCCCAATTAGCCAAAGAAATAATTCAGCCAAGAGATGCAGGCACATGTGTTGACTGACAAAGGGATCCCTCTGCCTCTGCAGAATAGAAATGAATATTCCGCGAAATATCATGCAAACACTCCCTGTGGCAATTTGTGACCCAAAGTCCCTCTGGTTCTCAGTGAATCTCTGGTGTTTAATTATGCTGAGGGTTTTCAGAATCAGCCTCTAGCAGTTTCCTCTGAAAACACCTTCAACCACTTCATGGAGTCTTAAGTAGATAGATCAGGGAAATAACAGTTTAAGGAGCTGATTGGAGTCTGGGATAATAAGCCAAGACTGGGTCCAGGACTCTGGGCCTAGTTTAAGTACTAAGGGCCACATAGATTAATTTTTGATTAGCACCATGGGGTGTTTGGTGTATGAAAAGAGGGCCGCTAGCTCAGCCCAGAAAATGTGTCCCAGGGAGTGACATCTGCAGAGGTTCTGGGCTCTTCAAAGAGAGTCCTCTGAAAGGGGAAAACAAGTCACCTTAATATTGGCACAGAGGTTTTGGGGGGAGTATGGCATTTGAGTCTCCTTTGAATCACCTGTGGCTTTCCCTTTTGTGATTCTGAGAAATGTCTTCTTGTGTTTTAATGAATTTGATGATGAAGGCGATGTTATTGCTAATCTTCATTGAGCCTACTGCACAGTGGTTGGCATGTGGCAAGAACTTTATACACCACGTCCTTGAATCCACAACAATGTTCTCTGAAGGAGATAAGTTTTTATCCCAAAGTTGCAGATGTCTGGGACTTGGGGAGCCTGAACTGAGGCTCAGGCAGGATGGTAACTTGCCCAGGGCCTTGGAGCTGGGAAAATATGAAGGAAGTTGACAAACCCAGGCTGTCTGACCTAGTCCAAGCTCTTCACTGCCAGGTCCTATTTTTTTTTTTTTTTTCCTTTTAGACAAAAGGGAATCAATGCATCACTGACTCTGAAAAGCCATGGCGATCTGTGAAGCTGGGACCTGACATGTAAAGAACCTTACCTTTGGTATCATCATTGCCAGATGCACTCGAGTTCACCACATTGACCTGGCAGAAGTGTTCTGGGGCTTCACAACGTGTTTTTATGTCTCAGTGTTTTGTGGCATGGCTTTGGGTCCTTCAGGTACGGGGGATTTACAACCTGATTTGATGCCTGATGTGACTTACTGTGTTCTAATTGCAATCAGTGAGAAGTGGGAAAGAGAAAGCCTTTACTCAAGCTCTCGTTTCCCAAACATGAGGGAACTGTGGAGCACGCCTTGCCCGAGGTCATGCAGTTCCACATCGACAGAGTTACAACCAGACCCAGCCTGGTCTATTTTGATCATTCTACTGCTTTTTAAAATGTCAGATGCACTGTTTCTCTGAAATAAGATATTATTTACTTTCCTATGATTGACTTAGGAAAAAAAAATCAGAATTTAGGAAAACCAGAGGTATATACGGAAGACATTGAGATTAGTGGAAGAAAACTTGGATACTTTCTTATTTCTTCATTTATTTATTTATCTAACATATGCTGAGTGGATATATTGATTATAGAGCCAGTCTTTAGTACTAGTTGTATCTCAGTGTTTGTTTCCTCACAGAAATATACCCAAATTAAACTTGGAAAGACTATTTTTTAGAACTGTTGAAATTCATAAAAAATTTAAATGTGGAAAAAGTTTTGATCTCATTAGTAGTCAGAGAATTGCAGTTGTACACATTACTGAACCACTACTTTTGCTTTTACTTGTTAGAACACATTAAAGATAATGCCTAATGCTAATGAGAAAGTCATGGAAAAGACAATATCAAATAGATACTAATATACAATTTTGGAAAGTAATATAATAAATTGGCAAGAGCTATACAAGATCGATACTCCTTGACCCAGTGGCTCCATTTCTGTGTTCCAATTTTGAGTAGGTAGATTCTAAGAAAGCATCTATATATGCAAAGGTGTTCAATGATCCTTTGACTATTAGATGAAACACAAAAACAACTTAACTGCTAAGTCAGATGGATGATACTTAAATAAATTATGGTCTATCCATACAGTAAAATGCTATGCAGCAAATAAAGAAAAATGACTATCATGAGGTTTCTATAGTAACATGGAAAATGTTTGATACAATGTTAATTTACAGCAGGAAACATTCATTATTACTGTACAGATGATGAGAGCTTCAAAAAAGAAAAAAGTCAAATGCTCAAAATATTGCAATAGGGTGAATTAGTAGGTTGTTTTATTATTTTGTATTGTTTGAAGTTTCTGAGATGTTTATGTTCCCATTGTCCTTAGAGGTAGAATACTGTGTCACTTAGGAGCAGTAAGATTACCGAGTTCCCTTCTCTTCAAAATAGGCTGATGACTGCATATATTTTGTAAGATGGATGTGAGGATCAGAAGAGATGATAGGGGCGAGCGGTCCCACAGTGCCTGATTGGCTGAAATATGTTAATGGATATTGCTGTCATTTTATAAGGAATTTGAGTGCATTGTTTAATGTTAATGATGAAAAAAAAAGTGAACTGAATGGCATCTAAGGGTCTTTTTTTTTGTTCTAGATTTTAATACTTCTCATTTTAAACATGGTACTTAAAGAGGTTTTTTTTTTTTTTTTTTTTTTTTAATGATAGAGATGCATTTGTAGATCAACATGGGGCCCAAATGTTGTGCCTGCATTATATAGTTTGGAAGATAAGATTGCCTTAGAGGATGAAATGAGATTATTCCTGTCTGTCTATAGTCTGAGCTGGTTCCTTCTTGGCCATGGGAAGGAACACTTCATATGTAGGGGATTTGGAAAGCTGTTTGATGAGAAATCGATTACTTCTCTATTTTCTCCTTGTAGTAGCTTCCCTGGGCTCTATTTAAAAAAAAAAAAAATCAAACGATGGGTCATTATGCACTTCAGAGGAATGGGAGACTCTATGATGCTGGATGTTTACAGCACTCCTGATTTTTGCATTTCCCAAAGCTTTTGATATGTAGGGAATTTGAGTGGTCATTGTCTTGGTACAAGAAGATTTATGATGCCTTTTATATATCTCTAGGAACAGATGTATAACGGTTTCCTGGGAGTGAAATGGTTCTTTCAGAATGACTTTAGGATGATACATGTGTAAGTGAATCAGACAGATATCGATTAAATGTCCTCCCAACACAAAACAAATTGACCGGATGTGCAAAGGGTTTTGCCAAACACCAGCATTTGATATCCTCCAATGACATTCGGTTGCTGATTTCCAGCTAAGAGTTGAAAGGTGGAAATTTTTCTTGGAATTGTTTTAGCAGAGCAAGACAGAAGGCCAGAAGTAAGCTCCAAAGACAGGTTTCTAGATTTTCTCTCTATAATTATGTAGATATTATGCAGAAAGAAAAAGAGAAAGGGAGATTTGGAAAAATGGAGTCATATGTGCTGATTTCCCTCAATTTTGGTAAGAGAGTTTGAAAGAGATCTGACTATTTTAAGACAAAGATCAGAGACCTAGTCAGACCCTGCTCAGAGAAACATGAGTGGGGGAAATCCTGGCCCTCTGTAAATGGGGCAAATCTAAAATCAGATTTTATAGGATCCTATGTCACCAGAATCCCTCTCTCTTGGTTATGAGGGTAAGGAGTCTCACCTTGAACAGATGCTTTAATGTATCTTCAAGTAATATTTTTTCAGACTCTTTGCTTACTTGTGGCAAGTTCAGGAATTACCAAACAGAGGTTGGCATTCCTGAAATTATATCTCTAGTCAGCTGTGTGATTAATCTGAGTGATAAACAATATTTGAGAATCTCTTCCAGCCAGGGGTTTTGTGACAGATTCCTGGCTTGATCAGGGCAGGGTTAGAGGGTTTATAAGGGAAGTAGCTCCAGAAAGTGGTGAAGCTGATTTGGTGCACCACCTTAAAATTGGTCCTGGATGGCGCTGGGTAGCATTGAGTACTGTGTTTATGAGTGTCTTGGGAGCTTGAGTAATTTTTTTAGAGCATGTTGCAGGTGTGAGACTCAACATCACCTGCTTGGATAAATATTCATTATCACCTTTAAGGCGTACTCATTTCCAGCCACATTGTCAAATCTTATCTTAGCCACAAGCACCCAACTGCTAAGAGCTGACTGAGAACTTCAGGAAAGACTCTTGAGCTTCCTGCTGTGATCTTCTTTAGCTTGACTAAGGAGTCCTATTTATACATTTATGCCAATGGTGGAAATTAGAGAGTTGGGAATTCAAACTTATAAGGCAAGGATTTTACTGTTTTTTTTTTTTCTCCCTTAAAAAAAAAAAAAAAAACATGGGCAGAGGCCATGTCCAAGTTCTCTGGAGACAAAACTTGCTCTTCCACTGTTCCTGGCAAAGGGTTGTCAACCTCTTTCTCAGGATTTAGACCACTCACTAGCATCTGCAGGACATGGCATTGTTATGAAGTTGATCATAGGGCCCTGATTTTTGGCTCTAATACCAGAGCAAATATTCTTGGCCCCTATTAATTGGAAGATCATAAATATCTTGTTATTGACTACTGAGGAATTGACAGCATACTCCCCTGTCCCTATATTCACCGATGGACCAAATCTGAATCTGATTGGGAAATACATGGCCTTTCCTCACGTCTCAAATCAGGAAAACTATCCTTATCATCAGTTAGTCTGATGATCTCTGACAAAACAGAGAAAATCCAGCTGCCTCCCTAGGGATTAAAGGCTCTGAGCAGTTACTGGCTGTTCCTTGGCCTGATCATATGGTAACAGCAGAAGGTGAACAAATATAGGAAGAGGGGAGCGCTCCACCTTTAGGAAAATCTCTCTTTCCAAAGCGGCAACTTTCTTGGCCCATTGATAGTGCCTTTTTGATTGTCTGTCTTGGCAGAGCCTGTGCTATTCTCTGATGAGAGAGACAAAAGCTGGAGGAAGAACCGAGGAGTCCTTCTCTTATCTCCAGTTATTATTCAGGGAGGCTTTTGTGTGCCCTTGATAGGATGAGGCTGCGTTCCGATGTTGGAAGCAGATTGCTCTAAGGATTTATAGATAGATCAAAGGGTAGAAGGTGAACTGATGTTGCCCAGGGAACAAACTTTCAAATGAAAGATTTCCTCGGTATTTTTCTCCTTGTAGCCTTCATTTTAATGATGAGAGAACTAGCAGGGAAAGCTGAGTGTTTTTCTCCAGATAACTACAACAGGGCATGGCTGGTGGTTACAGGGTGGGAGTATTGTAGTGATGCTGTGAACCTTTATCTTCAGTCTTGTCTCCTATTTCCTTTTCCCCTCCCACTTACCTGTTCTCCAGTTTGCAAACTGAAGAGCAAACAATCCAAAAGTGCAGAGTAATGTGAGAGGCACGATCTCTCATGTGACACATAAATAACTGATCAGAAGTGGCATTTCAAGAGCACATAATCTATTGTAAAGCTGGTTTCAAAGGTCAGCTTTTTTTTTTTTTTTAAAGCACATTGTACACTGGCCACGTCACGTTGGGCCTTAGTGTCTTATTGAACTCAGTTCACATGCAATGTTCTCCAAATATTCAATGGCTGGAATATCTGATTTTATCAAACTCAGAAACACAGCGTGGGACTTATGAGGTTCTTGCACCAGAGAGGGCACATCTGGTGTCCTGACATGACCACTGACAAGCTGTTTCATCTGGGACCTGTTAACTTCCTTGACTCCCTGTACAAAAATGAATGGAATACTAAGAACTGCTTACAGAGTAGACCCTGTTGATAAGATAGTGTGGGCAAACACTTAGTTCCACACCTAGCACAGTCGGTGCTGATTTATGTCCAGCAATTCACTAGTGAATGCATACTGTATACAACTCTTGGATGTCAGGCACAACCCTGACCTTTATGGGGTTTCCAAGTCTGTCTTGAGAAAAAAGAAAAACCAGATAAAAATCTTTTAATAACAAATTCAAGCTAAATTTATAAACGAAGAAGAGTTTTATGTGAGCAGAACATCTATGAAAGTCTTGAATTCATTGAATATTCCTTGGATACCCTTTCAAATGACTAATTTTGGTGCCACAATTACTGTTTATTTCTGCTGACATGAAGCTCCACACATGACTCCTGTCCCAAGGTACATCTGTCCCCCTCTTCTTTGTGCCTGTCTGTTCTCAGTGAGGCTTGCATGAAGAGGATCCTTTTTGCAAAATTGGACTTGTGGATGATGGAGTGAGAAATGGAGCACAAAACAAAATTAGACTCATTTTTGGGTGCATTCAAGTGCTAGCTGCTGCCCCAAATGGCAAATTACCCAAAATGACAGGGTACCCTGAAGAGTTGATGGATCTTCTTACTCAAATTGCTCGAAAGTTGCCTGAGTGACAGAGATTTTCCTAGTGTTAAAACTGTTCCCTGGGGGTAATTTTAGATACCTTGGGAAGTTGCATTAAGTACTTTTGGCCACTAAACAGCCAATGCTAAGTAGGCATTAAATGTTCACATGACCATAAAGTGGTGCCTTGGTAAGAATAATCAGCAGAGATCTTTGTGGTTGATGAAGGCCTGGAAAGTTTTGCTGGAAGGAATGTTCTGACTATATAATTCTCTTGAAAATTAACCTTTCCCAAAAGAGAAAACTCACAGGTAAGGAATGGCTTAGAGATGCTGCTACTGATCTTTAGTATCCCCTGCTAGGAAATCAGGCTTTATGGCTTTCAAAGATGACTTGTGAGTGTCAGCCCCAGAGGTGGTTCCCAACAACACCGTCAAACTGGCCTTGGGGAGTTCAGTCCGTTTCCCTACAAGCTGAAGGCAGCAAGGTTCCCCGGGACATGTGGTGAGAATGGAGAAAATCTGAGCACTGCTTGGACTCGGCTACTTCCTACTCATGTGGCCTTGAAGCAGTTTACTTTTCCTCTTTGGGCCTCCGTTTTGTAAAGAGTGAGATTGAATTAGATCAGCAATGTCCCGTTCTTGGCAGGTAAGCTAAGGACCTCCAACCTGCATCCTCAATGGGCATCTTGCTAATAGGTCAGAGGATGTTTCCACACTGAGCATCAGAAGCCCCAGCTCAGGTTCACTTCTGCCCTCGGGTCAACTGCAACTTGGCATGTGTATGAGATGTGGTTTGGGCATATGCAGTAGGGCCAAGCAAGATTCTGTGACATGCAGCAGTGGGGAGGAGGATGGAGCCCATGTTCAAATCTCAGCTTCATGTCTTACTAGCTGACTCAGTTAACTTCTTTGTGCTTCTGTTTCTGGATCACAGGATGGTTGTGAGGAAAACACTTAAGACAGTGACTGAGGTACCTGGGTGCTTAGTAAATGCTAGTTATTAATATCCAGTCCTTGTTTTCTGATGGGACAATTAAGAATTAATGGACAAAACATTAGCTCAGATCATTGCAATTCCTTCCCCAAAGCTCCAGTACTGCTGATTGTCTTTTATCCCAGAAGCCCCATTCTAAAAGTAGCTCTCACAGCATTTGAGCTTTCTTTAGTGGCTATTCATTAGCAGGATCCTAGGAAATGCTTTTGTTTTACTTCTAGAAAGCAAACTTTTGTGGAGCCAGTGTTGATTTGTATAATCCCTTCTGTTAAGCCTTGCATTATATTTATACTCAAAGGTAGCATCTGTAGATTTTTGTCTCACCCTGGAAGACAAGAGTTAAAATTTAACACTGAGGGGGGAGTGACTTGCATTCTGAGTGGCCTTCTGCCTGCATGATCCTCCGTTGTTCCATGGAGTTCTGGTTTTTCTCTCAGATTGAGAATGGGGACCAGGATATCAAAAAAGAAAAAGTAGGACCCCTTCCTTCTTAGAGTTCTAAAGATTCTTGCCCTACTTTCTTGCCTATTAAAAAGAGTCTATATTTATATACCTGGTCAAATTATGGATCAAATAAAGCTATATATGTCCTGTCGCTTGACCCCATTCAGGGACATCCCCATCCCACTTCACCATGGAAAGACAAAAATCCAGCCACTTAACTGGAGACAAAGTCAAAGCAAAAAGACAAAGACAAAGACACTTGACTGGAGACCTGGACTTCCCTGCTGCCCACAACTAGCTAGATCCCAGGGGCCCTGGACATTCCCCAGGCTCTGCACCAGCAGGTTAGACCTTCCTTAGAAATTAGAGACACTGCCTGTCATGGAGGGCTCTTCTAAGACTAGGGGTGTGGGCCATTGATAGTGAGGAAGTGCAGGCTAAAGGGGAAGGCTGGGCTGCTGGGTCCTGGTGCCTGGTAGGGAAGATTTTTCTATAGAGAAGCTTTGGCACTTTGACTCGGCTTCAATGGGAAGCCCAGGGGAGCCTCCCAGTTCCCACAAGTTATCCATCCGTTCAGCTTTGTTGGCCACACTCCTGACCAAACCTCTTCCCTGGGATTCTAGTGTCCCTTTTAACATCACTAAGCTGATTGAGATGAAAACACCCTATGGAGAGGCAGTGTCAGCGGCCACAGAACTGCAGGGATTTGAGTTTTGGGCTTTATATGTTTTCAAGCAAGTGCCACATGGGGCTCACTGAAGGGTGGAGTAGTTCCATAGAGACCTGCTTGCCTGCAGTTCATGTAATGAGAGGTGAAATTCCTGATATCATTACCCTAGAATTTGTGTTTATTTTTATTCATGGACCATGTGACTTTTTTTTTTTTAATAACCCTAAGTGGATTTATTTCACCTTGAATATAGTTCCTCAGTTCTCAACATCTCCCAGGGTACTGGCTTGATTTAGGGGATCTTTATTTTTTGGTTCAGGTATATACACTGAGATTTCTACCTATATCTTCTCCCATCTCTCCTTCTACCAATCCAAATGATCTGTTATGACCCTGAACTTACCAAATAGCTATTTAGTCAATACATATTTATTAAATGTTTTGTGCAAGGCACTGCTTAAGTACTGAGAATGTAGGAGAAAATAAAACAGAAAAAAAAAAGCCAAAAGCACTTTCTGTTGTGGCATTTGCAGGTGAAGGGTGGACTCCCAGTGAAAGGTTGGCTCCATGTTGAGACTGATGGCATGGCAGATAACTCATAGGATTACCACTCACCTATAGAGACTTTCTGGGAATAGCAGGGAAGCTCCAAGATGATCCCGAATTACTTGAGAGAATGGAGGAAGGACTGTCTTGCATTTTTTCTAGTGGTTAGTAGCTGGAGCTGCAGAGGGTTGTCCCAGGCCTGGGCAGGGGCTACATGACTTGAATCAGCATCAAGGTAGGATGTCTCCAGGCCTTTTCCTCAGTTGACCCAGGTGGAGCAGAAGTGACTGAGAGAGGCAAGAGGCTTAAAAGCGGTCAACAGTAAAACATCAAAACATGGAGCAGACTCTGGATTACATTCTTTTAATTTAATGTAGAAAAATGCATGCATAGTAAGTACAGAAACCCCAAGCATACAGCATGTGAGTTTTAAAATATGTATAGACCCATGTAAATATAATCTTGAAGAGACATAGAATGTTTCCATCATGCAGATGGTTCCCTTGTGCCCCAAGAAGTAATCATTACTCTAACTTCTATCAATATCAAAGATTATTTTTTCCTGTTCTTGTGATTTTTATAAATGGAATCATACTGGGCATAGAGACGTTGATACTTTTGTCTTAAGTCATATGACCATATGTATGTATGTGACTCTGAGTCTGGACTTTGGGTTCTGTCTTTGCACCAGTATAACTCTGTTTTTAATGAAGATATTTGTTAGTGGAAGTACTCCACTTTGTTCTTCTTTAAGATTATTTTTCTACACCCTTCACCTTTCCACATCAATAGTTTAGAATCAGATCCTTAATACACACACACACACACACACACACACACACACACATCCACACACAAACATACACTCTGGTGAACTTTTGCTTGGGACTGAATCCATATGGGGAGAAGTGACATTTTCTAATCCATACAGAAAGTTTAAATCCATTAATATAAAAAATTTCAGAATATTTAGGTCCTTTTAAATTTTTCTCAGTACTATTTGTTAGTTTTCATTATAGAGCCAGGTATGGTGGTACATGCTTATAATCCCGGTGGCTCAGGATGCTGAGGCAGGAAGATGGAGAGCTTAAAACCAGCCTCAGCAAAAGCAAGGCTCTGAGCAACTCAGTGAGACCCTCAGTGAAATACAAAAAAAAAAAAAAAAAAAAAAAAAAAAGTGGGGGTGCTGGGGATGTGGCTCACTGGTCAAGTGCCCTTGAGTTCAATCCCTGTTACCACCCCCCACCAAAATATAGTTTTCACTCTCCAGAAAACTTTTACCCTATAATTATATTTATTCCTATATATTTGATATTTTTAATACTATTATAAATGGTGCTTTAAATTTTTATTTTCCAATGGTTTTAAACTTGTTTATAGACACAGCTGATATTTGTTATTAACCTTGTATCCAGTAGCCCTGATAAATCCAATTCACCATAATAAGTTGCATTAGTTTTGAATTAAAAAAAACTTTTTAGTTATAAATGGACACAATACCTTTATTCATTTATTTTTATGCGGAGCTGAGGATCAAACCCAGTGCCTCACATGTGGTAGGCGATATATCCACCACTGAGCTACAACCCCAACCCCAGGTATGAATTTTTTTTATTTTTAATTAATTAATTGATTTTAATTAGGCATATATGACAGCAGAATGCATTCTGATTCAATATACACAATTGCAGCACAACTTTACATTTCCATGGTTGTACACAGTGTAGTGTCACACTATTTGTGTAGTTCTACATGTACCTAGGGTAATAATGTCCATCTCATTCCACCATCATTCCTGCCCTCATGTACCTTCCTTCCCTTCCCTCTCCTTGGGTATGAATTTTTGATGTGTACAATCACATATAAATAATCTTCTAATAACATTCTAATCTTTATACCTTTCTTTTGTTTTTCTTGTTTTATAGCATTGCCAGGAACCTACAATACAGCATTAAACATGTGGTCATGGTGTACACATGGAACACACCTTTCTCTTCCCGCCAACCTCAGCAAGAGATTCTTTCATATTTTGTGGCTATAGATGTTTTTGTAAATATTCTTCTTCCTATTCCTATTTACGTAAATCTTTTTTCCTTCATCGTGCATAGGTGTTGGATGTTAGCAAGGGTCTTTTCTGCCTCTGTTGAGAAGATTGTATGGGTTTTCTCCTTTATTTTGCTAATGCAGTCACTTCCATTGATACATTTCAAAATACTAAAATAATCTCCCATCTCTGTGATGAATCTATGGAATTGTGATTCAATTTTAATCTAATCAGAATCATTATAGAGGAAATAATTTGTGAAATATTTTAATCACAAAATGGAGTTGTTCAAAGGCATTAGGTGGAATGAATATAAAGTTGTGTTAAAAGATGTCTAAATGCTGTGAAAGTGGGTTGAAATATTTTGATGATATCAGAAGGATATAAGGAAAGAAGGGTGTGTTTAGGATGGAAACTTAGAAAAACAAACAAAATAAGGGTTAGATTGGGAGTCCTGGGGTGTCAGTATACCTAGTGGCTTTGGTCCTGGGCTCCATGTTGTGCTGCATGCAGGAAAGAGCCTTCCACATTCTTGGAGAAGATGGACACAGCAGAGGGGAAGCCTGGGGACACCTTAGTGGCTCACCATCTTTCCATCTTGCACATGTGTCTGGGAGTATGAAACAGATGAAGCTCCTTGCTCCTGTGATATCATCACAGCCTTGTGTTGGAGAGTTTTAAAGTAGATGCAACTCTAACCTCTAAACACTTTCCTAAAACCAGGCCTTACTTTGAACATGGTGTGATCACATTATTATAAATCATCATTTATTCATTAAATTATATACACATGAACACTTGTGGGATGGGGCAAGCATGGGTCTGAGCAATATCTAACATATAACTTAATTTGAGCTTTTAGTCCTGTCAGAGGGATCTACTACTGCCCAATTTCACATGTGTGAAGATGACTCACAAGGAGGTTGAAGCAGGGATTGTAGTTCCCACAACCTGGCTTCCAGAGTCTTCAGTGTTAACAATAAACTTTCAACACACACACAAAAATTATTATTTTTAGAGCTTAATTGCCATTTCTGTGACCAAGGGCTTGATATGCACGCAGCATTTTCAACTGAAATTGCACATGGCCCATAATAGGGCTACCTTCTCACCAACCCTTCCTTCCTACCAACTCTTCAGGAGATCATTTTGCTATGAGCAAAAATTGATCAATGGTGCCATGTTATTATAAGACTAAAGTTTTAAAACTATACAACTTGGAGTTATATTGAATGCATTCATCCCAAATTATTATTGAAATGCTACAAAAACTAAAATTCTCACAACTAAATTTTACACATTTAGAGCAATTTTCTGTGAATTTAACTGGAGAAACTGTATGTTATATGAACATGATAATACTTATTCTTTTATCTCCTGACACTTACAAATAATACGTATGGATAAAACAGCAGGATAAAATATTTTTACTTTAAAACTTTTTTTCTTGGCTCAAGGTGAAAAATGGCAAACTATTAAAATGACACATGGCAGTTTTTTTTTTTTTTAAAGGAATATGACCACTAAATGGAAGGTCAGGAAGAAGTGGCCAGAGTCCCAGAGATTCTAGGGATGGAAGGTGCAGGAAGCCTCCTGTTCTAACCTGAACATTTCTTACTTTTTGTGTGCATTTCACCCCCAAAATTCAGTGTCAACGGAACCCAAAGATAAGAACAAGTCCACATGGATGCACTAGGCTTTTATGTAAGAAGCATCATTAGATTTCACATCTCTGTTCCCCAAATCTCATGTGTTCACCTGCATGAACTTCAGCTGGGACCAGGAGGAGCTGCTGGGTGGGGAGGGGAGGCTGCATGGCATGTGGGGGGGGCACCCAGCCACTGCTGCAGGGAGGCCTACCTCTGCCACTGGCCCAGCTCTCGCTTCTCTGTATGTGGGATTATAGAGATGAGGCCACAGAACACTCTGGAATCTTCAATGTCTTGTCAGAGGTGTCTTCTCCAACAGCTTCAACCCACCATCCCTACATACTTCAGTGAGGGGCCTGAAAATAAGAAATGGATTTCTCCTGGCCAAAGTGACCTGCTCAAAGTGAATCAAACGTTCCCTTGCTCAAGGGTAGCATCTCCATCTATACTATGCCAAGGGGAGCAAGACCCATCTACATTGGCTTAGAGCAAGTGAGTCCCCATCTGCACTGGCTCAAGATGAGTGAGTATATTACAGAGAGCTGTAGAGGGAGGCACCGTGGTCCAGGCTCTGGCCTTGCACTGAAGCATCTTCTTTAGCCAAAAAAAAAAACAAAAAACAAAAAGCCAAAAAAAAACAAACAAAAAACAAAAAACAAAAAAACCACACCCCAAACCTGCCTTTTTACTTTTAATCTTTGAAACATTAATTTTATTATATAATTTGTGAAAAAAAGAAATTCAGAATAAATTTCTACCACAACATGGGAGAAAGGACAAAGACCAGGACAGGGGGAAGTATCCCAGGGAGAAGACTCTATGATGTGTCTTCACAGGTGGGGACAGAGGAGACCTGGTGGATGCAGATGCGCCTGCCTGGATCTGTGTGGAGAGGCCAGAGCCCCTCAGCACAGCTCCCACCCACACCATGATGTCAGCATTCCCAGGGCTCAGGGTCTTCTGCCTGGCTGTCAGTTCTGTCTGTCTGGCTGGGCATTTCCACTGGAGCCACTCTGTTTCTGGACAGTGGCCCACAGAAGCAGGGTATGCAGCATAGCTGCCGGATGCATTTGGCGATCCTCCTCCTCACCCTCTTCCAGCCCCGGCTGCTGTCTGGGAGTTGCCCTGTGGAGGTCCCTTGGGAGGCTGGGAGGCTAGACTTTGGGCGGGTATGTCCTCATGGAGGAAGTGGAGAGGGATGGCAGGCACGTTGGCACTTCTAGCAGGCTGCTGCTGCTCACGGGGCAAGGGAAGGGCAGGCTCACTGGAGCACTTCCTGGGGCAGAACCTGGGAGGATCTGCAGGGCCCAGGCCATGCTTGGGCTTCACCAGGAATGCACAGGCCTCCTGCTGGGTTCTCTGGTGCTTGAGTATCTGGTATGTCGCCATCACTTCATCAAACTTGTGATCACCAAGGACACCCAGTTATGATAGGGGTGTTAACCCATGGCTATCAGGATGTTCATAATGGCGGGATCTGGGAGTTTGGGGAGTGCCTCAGGAGGAGGACTGGGTGAAGCTTGCTCACTCTGGCTCAGCCATGGGTGCCCCATTACCTAGTCTATGGTGGGCCTCTGCGTAGGGTCCTCCATGAGTATCTCCTGGATGAGGCTCTGGGCTCCCTCGGAGACAGGGGAATGTTGAATGTTCCCTGCTTGATGAGCTTCTTCAGCTGCCTATTGCTGCTTGCTGCAAATGCCCATCTCCCTGTGAGCATAGCATAGAGGACCACACCCAGGCTCCATATGTTTGCAGGGGGGCCTTGTATTCCTGTCCATGGACGATTTCAGGGGCAACATAGAGTGCCATGAGAACCTCCTCAGCTTCTTCCTGGCTGTGAATCTGGTGCTTAGGCCAAAGTCGATGAGCTTCACATTGCCGCTGGCATCCACCACCACGTTCTCAGGCTTCAAGTCCAGGTGCAAGATGCCCTTCTGGCACCATCTGCCTGAACAGTCTGCAGGCTCCTCCTCCTGCATGCCATCAGTTTCTGGGCTGAGGTCTCATAGTTGTTCCCCTCCTATATGCTCCATGATACAGTAGATATACTCATTGGTCTCAATGATGGGAAAGAGCTGGATCACATTTTGGTGGTCCAAGGCCGCCATCATATCTGGTTCAGAGAGGAACAGGAAGTTCAAGGCTACTTTCACCAAGACCTTTACCACAATCTCTGTCCCAGTGAGAAAATGGCAGGAGAGTTTCACCTGGGTGAAGCTCCCTTCCCCAATATCCTGCAGGACCATATAATGGTCCATGAAGGCAGGCTTACAGCAAGAGCTCTGCCCTTGCAGTGCTATTCTGCTCTCAGTAACTCTCATAGCTCATCCTGAACAGGAACAAGGAGCTTAGCTTAAAAAAAAACAACACCAAAACAAACAAAACAAAACAAAAACCCAGAAAAGAAAAGCAGAAAACCAAAAGGGGAAAAAACACCCAAATCAAAAAACCCAGTCTCCAAAGACCACAGTCACCAGTTACCAGCCACCAACCACCACAAAACATGCTAATTATCTGGAAGTCCTACAGGTCACCACCAAGAGCTTCCTGTACTTGTGGACAAAAAACCCAGCTGCAGCCACTCTTGTATAACCTTCTAGTTTGAATTTTCCTTGCAATGGCTCTTTGTGAGGCCAGAGCACCTGGACATAACCTCCAGGACCTTTCCCACTTTCACAGTAGGAATAAGAACGGACTCTGGGAGGACTCTTGCTGCCATGGGTTATGGGGTTAACTACTTGTTTAGAAGTTAAAGTTTGTAGGATACTCAGTGGTCTTTTCATTTTGAGTCTGAAAATCTGTAACATCTTGGTGGCTTTGAAAGACCTCATCCTGTCTACACTGAGGGTTTCTGCTTTGTTGCTACCCTAAAAGGAGCAGCTTTCCTCCACGAGGCCCTTTCCCCAGGATGGACCTCCCCTTGGGCAGAGGCATGGAGTCAGCCACCTATGAACTGAGTCTTCTGTAACTGTTAGCCCTAGAGAAGCTGCTTCTCCTTTAAGTCATTTTTGTTGGGTGTTTTGGTCACAGAGACAAAAAGCTAATTAAAAAAAAAAAAGCTAATTAAAACACAGCCATATGTCATAGTGCCCACCTTGACAAATGTAATTGTGTGTGTGTGTGCGTGTGTGTGTGCGTGTGTGTGTGGAGCTGGGAACTGAACCAGGTCCTTGCATGTGCTGGAGAAGCTCTCTTAAGTTGCACATCCCATCCCTGGGGCTGGGGTTTCCTGGACTAAGCAGCCCTCGATACTGTTACATTGAGGCTGAACTGTCAACAGGAATTTTGGAGTGAAACACACCTTCAAACCACAGCACACAATAAACAAGAGCCCAAGGAGATTGTCCCCACTAGATGTGCCCTGTGTGAGGGGAGTCCCTCAGGTTACACTGAAGGACATTGGGTAGGAACTCAGATCCTGATGAAGACAGAAAGTTCTCTGGTAAAGCAAATTCATGACACTTAGAAAAGCTAGGGTTACTTTTGTTTTCAACAATATGTAAGAGAACAATGTATCAAACCATCCCTTTTTCCCCTATGGTATTGACTAAATACCATATATAACACTGTAACATCAGTAAACTCGGGGAAGGTTTGGAGAGGAATAGCAACCCCGTCTACACAGTAGTGAGGTCATGTTGCTATAGATTCACACCAGAGAGGCATCTCTTTCTCATGTAAAGTGGAACCTCTATGGGAACCACAAAGAATCGCTTGAAACGATGCTCAGAGGTGGGTATTATGAGAAAATTGGTCTAGATCCATCTTAACCTGAGCATTCCTTACTTTTTGTGTGCACTTCACTGTATAAAATTTAGTGTCAAGGGAACCCAAAGATAAGAGCAATTCCACATGGGAGCGCTAGGCTTTTATGTAAGTACCATCCCTGAGATTTCACATCTCTGTTCCCCAAATCCCATGGGTTTACTCCCCATGAACTTCAGCTGGGACCAGGAGGAGCTGCTGGGTGGGGAGGCTGTATGGTATGGGGTGAAGCCCCAGGCCACCCTCCGTCCCTGCTTCCTCTCCCTCTCTCCTCTTTCTTGTGCTTCATGTTTCTTTCTCCACTGTAACACACCTGATGAAAAATGTGTATTTACTGACATTTTTAAAACAAATCTACAGAACCCAGGACAATGCATTATCTATATTCTTTGCTCATAAAATCTCTATTGACTAATGAATTGAGCTCAGAATCACAGACAATAATGAAACATCAATTTTTCATTTTCTTAGATTTGATAAAGTCTGATGAAGGGTAAATGATTCCAAGATTGTCAGCAGACAGAATCCTAATAACCTTTTATAAGTAAGACGTCATGAATTGAGGCCCAGTAAGGGTTTCCTCCCTCGGTGCTCCTCCTAGAAGTTGCTGCTCATCAGCTGGCTCACTCTGAGCTCTCTTCCCGGCCTCCTGAGCCAGCTGGCCTGATCTTGGCACCTACCAGTGGTCTCAGGCTGTGGGCGTGTGTAGTTGGAGGTGTCTCTGTCTTGGTCCTCAGTCGGCCCATATTCCTTGATGGATCTGATGCCATCAGCTGGCACAGAGGAGAGGATGAGAGAGAGGGAAGTAGGTGTAGGAAGGGAAATTGAGAAGGAAGGAGAAGGAAGGGAGAGGGAAATGAGAAAATGGAGTGGGAGGGAAGGAGACGGAGTGAGGAGGTGGGGGATTGGGAGAGGAAGGAAATGCTTATTGTGGGTCCAGAATGTCAGAAAGTGCCCTGGGTATTATGAGAAAATTGGTCTAGATCTTTCATAAGGGCTTCTTAAGCTAATTGAGAAAAGGTAAAACAAGTGAATATAGAATCCTGTGTATTTTCAGAGCTAGCCCCGAGTTAAAGGCCAGTTGGTCTACCTCCTTATGCACTACTGAGGAGACTGAGGTCCAGGACAGGGAGTACATCTGCCTCAGGTCATGTTCTTAGACAAACAGGGATTATTGCCATTATTTCTTATTTTTTTTTTCCAGGAGAAAAGAGGAGAATCCCAGGGAATCAGTGTGAGAAATGCAGAGAAAACTCTCCAAAGTCAAGGGGCTCCTCTTCTTTAGATCATCTTCCTCTTTGAAGAGTTTAAAAAAAAAATCCAGGGTTTGGGGGAAGGCAAGGGCCGTCCTGTCTCAGTGGGATATAGGGGAGAATGGCACCTAGGGGTGGCATATGAGTCTTTTCAAGAACATATGTGGTTGTCCTTCTGTGGCCTCTGCCTTGAGAGAGACCTGAGTATCTGCTCTTGCATTCTATCCCAGGGACACACAGGACACAGGAAGCCTGACCAGATGACAGGAAGCTGATCCCAGGAGGCAAGGCAAAACATAAGCCCAATCCTTCAGGCTGGTCTCTAAGAAACCCCTGATTGACATTTCTTTCTCCTTAAAACATCACATGTGGGGCTGGGGTACCTCCACAGAGGTAGAGCGCCTACCTAGCATGCATGAGGCACTGGGTTCAATCCCCAGCACCACATTAAAAAATACTAAGTAAAGGTATTGTTTCCATCTACAACTAAAAAAATGTTTAAAAAAATTATATGTGGATGAAAACCATTATGAATGATGGCAAGATGATCAGCAAACACCTTATTTTGTTTCTAGTATAAAATGGTGGGTTCAGCCTGAATTCCAAATGTTGAGAGCCACAGCCCAGTCCGGATGATGCATGGCATTTTTGCCAGAAGTAGTGGTTGAGAGGTGACGCCAGCGAGCCTTTAAGATGACTTTTGAGTTCTCGCTGAGTTCCCGTTGTGTTCGGGTTGAGCTCGGATTCCTGAAGAGTACGCGTTGGTTGGGGAAGTTTCGGTGGTGGGAGTTCCAGTTGGTGTGTGGTGTGTTCCTGGAGGAGCAGCGTGGGTGGCATTCGGGAGAGTTCCCGAGGAGTGTGCTGGTGGAGTTTGGAAATAAAGTTTGTTCCTGCTTGAGTGGCTCGTGATTTGTGCCCAGCCAGACTGCGGCATCAAAACCTGTGAGATTTGGAGCCATTTATAAATCCACATTTCAGGACATCTCACCATGATGAGCCCTAAAAAACAATCTCAAGCCAATACATTAGGAGAGAGTTAGGGGGATGTGGATAGAACTATCATTTTAAGGAGTAAACCAAAAATTTCCTGTGTTAAAAAAAGAGATTGTTCATGTATTTTTAAAATAGATGATGATGGTGCCTAGATCAAGGAATCTGATAGTTTTATGATAAAATCTCAATATCTGCAACTTATTGGAAAATTTATATGCTTACTATTTAAGCATACTAAAACAGATTTTAGAAATCAACTAAAATTTGTTGATTGCTTACAGATGCACCAGCAGAACTTTAAAAGAGTTTTGAACACTAGCCAGGACAAAATTGGGCTCTTTAGGGGAAGTGCCCATGAGGGAGTGATGCTGGGGATGCCCCTGGGTGCCCACTGCATGGCACCTGAGGGTGCGTGAGACCCCACAGGGACAATCTCATGCCAATATTGCCTAGAGGAGCTTTGGGATCTGTGTCTGGATCAGTGTATCTACCTAACTTAGAAGGCAGCGTATGTTCCAAAAATGACCTTTAAAGGAAAACCTCCTGATTCAAGTTACTTAAGGAGAGAAGGACTTGCTCTAAAATCCCAAGATAGGACATGGCTGTTGGTTTTAAATAGGAGAAGAAAGAAAAAATGATGTTCATATATTTGAGGTTGTGGGTGTGTATGTGTAAAAATATCTCAGGAAATACTGTGTCAGCTCTAGTTTTCTCTAACTGGTTTTAATTTCTTTTAGTTATATTAACAAACTATACGATTAAATTAATTTTGGTATAATTTACAAATGTTAACACATGCATGGACTCCTGTGACCTCCACACTCAAGATCTGGAGGGGTCCCCTCCCCACCCCTGCTGTGCAGTCATCCACAGGCCCATTTCCCAGCTCTCACTTCTGGTGACATCCTCTTCTCTGTCTGCACTTCTACCTTCTCCAAAGCATCAGAGAAGCGTTCTAAATTAAGCTACCTTTGGAGACCGGCTTCTGTCACTCAGCAAAGTGCCCTGACTCTCCACAGTGCTGTGTGCCTGCTGTTTCTCTCCACTGCTGGGCAGCCTCCATCTTTATCAATATACCTTGGAATTAATCTTTTCACCCAGGGAAGGATGTTTGGGTTGTTCCCCGGTTTTGGCAATGGTGAGTACCGCTGCTGTGAATATTCACACATAGGTTTTGGGGTGGACATGTTTTCCTGGAGGAAATATCCAGGATGAAGGCTCCTAGTTCATATGGTCAGCATGTTTTACATTAGGAAAAGCTGCCAAGTGGCTCTCCAGAGTGGCCGTGCTGTTTTTGGTAGAGACATTATTTCTAGCACTTGATATTGTCAGGTTTGGGGTTTTAAATTTTTTTTTTTAATTTGAAACCTTCTCAGAACTGATTTAAATGTGGTTTAAATTTATATTTCCCTAGTAGTTAAGGATATTAAACATCTTTGTGTGAGTGTGTGGTTTGTGGTATTGGGAATATTGAATGCTGTGCTGTTCTACCACTGAGCTACACCCCAAACCCTTTTTATTTTTTGAGACAGGATGTTACTAAGTTTCCCAGGCTGGTCTTGAACTTGCAATCCTTTCACTTGAACCTTCTGAGTATCTGAGATAAGAGGCATGAACAATTGGGCTTTGGCTTTCCATGTGTTTATTTCTCATCAACATTTATTCATTATTGCCTATTCAAATTGTTTACCCATTTAAAAAATTAGGTTGTCTTCTTAATGTTGAATTATATGAAATAATGTTCAACATCTCTAGCAATTATAGAAATGCAAATTAAAACTACACTGATACTCCATCTCACGCCAGTCAGAATGGCAATTATAAAAAAATAGAAGTAACAATAAATGTTGGTGAGGGTGGGGAGAAAGGTACTCTCATACGTTGCTGGTGAGACTGCAAATTAGTGCAACCACTATGGAAAGCAGTACGGAGATTCCTTAGAAAATTTGGAATGAAACCACACCATTTGATCCAGTTATCCTACTCCTTAGTCTATACCCAAAGGAACTAAAATCAGCATACCACAATGATGCAGCCACATCAATGTTTATAGCAGCTCAATTCACAATGGTGAAGCTATGGAACCAACCTAGGTGCACTACAACAGATGAATGGATAAAGAAAATGTGTGCATATACACAATGGAATATTATTCAGTCACAAATAAGAATGAAATTATGGCATTTGCTGGAAAATGGATGGAACTGGAGAATAGCTGCTAAGTGAAATAAGCCAGTCTGAAAAAAAAAAATGTTCTTTCTGAAATGTGGTTGTTAATGCACAACAAGGGCGAGTGTGGAGGGGAAGAATAGAAGTCCATGGGGTTAGACAAAGGGGAATGAAGGAAGGGAGAGTGAAGGGGAATAGAAGTACAGTAGAATTAATCAGACATAAATTTTCTATCCTTGTATTTGAATACACAATCAGGGTAACTCTGCATCATGTATAACCATAAGAATAGAATCCTAATTAGAGTCATGCTCCATGTATGTATAATATGCCAAAAGACATTCTACTGTCATGCATATCTAAGAAGAACAAATAAAATTTTAAAAATTATAAGTTCTTTATATAAATCTTTTGTCTGATTTGTGATTTGAAAATAGTTTCTTCCAGTCTGTGGTTTACCTTCATGTTTTCTTAACAGTGTCTTTCAAAGAGCAGAAATTTCCAATTTTAATTAAGTGTCATTTATAGATTTTATCTTTTAAGGATTGTGTTTCATGTGTAAGAACCACCTAGCCCAAAGTCATGGACATTTCCCTCTAAAAGTTTTGTAATTTTACACGGAGATTGATGATTCATTTTTTTTCTTTGATTCATCTTGAAGTTGATTTTTGTAGAAGGTGTAAATTATTAGCTGAGGTTGACTTTTTGCTTATAGATATCCATTTGTTCCAATACCCATATGTTAAAACAAAATTTCTTCTTCATTAAATTGTCTTTTTACTTTTGACAAAAAATCAAATGCTTTTGTGGGTTATTTCTGGACTGTCTATTCCACTCAATTTGATACATGTTTCTGCCTTTCCATTAAAGACCACCCTGTCTTGATTACTGTAGTTTTAGAGTCAGCCCTTCAGTCAGACAATACTAGTCCTTAAATTTGGTTCCTCTTTATGAAAATTAAGTCTCTTTTAGTTTCTTTTCCTTTATGTATATTTAAAATGTCAACTTATCTATAAATAATTCTGCTGATATTCTAATTGGAATTGCATACATTTACTGACTAATCTAGAAAACATTGACATCTTAATTCTGAGTAGTCTAATCCACAATTGTGATATACATACCTATTTATTTAAGACTACTTTGATTTTTTTTAAACTATATTGTATAGTTTTTAGAACATAAACTCTGCCTAAAGTTGTTAGATTTTTACCTAAGACTTTCATGTTTTGGACTATTATAATTATGTTGGATTTTGATTATATTTGTTTTTAGATTATTTTATTAAAATTTTAAATTTCTGTTTTTACTTGTTCCTTGCTAGAACACAGAAGCATAATGGTTATTGGCAAATTGATCTTTCTTGGGTTCTGTGACCTCCCTAGACTCATTTATTAGTTTCAAAACATTTTTGAGGCCTAATTGAGATTTTTATACCTGGATAGAAGGCTAATAATTTTCAGATACAGGAACAAATTTATTTTTCCTTTTTGAATATGTCTTTTCTTTCTCTTGCCTTCTGGAACTTTCAGTGTAAGGTGAAAGTTAAGTTAAATAGGTAAGGTGAAAATGAACATCCTTCCTAGTCTTGTGAGAAAAAGCGCTGTCTTTCACTATTTAGAATGTAGTAAACTGTACTTTTGTAGCTAAACTTTATGAGGTTAAGGAAGTTTTATTTTATTCCCAGTTTGCTAAGGTTTTTTGTTTGTTTGTTTTTTTATTGACTTGTTTCTGGTAATGGGTATTGACCCAGGGGCACTGAGCTACATCCCAGCCCTGCTTAATTTATTTTTTATTTTTTATTTTGAGACAGAGTCTCACTAAGTTGTTGAGGCTGGCCTTAAGCAACCTGTGATCCTCCTGCCTAAGCCTCCTGAATCTCTGGTATTGCAGGCATGTCCACCACTCCCTATGCTTGAGACTTCTTTTTTAAATCATGAATTAATGTTGTATTTTTCAATACTTTTCATTGCTTGGTCTCTCAAGAGTGATCTTGTGATTTTGCTCTTTTATTCTGTTAATATGATGAATTATATGATCTGATTTTCTAATTTCTTTTGAGACATGCATTTCTGGAATAAAGTCAGTGTTCATGGGTGTGATGTATTTTGCTTTTTATATATTGCTGTTGTTCATCTGCTATTGGCAATTGTGAATTCTTTCATATATGTTCATGAGTTATGCTGGTCTATAGTTTTATTTTTTTTGTACTATGTTCATCTAGTTTCAGTATCAGGGTAATGTGACCTTTCAAAATGAGAGGGAGTGTTCTTCTGTTTTCTGTAAGAGCTGTGCAGAATAGGTGATAATGCTCCATTCAGTGGTATAATTGGCCACTGAGACCATCTGAGACTGGGCTTTGTTTGTAAACATTTTTGAACTATGAATTTCTATATATTTGATGGCTATATGCATTTTCAAGTTATATCCCCTACCCCTTGGTGATTTTGATAGTTGGAAGTCTTCAGAAATGGCCCATTTCATTAAAGATCTCAAACATGTGCGTGTAGAGTTGTTGGCAGAGTTCCCATGTCACCTGTACATCTGGGATGTCTGCACTGATACCACACTTTCAGTCCTCATCTTGATAATTGTGTCTTCTCTGTTTTTTTTCTTTGCCCATGTGTCTGGACATTTATTAAATTTTATTGATCTTTTATTTTTAAAAAAACAGCTTTTTATTCTGCTTTTCTCTTTTCTCGTTTATTGATTTCTGCTCTCTGTCATTTCCCCTGTCTTCTTGCTTCCTTATTTTGTTGTCCTTTCTTTAGGTGGAAGATTTATTAATAATTTCATCTGTCTTCTTTTATTAAAAAAGATGAACATTTAATACCACAAAATGTTCTCCGGACACTATTTTACTTATATTCCACAAATTTTCCTACACTGTTTTTGCCTTTTTATTTAGTTCAGAATAGTTTCTAATTTTTTCTGAGACTTCCTCCTTTTTCAGCAGGTCAATCAGGGTGGACTTTCCACATGCTCTTAAAAAGAATGAGTGTTCTGTTGTGGGTGGTATCAGTTACATTCAGCTGATCAGTATCGTTCTATATTCTTGCCAATTTTCCCTCTACTTGTTCTGCTCTGCACTAAGACAGGAGTGTTGAGTCTCCACCTATACTTGTGGATTTGTCCATTTCTCCTTTTAGTTTATCCGTTTTTGGCCCACCTATTTTGAAGTTCTGTTTTTAGGCACATACGTATTGAGGATTGCTGTGTTTTCTAGGTTGACTATTTTATTTGCTTTTGTCTGCATAGGTCTTGCTTTTTCCATCTTTTTATATGCATCTTGTCTATGTCTTTATATTAAAAGTGAATTTAAGAAGACGGCCTGAAGTTGAGTCTGTGGGTATCTTTTTTCTTTTAGTTCCACAATTTATTTTTTAATTTGTGTGTTTAGGCTGTTTTATTTAATGTAATCATCGTTATTTTTATATTAAAGTTTATCATTTAATATTTGTTTTGTATTTGTCCTTTCTTGTTTTTGTTTGTTTCTCTCTTTTCTCTGTCCTAATTTCTTTTTGGCTTATTTAAATATATGTTAATATTTCATGTTAAGATCCCTATTGAGGTTTAATTAAATTGCCTCATATAGTTTTGTGTTTTTTTTAAATATTTTTTGCTTTTTTATTGTATCATTTTCCATCAATGAATATATAGTGCTTGTACAATGAAGAAAGGCAGGGCTGGGGATGTGGCTCAAGTGGTAGCGTGCTTGCCTGGCATGCGTGCGGCCTGGGTTCGATCCTCAGCACCACATACAAACAAAGATGTTGTGTCTGCTGAAAACTGAAAAATAAATATTGAAATTCTCTCTTTAAAAAGAAAGGCAAACCACAACAGGTTAAAAAGAAAGACCTCAGAGATGAAAAATAACTCCTCTCATAGCAAGTAAGCTAGCTAGACCTGTGTGTGCATTCATAAATATGTTCACTGAGAGAATCTGAGAGCTCTGAGCATTTCTTTGAAGGTCATGGGGATGGTAGGTGAGGGAGGGAGGGGGTCAGGATCATGGCAACGTGAGAGTGATTTTAGTGAGGTGAACAGGGAACTGAACTTTTGAGGAAATTGGTATTCTATCAAGGGAGTGGGACAAACACACACACAATACTAACAAAATATTTCTTATCCTATGTCGTAAGGACTACCAAATGCCCTGTAAAATGTTTTCAAGTGATTTTCTTTTTGTTTGTTTTTAAGAAAGTCCTTTGGCCAAATAGATTTGGCAATTTGTGTCCTCATTAAAACACACACAGATGGGTTTAAAACATGTGTATTTTATATATATATATATGTGATATAATATGATATATATGTGTGTGTATATATATGTCTATACTCACACACACACACACACACACACACACACACATATATATATATCCTCTGTGAATATATACATATATGTATAAAACCTCTGCTATAGACTAAATATTTGTGTCTTCTCAATTCATATGTTGAAAACTATTCTCAAGGGGGTTGGGCTTTGGGAAGTAATTAGGTCATGCAGGAAGGACTATCATGAATGGGATTAATGCCCATGATGGCTAATTTTAGGTGTCAACTTGACTCTGCTAAGAGATATCCAGACAGCTGGAAAAGCATTATTTCTGGGTGGATCTGTGAGGGTGTTTCTGGGAGAGAATGGCATTTAAATCAGCGAACTGAGTAAGGAAAATCTGACTTTGCCAACTGAGTGAGCATCATCTAATTGGACACAAGAGGGCCTGGACAGACACAATGCCAAAGGTTTCTCTTCTGGAGCTGGGGTATCCATCTTTTCCTGTCCTCAGACATCAGAACTTCAGGTTCTCAGACCTTTGATTCCAAGATGTACCCTGGCTTCTCAGGTCATTGGCCTTGAACTGAGAATTATACAGTCAGCTCCCTCAATTCAGAGATTGTGAAATGAGGCTGAATTACACCACTGTTTTCCCTGGTTCTTCAGCTTACTGACAGCATAAGGTGGAACATCTCAGCCACTATCATCTTGCGAGCCAATCCCCATAACAAATCCCCTCTTGTATCTCTTTATATATACATACTACTGGCTGTTTCTCTGGAGAACTCGAATACAATGCACTAATGAAGGAGGCTTCGGAGAGTTTTCTGGTCCTTTCTACCACATGAAAATACAGTGAAGAGATGTTCCTCTGAATGAACAGGTGGGCCCCCACCAGACATTGAATCTTCCGTGCTTTGAACTTGGGCCTCCCAGACTACAGAACTCTGAGAAATAAATTTCTCTGTGTATAAGCCATCCAGTCTGCGATATTTTTTATTATAGCAGCCTAAGTGGACTAAAACCATCTCCGAGAAGTTCCGAGAAGTTCCACAGTCAAAACCCTATAGAATGGCTTGGGATGTGGCTCAAGTGGTAGCGCGCTCGCCTGGCATGCTTGCGGCCCAGGTTCAGTCCTCAGTACCACATACAAAGATGTTGTGTCCGCCGAAAACTAAAAAATAAATATTAAAAAAAAAATCTCTCTCTATCTAAAAAAAAAAAAAAAACCTATAGAAGTTGTTGTTTATCAAACTTCCTGGAGCATTTCATAGAAGACTATATTTCAAGGAGCTCAGTTTAGGAACATTTTTTTTTTTTTTATATGGGGCAGAAGATATGATGTACTACAAGGCAGAACAAGGTCATGTATGACCAAGTATGGCATAAAGACTTGAGAGAATTTTCTCTAGGTCTTTTTTTGTATATTTTTTTTCCTTTTGTGAATTTGGTATTTAGAGCCAGAAGAAAAGAGGAATGAAAAAGGGTAGAGAAAAAAATCTAAATAAGAAGTAATTGATAAATATTGACATCTATATAATTAGGGTGTGCACCAATAAGTACATTGTGTACATCATCTTATTTTATCTTTATTTTACCAGTGAAAACTATGGAAGCCTAGAGAGGTTAGGGAGTTTGCTCAAGATCAAGAGAGATATTAAGTAGTAAGACTGAAACTTCAAATCCATCAGGATGAGATAAAATCCCCTCATCTGAATCACAATGATAGTCGGCAGCAGCAGTATGGATTTTCCAAAACAGAGTACATGAACTCTATTTCCTCTGCTAAGAAAAGTTTGTTCTTAACAAAAGAAACTGTACTACAATATTATAATTGGAAGAAGAAATAATCAATATTAATTGAGTATCTACTATGTTGCCAAATGTTAGTTCCCTCACATGTAGAAAGGAACTAACAATGCCCAGAACAATGCTATGGCCTGGGTATTGAGTGCCTTGGTCAAAGTCATTGCCAGAGGCAGCCAACAGAAAAGCCAGAGTTTAACTCTCCACCTGTGGAGTTCTGAAGATTGTGATCTCGTCCCTACCCCTGGCTGCCTCTTCTGTTTCCCACCTTTCTCCTGACAAGTACGTCTGACCACTATGGAAAACAGTTCTAAAACTATGGAAAGAAATAAGTCTAGAAATTATAAAATTCTCATTACTTTGATCTATCATCCAGTGACCCTCATCTGCTTGCTATGGGTTAACAAGCACATGGCAGAGTGAAGTCAGGAGAGGACGGGGTGCCAGGCAGGGGTTTGCATTTCCCTGGCTCAGA